>NW_006408568.1:7037225-7052514 GCF_000296735.1 Chrysochloris asiatica | reverse complement strand
GTCCTCTTCACTTTCAGAAAGCAAGGTTGTATTTAAGTTCCATCATATTCACTAGTTTATACAGTGAACACTTGTTTATACAGGATGTATACACCAGGGGGCAGAAACCTTGGGGACCGTCTTAGAATTCTGCCTACCTTATCAGGTGGGTAAACTCAACCAAACCCATTGCCACCAAGTCAATTCTTATTCACAGCGATCCTATAGGACAAAGTAGAACTGCCAGGAACTGTCACAACCTTCTCCCACAGAGCAGCTGGTGACCTTTCATTTAGCAGCCCAGTGCTTAACCACTGTACTAGCAGGGCTCTGTTACCAGGGAGATAAAGTGTTCTTTATCACATGTACCCTCAGGTACTACTCATTGCCTCGTGTACCCATAAGCTTCAGAGAAGCACAAACATCTGCTGTAGAGGCATTCTGTTTCTGCTTTTGCAAAATCTTTCTAGAAGGGAGAGAACATTGTAGCTCCACTTGTTTCCCCTGTGGAACTCAGTAGGACCCCTGAGACCTAGAATGGACATTTGGCTTTGGATTAAGAAGAAAAGTGCCCCAAGGGCAAAGTATAGCGTAGGTGGGACTGATTATATAACTGCCTCTTTGTTGCTCTCAATTTCTGTCTTCTTTTTATGCCCTCCCCAAGCAGAATAAGCAGTGGACTGCTAACCACAATGTCATCTGTTCAAACCCACCAGCTGTTCCTCGGTAACCCTATACAGGGTCGCTCAGAGTCGAACCGATTTGATGGTATTTAACAACAACACAAAGCTCAATGAGAAATTGATGGCAGACATGGACCTCATGTCACCCCCTTCCCTTCATACTTCTAGATAAATCCTAAGCCCAAGGGCATTCTTTTCAGGTTATAAGATGCTGTTGGCAACAGAGTAAAGATGTGAAATCCTGCTGGCTGAGATGTTTCCAAAATGATAAAGGTGAGCCTGGAGGGTGGGGGATCTAGAAATCAGGATTGAAACATGAGCCATCTATGTTGTTGTTATGTGCCATGGAGTCGGTTTTGACTCATAGCAAGTCTGCAGTGTTTCCAAGGCTGTAAATCTTTACAGGAACAGAAAGCCTCATCTTTCTCCCGTGGACAGCTGGTAGCTTCAAGCTGCCTACCCTGAGGTTAGCAGCCCGTAACCACTATGCTACCAGAGCTCTATAGACTGTAATTTTATGACTGAAGTCTTGAGGAATGTTGAGGACTGCATCCTTCCTTACTTGGGCAATTGTAAAGATGTTCAGAACATGACCAGGGCACAGTGAGCAGCCACATCCTGGGATAGGCCATTAAGGCAGACCACCCATAAAATTCTGTATTTTTACTTCCTTGTGAGATATTTTACAGGTCGGATTGGTTTTACTCAGTGTCCTAAGCATAACTTTAAAGGACAAACCTACTGGGGTAGAGGAAAATGCCAGCCCCTGGGAAGGGTTTGAACTAGGGTAATGGAGCCCATTACCTAGTTTGAACTAGGGTAATGGAGGGTCAGAGAAAAAGAGGAAGACCCCCAACAAGATGGAGTGGCCAAGTGGCAGCATGGATGGATTCAAGCATGGCAACAATAGTGAGGTTGGCCCAGGATCAGGCAGTGTTTCGTTTTGCTGTGCATAAGGTCGCTATGGGTCGGTACCAACTAGATGACACCTAACAACAACAACAACAATGGAGTCCATTCCCTGGCGTGGTTTCTTCTTGGTTGAAGGTAGGAAGCTGGTTGACATAAATGGTCAATGTCTATGCTTTAGGTAAGCAGAAGGAAAAAAGAGATTCTGAATTCTTGAACTTGTCCCATTAAGCCCTCCATTAGACCATAAACTCTGCCATTCACTGATTTACTTTTAATGTTTGGGCAGTGTCTGGCACACAGTAGACCTTCAATGAGTATCTATTAAATAAAGGAAAGCATTGATTCCAAATTAATCTTTGTGACTCTCTAAAAATCCTTCCTTAATCTGACCCATGGTTTTCCTGATCACTTGCTGATGCTCTCACCTCCTCATACATTTCTTGTAAATTCATTCCATCCCTTTGTGCCTCAGTTACTTGCAGTTCCCACCTCCACCTTTCTGCCAGTCCCTTTCCATCGGCCTACAGGCCACCACCACAGACCCTCCCAGGCCTTCCCACTTCCAGAGCACTAGCCCAATCTCTTTCTTACCCAACGTCCTGGAGGATCATGTTACACACTCTGCCTCATTCCATGAACAAACATGTACTACTGATCCAATCCCAAACGGAAGTCTGATTCCTGCTCCCACTAATCTTTTTAAATGGCTTACAGGAAAATTACCAATGACCTTCAAATTACTAAATCCCATGATCCATCCTCAGCCTTCTTTCTTCCTTCTGCAACTCTTGCCATTTTCCCACCTTGAAATTTTCTCCTTAGCTCTCCTGACTCAGTCTATCTTGGTTTCTCTGTCCTCATATAGCTCCTTAACTGACAGCTCCTCCTTCCACTCCTTAGTCCCATGTTCTGGCCACAAACTACTTAAGTGTGCTAGTTACAAGTTTTCTATATTCCAGCTTTCATTTTCCCACACACACATTTAAATTTTCCTTATGTACATACCAGGGGGCTTCAAAAAGTTTATGGAGAAATTCCATTATCTTTTCATTCCATTTTCCCACAATCTTTCTGAAGTCCCTTCATACTACTTTGTTTTTGTTTTTTAATTTCCTATTTATTTATTTGCCTGAACATTTTATTGCAGCTTGGGTGAAAGTGTACAGAGAAAATTAGTTTTCCATTGTCCAATCCCATCACTGTAAGAGCACTCTCCCCATTTCCTACCTGGATTTAGTCTCTGTGCCTCCTACTTACCTGCCTTCTGAATTTTGTTTTTGAACAAACTGCTACCCTTTGGTCTCATATGCTAATTTCTCTGAGGAGTAAGTCCCTCAGGGATGTTCTTGTTCACTTTATAGGCCTGTCTATTGTTTGCCTGAATCATGCTCCCTGGGAGTAAGTTTAGTTCCTGCTTTGAAAGTAAAGGCCTTAGTCTCAGGGGTTTTACTATTCTCTATTAGATCAGTAGGTCTGGTTGTTGTTGGGTTTTTTTTTATGATTTTGAATTTTGCTTCATATTTTTCTCCCACTCTGTCCAGGAGTCATCTCGGTAATGGAGGGCAGTAGTGGTAGTCGGGCAACATTTAGTTCTTCTGGTCTCAGTGTACTGGAGGCTGTGATTCATGGGCTCATTAATTTGGACTAATTTTTTCCTTGAGATTTTTATTTTCTTCGCTCCTCTTTGCTCTAGACAGGGAGGGCATCAATAGTTGCATCTTAAAAGTCATCCCATGGACTTTACACCCAGAGAGGGAGAGGGGCTGTGTGCTGACAATCAGGGGGCAGGCTTGTAGTGTATACCCTTTGGTTGATTGATGATGCATGGAGGGGATTGTAACCATAGCAATGAAATGATATACTATAGGATGAATGTAAAACTAATGTTCTCCCATGTAAACTATCACATAATTCACAATAAAACATTAAAAAAAAAAGTCATCCCATGAGGGAAAACCCCCTTCTAAGACTGAAACTCAAGAGGAACCCATGAACAGTTTAGTATGCTTACTGGTGACCACCCTTGTGAGTGCAAGTGAGGGAAATATGAGTGGAAGTGGGAGGAATGCAGCAATGAAGACATGGGCTAAGTTTGGCCGAGTTCCATTAACACCCATTGACCTCCAGATGAGAGAAGAGACAGGGCTGGCTGGTCTCAAGTTTAGGAAGATGTGTGAACTCCTGAGCCCATGGACACTGACTTAGCAACTGGAGGCTACAGCTGAGAGTGAAGCGGTCAGCTAATCTGATGTGTGAGGAGGTATGTGCAAACTCCAAACTTACAGATAGTAACCATTTGATCTAGCTTGGATGGCTTGTCGACCAGAACGCGACCAGATGAAGATAAAGAAGTTTAATACTGTGAGCAAGTATAAATTGTTACAATGTGATGAACTAGACCTTTACTTATGGATGTTGTTATTGTTAAGTGCCATTGAGTCTGTTCCATATCAGTGACCCTGTATGGGATTTCTGAGGAGCAACTGGCGAGTTTGGCAGACTTTGCTGTTGGGCAAAGACCTTGGGGCCCAGTGCTTATCTTATAGTGCCACACCAGGACTCTAGTTATGGATGCAGTTCCTCAAAATTCCAACCAAAATGGAAGGATTCTTCATATCAAGGATCAACCTTGTTTCCTCAGTGCCTGGGTTGATAAGGATGGGCAAACTAGACATCAGCTATCAAAAATGGAAGGCTATAAAGACATGAAGTGGCTGGCTTACAAACTTTCATGAGTGTGCTTAGTTTCAGAACAAGGGAGATGAATAGTTTTCCTCTTTTCCATATGGGTCTGGTGGAAGAGGATGGGGGGTGATGGTGACAGGATTTTATGACTCCATGGTGAGAAATTGTTATCAGGATTAATTGTGATTATCACATCTGTAATTGTAGACAATGTGTAACTAAAAAAGGGGAGTAGTTAATCTTTCATATCCAGAACAGAAGATCCCAGGACAATCAAGAAAGAAGAGCATGAGTGGAGTGTAAGATCCTACTCAGAAAAGTGTCGACAGCAGAGATGGTGGCAGATGCAATGGCACAGAGAGACAGAGCAGCTGAAGATTCTAGGCCCATGGACTGAGAAACCCTGTGTGCCTGTGGGCAGGAGGCTCACCTTCAAAATGTGCCCTTTGAACATTTTAAATGAATGTATATTTTTTGTTTTGTATGTATACATCATATATTTTTGCTTTGCTCATTTATGAAAAATAAGATGTACAAGGGAAGCCACAAGATGGCTTGTTGTTATAGGGAGGGGACTGCAATCATTGAGATGAAACAAAATGTATGATTGGTTGAAAGTAAAGCTGATGATCTTGTCCGTTTACTTTCACAATAAAAAGTTGGGGTAAAAATAAAACAGCTTCTTATTTTTTTAAAAAATTGCATCTTAGATGGCCTCCAACATGTTCTTTTCTTTCTTTCTTTCTTTTTAAACATGTACATAAGCTTTCTTGTTTAATGACAGTTAAAAGAGGAAAACATACAGGAGGAATAAACATGCTCTTTCTGTATAGATTTCCCACTAACCATGCAGCCCATCTGCATCATTAACTTTACTTGTGAGTTTTAAAGAAAAAAAAGTTTGCTTTAACATTAAAAACAGAGCTTCCTAAATTTCTTTCATAAATGTGCAATTATTTGTGTAAAATGAAACATAATTTCCCAACACATTACTGCAAAATAATTATGAACATTTATTTTGCTCATGCCTCCTCAAAAGAGGCAACTGAAGTCACCACTCCTGTGTGAGTTTGTCCTACTGTGGTAGCTTGCATGTTGCTGTGATGCTGGAAGCTATGCCACTGACGTTGTAAATACCACCTATAGTAGAAAGATTTCAATGGCGCTTCCAGACTGTGACAGACTAGGAAGGAAATTCAGACCATTTCTGAATGGTTACTCATTGAAAACCTTACTAATATCAGCAAAATATTGCCAAATATAATGCTAGTAAATGAATCCCTTAAGTTGGAACGCTATCAAAATACAACTGGGGAAGAGCTGCCTCCTCAAAGTAGAACTGACCATAATAATATAAATGGAGTAAAGCTTTGGGGACTTTCATTTGCTGACGGGACACAACTCAAAATGAGAAGAAACAGTTGTGAATATCCATTACTAATTGAAGCATGGAATGTGTGAAGTATGAATCTAGGAAAATTGGAAGTTTTTAAAAATGAAATGGAACATGCAGAGATCAATATCCTAGGCATCAGTGATACTGAATCCATTTTGAATCAAATTATTATATGATTTACTAGGCTTCTTGTTGTTGTTAGGTACCATTCTAATTCATAGTGACTCTGTATTGGGTTTCTGAGAAGCGACTGGTAGGTTTGAACCACACTGACCTTGTGGTTCAAATTGACCTTAAGGTCCAGGGCTTATCCTACAGCACTATGTCAAATTGAAGAGGAATAGTGTTGCATTCATCATCAAAAGAAAATCCCAAAATCTATGTTGAAGCACAGTTCTGTCAGTGACAGGACAATAGTCATACACCTACAAGAAAAACATGTTAATACCACAATTATTCAAATTTATGCACCAACTACTAAAGCCAGTGATGATGAAACTGAAAAACTTCTACAACTTCTGCAATATGAAATTGATCAAACATGACTGGAATGCAAAAGTTGGAAACAGAGAGGAAGGATCAGTAGTCAGAAAATATGGCCTTAGTGATAGAAATGATGTTGAAGATCATATGATAGAACTTCACAAGACCAACGACTTATTTGTTGCAAATACCTTCTTTAAACAATATAAAAGCTGCTAAACACTTAGATTCACAAGATGGAATATACAGGAACCAAACTGACTACATCTGTAGGAAGAGCCAATGGAGAAGCTCAATATCATTATCCAAAATAAGGCCAGGGGTAATTGTGAAACAGACCATCAATTGCTCATATAAAAGTTCAAGTTGAAGTTAAAAAAAAAAATTAAAGCAAGTCCACGAGAGCCAAAATATAATCTTGAATATATCCCACCTGAAATTAAAGACCATATCAAGAGCAGATTTGATTCATTAGACACTAAATACCAAAGACCAGAAGAGCTATGGAATGACATCGAGAGCATCATACATAAAAACAGCACAAGGTCATAAAAAAGGAAAAAAAGAAAATACCAAAATGGATGCCAGAAGAGACTCTGAAAGTTGCTCTTGAGCATAGAGGAGCTAAAGCAACTGCAAGAAATGATGAAGTACAAGAGCTGAATGGAAAATTTCAAAGAGCAGCTCGAGAAGACAAGGTCGAGTATTATAATGAAATGTACAAAGACCTGGAATTAGAAAACCAAAAAAGAGGTATTTCTCAAGCTGAAAGAACTGAAGAAAATTCCAAATTTTGACTTAAAATATTGAAGGATTCTATGGACAAAATACTGAACGATGCAGAAATCATCAAAAGAAGATAGAAGGAATACAAAGAGTCACTGTTCTGAAAAGAAATGATCAATGTTTAACCATTTCAAAAGGTAGCATATGATCAAGAACTGATGATACTGAAGGAAGAAGTATAAACTACACTGAAGGCATTGGTGAAAAATAAGGTTCCAGGAATCGACAAAATACAAATTAAAATCTTTCAACACACTAATACAGTACTGCGGGCACTCACTTGTCTGTGTCAAGAAATTTGGAAGACAAGCTATATGACCAACCGATTGGAAGAGATCCTTTCCATTCCAAAGAAAGGTAACTCGACAGCATGCCGAATTCATCTAACAATATTAATATCACATGCAAGTACATTTTTGCTTAAGATTATTTAAAAATGTTTGTAGCAATATATCAACAGGGAGTTGCCAGAAATTCAAACCAGTTTCAAAAGAGGATGTGGAATGAGGGATATCATTGCTGACATCAGATGGATCTTGGCTGAAAGTGGTAGTGGTTATGTGCCGTGGAGTCAGTTCTGACTCATAGTGACCCTGTACAGGGTTCCCGAGGCTATAAATCTTTATGAGAGCAGAAAGCCTCATCTTTCTCCCACTGAACGGCTGGTAACCGTGAGGTTAGCAACCTGATTCGTAACCACTACGCTAGCAGAGCTCCTTGGCTGAAAGTAGAGAATACCAGAAAGATACTTAACTCTATTTTATTGATTATACCAAGGCATTCAACTGTGTGGATCACAAAAATTATGGATAACATTGCGAAAATGGGAATTCCAGAACACTTCATTGTATTCATGGAAGTTGTGCATAGACCAAAAAGCAGTCATTCAAACAGAACCTGGGATACTGCATGGTTTAAAATCAGAAAAGGTGTGTGTCTGGGTTGTATTCTTTCACCATACTTATTCAACCTGTACGCTGAGCAAACAATCTGGGAAACTGAACTATATAAAGAAGAGCAAGGCATCGTGATTGGAAGGCTCATTAACAACCTCCGGAATACAAATGACACAACCTTGCTTGCTGAAACCAAGGAGGACTTGAAACTCTTGGTAAAGAAGATCAAACAGTCCTCAGTATGGATTCTAATTCAATGTGAAGAAAACAAAAGTCTTCACAACTGGACCAATAAACAACATCATGATAAATGGAGAAAAATTGAAGTTGTCAAGAATTTCATTTCACTTGGATCCACAATCAATGCTCATGGAAACAGCAGTCAAGAAATCAACCACTAGGCAAAGTCTGCTGCAAAAGATCTCTTTAACGTGTTGAAGAGCAAAGATGTCACTTTGAGGATTTAGGTGTGCTTGATTAAAGCCATTGTATTTTTTTATTTCCTCATATGCATGTGAAAGCTAAACTAATAAGGAAGATCAGAAAAGAATAGATGCATTTGAATTATGGTGTTGACAATGAATATTGAAAGTACTATTGACTGCCAGAAGAACAAACAAATCTGTCTAGGAAGAAGCATGGTCAGAATGCTCTTTAGAAGCAAGGATTATTGTTGTTGTTAAGTGCCTCTGAGTAAGTTCTCACTTATAGCAACCCTGTGTAGGGTTTCCAAGGAGTAGTTGGTAAATTTGAACCGCCGACCTTACAGTTCAAACGGACCTTGTAGTCCAGTGCATTATCTTACAGTGCCATGCCAGGACCCCAATCTCAAATACTTTGGATGTGTTATCAGAAGGAACTGCTGTTGTTTATTGTTAAATGCTTTGTGGTTAACAGTCCAGTGCTTATCCTACGTTGTCCCTAGAAAAGGACATCATGGTTGGTAAAGTAGAGGACAGTGAAAAACAGGAAGATCTCCAATGAGGTGGATTGGCACAGTGGCCACAACAATGGGTTCAAACATAACAATTGTGAGGAGAGCACAGGATGGGGCAGTGTTTTGTTCTGTTGTGCATAGTGTTGCTATGAGTCAACATTGACTCGTTGACTTGATGTTACCTGAAAACAACCATTTCAGGCATAGCCTTTTTGGTGACTCTAAAGATGTTCCCCCACGCTAATGTCTTCTCATCACTCATACCTTCCTTCACCCACCATCAGTCGTCACTCTACATAAATGAATTGATGAGCAAGATGAAGGGAAATACCCAGACCTAGGTTTGTTTCTTCTCTGTTGACCTTGGACAAGTTTCTGAACATCTCTGACCTTCAGTTTCTTATCTGTTACATGATGCTAATCCCACCTACTCTGCAGGTTGTTGTGAGAATTAAATTGATTTCATATAGCGCCTGGCTGATAGTAGATAATCAATAAGTGGTAGCTCTTTGATAATAGTGACAATATATTATATGAATAATCCTCAAATCTTCATTCCTAGGCTTGACCGCTAGGCCTGCATTTTCAATAGCCATTTGGATCCCTCTGTCTGCCTAAACAAAGCTATTGTCTTTCCCACCTTGCCAAAACCAGTTCTCTGGATTGCTTCCTAAATTGTTCTTTTGCCACCCAGTCTGGGGACCTTGCTTTTGTCCTTGGATCCTCTTTGCCACTGTCCTCTCCATTTATCAGCCACAAGTATTATAGAAACCCTCCTCAAATATCTTTTGCATCAGACTCTTTCTTGCTCTACTTGGACCACTGTAGTAGCCTCCTAACTGTCCCTCTTCCTTCTCACCCCTACCATCCACCTAACACTATGTTATCCTGATCAGTTCTCTCAAAGAGCAGATGTAAACACAGCTTTCCCTTGCTGGGAGACCATTGCTTAAAATAAGTATTTCCTTTTGACATTCCAACCCTGAACAATTTGGTTCCAGCATACCTCCTGTTGTTAAATGTCGCAGAGTCAAGTAGAGTCCAACTTATAGCAACCCTGTATAGGGTTTCCAAGGAGCAGCTGGTGGGTTTGAACTTCCGACCTCGTGGTTAGCAGTCCAGTGCTGATCCTATAGTGCCACTCCAGAAACCCTGCCTACCTCCTGGCCTCTTCTAATACACAGTCTACATTATAAATCAGCTCAACTGCCTGTTATTTCCTCAACTCACAGGAGGCTTTCTTGCTCTGAGCCTTCGTTCAGTTTATTGACTCTGCCTACTGTGTTCTCCAAGGACCCCTAGTGGGGCTGTAGGATAAGCGCTGTACTGCCAGCCACAACTCAGTGTTTCAAACCACTCTTCAGGAAAAAGATGAGACGTCTGCTCCTGTAAACACACATCATCTTGGAAACCTTCTATGAGTCAGGATCGACTTGATGGCAGTCGGGTTGGTTTTTGGTTTGGCTGTGTTCTCTACACCCTCAACTCCCACTCCTGTACCCTTCCCTTCATAAAAAAAAAAAAAAATAGTCTCCATCCTTCTAGACCTTTCTCAAATGCTGCCACCTCCATGAAGCATTCTCAATTCTCTAATCCTATAGGGGTACCCCCTGCCTTGAGCCTCCACAGAGAACATGGTTTCCTACTTCTCTTTTGACACTTGTTTTTCATCAATACCTTTGTGATATTTATCTAACTCATCCTTCTCTACCCCAGGCTCCAACAGAGCATACATTATCTGAGACATCAGATATGTCTACGTTTTGATCCATGTATGGCATCTAGTACAGTGACAGCATGGAGCAATTGCTCACTGAATGGTATTTGAATTCAGCTATTGTATCTTCACTAATTATTCCAATCAGTTCAACACCACTATTCCCCAGTATTCCAGCCTCTGCCTGCTGCATGCCCCCCACGACTTCTGTCTCCTCCTTGGCAGCCCACCCTGAGTGCTCACTGCTGCCCTCCTGCTCAGAACCCTCCTACTACTCAGACTGTATTGCACAGACAAGGTATCATTATCTGTCTCTGCATCCTTTAGTGCCTAGCACTGTGCCAAATTCGTGTTTGGTCTTAATAAATATTTGCAGATATGAATTAAACTGAACTGTCTTCTGTGCTCCAGGAGAAATATAACCCCAGGCTCCTGCTGGATCTGGGTTCAGAACCAAAATTTCCATCCATACTTCTTTATCCCTAGAATCTCCTTGTTGTTGTAAAGTGCCATGGAGTCTATTCCAATTCATAGTGGTCTTGTATAGGAGCAGCTGGTAGGTTTGAGCCGCCAACCTTGTGGTCAGCAGTCCAGTGCTTATCCTACAGTGCAACCTCAAGACTCCTAGGAGTTGGGTATTCCCAGTGCCCTAGATGAGCTCCATCCACCCAACCAACCCCTTCCATCACCTTCACCCTACCCTTAACCAAGGAAAGAGAACCAAGGGAGACTGATATGGGAGGGGAGGGCAGCCCCAGGGAGGCCTGGTCTCTGGGCCTGGCTGGCCAGGGAGCAACTCTCCTCACTTCTCTCTAAACCCCATGAATCATGCGTAATTGTGGCCTCGCTTCCTCCCATGAGAGCAATCTTTTAGCTTCTGCCAGAAGCAGCAGCAGAGGGGGCTAGGGGGCTCTGTCTCTCTAATGAGCCTCTCAGTGTTAATTAGAACATGCTCCCTCTTTTCAGGTTGCTGTAGAGGCTGAGCCTGATGAGGACTGATGAGAGATGGCAACCAAGTCCGGGTGTGGAGAGGAAGAGCTGTTCATTGGCGGGGGCGGAAGGGAGGGCAGTGGCCTCAGGCCAAGAGCCGGGGAAATGTAGGGGAGTTGGTCGAGTGTAGGGGCTTTAAAAATGTGAGTAAAGATTTCCTCTGATCCAAGATTTCTAAATTATGATCATTGAAACATTCCACATTAGGAGGCCTCTGGAGCCTGGCAAGGCAAACCCTGAGGTTTGTCTGATGAGCCAAGAGTCCTGGGAGAAGGAGGGAGCTGGAGAGGCTGAGGGGCCCAGCAGGAGAAGTCAGGTCTGCACTCATCTTTCAGTCTTTCATGGTTTGTGTCTCCTCTGTGTGTGTGCCAATCTCCAAGCCCGTTACCCCAAATACAGTGTATGCACAACACACATTAACGTCTGCCTGGCAGCAGGGCTACCCTTGAGAAGGTTTACTGATTTACAGCCAAGATGTGGGGGACATGCCTGTGACTAGCCACTTCTAAGTCACAGAGAGCCCTCAGGTGCAAGCTGAGACTGGAAGCCTGCTTTGAACCCCTGAATGGCTACCTGCCCTCTTCACTGCTCCCATCACATCTGTGCATTGCTTCCATGGAAAGTACCCCCTGCACTCTAATGGCAGGAGATGGAGAAGGTACTGGGTTAAAATCACAGACCGTGGAATCCAAGGGTTGGCTGCACTCCTTTCTAAGAATAGGTCCTTAGGCAAGTTACTTCTTAATATCTCTAACGGGGATAGTAAGAGTACCTATCTCACAGGAATTCTTTTGATGGTATGAGGAGCTAATGCATGGATGCTAATAAAATGTTAGCCCTGTGCCTGGCACGTGATTAGTACTAGCTAGTGCTGGTTACAGAGGCTATGTCTTTTGCACCATGGTATCCCAAGGCCTAATACAGGGCCTAGGACACAGCAGCTGTTCACTGAATGGAATATAACTGAGCCAAGCAATGGCCCCTGATGTGTCTTGCCCACACCACCATTCTCTGCAGACTGGCTTCCTGGTGGTGGAAATCTCACCATCAGAGTTAGAAGGAGGCTTAGAGACGCCCTAGGACAGCATCTCATTTCAAACATGAGGAAACAGGCCCAGAGAGGGAAAGTGACTTGGAAACATAGTCATCATTTCTCCCTGAAGAGGTGCCCTGTGGGCCCTAAGGCTGAGGTGAGAGAGACCGGTTGGGGCAGGGAACTGTTATGTTTCCAGAATGAGACATAACTACTGCCTAGGACCCTGACCTGGGGAGCAGGGCCAGATGTTACTGATGACAGCTCCATGGCCTTCCCGGGCTGTGAACAACACAGAGAGCTGTGTAATGGGGGTCCTGGTGTGGCATTGTAGGATAAGCACTAGACTGCTGACTGCAAGACTGGTGATTCAAACCTATCAGCCACCCCTTGGAAACCCTATACAGGGTTGTTATGAGTTAAAACTGACTCTCGACAGGATTTAACAACAACAATATGGGCTCCAGAGGGTCTGCTCAGCAACAGGATTCAAATTACCTAGAGAGCATGAATGAATTCGAAAATTGCATCCGGACCCTTTATATCCTCACCATTGCCACTTTCTTAACATGCCCCTCCAAGGAGACCTGAATGCTCCTTCCTTACCCTGCCTCCCACCCCACCAGGCTATACACCAAGGACCACTGGTGGGGAAGTGAGAAGGCTGAGGGCAGGAGGAGCAGAGAAACTGCAGAAGGGTCTCCTGACTGTACCACTATGGGGAGGGGTACAGGGAAGTTCAGGGTGAGCCTCATTCATTCCTGTGTTTATTCAGTACTGAACATGTTCTAGGCATCAGTGACTGTGCTGTATGGGCATTGCTGTCAGCAGCGGTCACTTTTCACAGGAACGATGAGGTGAGTGGCGATACCCACCATGCACCGTCTGCTCTGGGCCGACAGCCTTGAGAAAGACAGTCTGTCTGATGAGTGGAACAGAGAGAAAGCAAAACTCCAGACCTGGGGACACCTGAGCTGAGACCTGAGGTAGGAGGAGAGATCGCCAGGTGACGTTTGGTTGAAGAGGAGAGGTGGAAAGTGTCCCCAGCAAAGAAAATAAAACTTGTGAAGGTTCAGCGTGGAGATTCAGAGAATAGTAAACAGGAGGGATGGCTGGGGGAAGGCAGGGTACGGGAAGAGATGAGCCTAGAGCCAGGGAAGGCTGGAGAGCCATGGGAGATTCTCACTCAGGGGAATAACATGAGAAGCATAAGCTTTATAAAGATAATTCAGCTGCAGTGTGGAGAGTAGGAGAGAGGACACAACTGGGAACAAAACAGGAGGATTCTCCAGGGGTTCAGGCAAGAGATGATAGTGACCTAGCCCAGGATAAGGCAGTGGGGATGGCAGGAGAGAGTGGAGCAGGGCAAAAAAGTTAAGAGGTATCACCAGTGTGTACTGTCAATAGAGTGGGTGTGAGGGCGAGGAACACAGCTCTGGCTCTCTGGACCAGCTGACAGAAGAGACTCACAGGTTGGTGCATTGGGAAGATAATGATTGTCCAAGATTCCTTCCAGTCCAAAGTCAATAAGATTCTGTGTAAATGGCAGGGATCACAGGATCACAGAATCATAAATGCATAGACTCATAAACCCTAGCTCTAACAGAGACCTAAGACTATAATCATGTCCTGGCTCCACACTTCACACCTATCCCTACTCTCCTTTAGATCACTAAGTTATAAGAATCCTCTTTCCTACCATTAAGCACATTTTACATTAAGCCAGGAACTGGGGATAGAATGATGAATAAGACACAGGCCCTGCCTTCAAGGAGTCAAGTGAATAGGAAGTGGCAATGCAGAGCAGAAGGGCTGTGACATGGATGCCTGGGTGCTATGGGATCACTGAGAAGGGGCACCCATGCAGCCTTGGAGAGCAAGTTTCCAGAGAAGGAAAGAGCACCTAAGGCAAGTTCTGATGCAGGGGAAGTTATGGATGCCAAGTATAGGAGTGATGAGGGGAGTAGGAACTTGAAAAGAGAACTGCAAGGACAAAGGCCCAAAGGAATAGATGAGGCTATGAAGGCTCAGAGAAGTAAAGCAACTTGCACAGGATGCCACAGCTCACTGGCAGAAGAGACAGAAGTAGTGTTTAGTCTATTGTAAATGTATGTTATGTTTTTAATAACTTCAATCCCCTTTTGTCCTTTTGCTTCTACCCCCAGCCTATGTTTCACCTAGAGAGGTACATGAGCCAAGGGAGGTAAGCTATTCCCTAAAGCTGGATTCACTCAGCACAAGGGTCCTGGTTATTATGCCTTCTACCAATCTTCACCTTTACTGTCCACTCCCACTGGTCTGATGTGCAGACCCACCTGGTAAAATTATGTCCGCTATAAAAATTTAAAAATCCATTGAGTCTATTCTGACTAATATCAACCCTCCATAGGGTTTTTTTGGGTTTTTTTTAAGGTTTTTATTGTGGATTGGGTGAAAGTTTACAGGGCATATCATCAGTTTTACATTAAAAAAGTTATACACCTTGTTTCATTACAATGATTATAATCCCCTCCATGTACCATCAGTTAACAGTATTTCTCTCTATCCACTTTAGCTTTTTAAAACCAAAAAAAACAAACAAAAAAACACTCAGGCATATATAATAATTTACATCTCCAAAGGGCACATTCTGCAAGTCAGCTTCCTGGCCACCAACTCTTAGTCCCTCTCTTCTTAGTCCATGAATCTAGAGTCCTAAGCCACTCTCCCTCTCCATGCCCCCATCTCTGCCTCCATCTTTGGTGTTGCTGATTCTCTGGATAAGGTCCCACATTCTGCTTGTGGGCTTCTCT
>NW_006408568.1:7032339-7032965 GCF_000296735.1 Chrysochloris asiatica | reverse complement strand
TAAATCTTTATGGGAGCAGACAGCCTCATCTTTCTCTTGCAGAGCAGATGGTGGGTTTGAACCACCACCCTTGTAGTTACCAGTCCAGTGCTGATCCCACAACACCAACAATCAGAATTAAGCTAATTTGCTGACCTTAGTCCCAAACCATAGTTCAAATTTTCTTTGGTGTTCTTAACTGGATACTTTCTCAGTTGACCTGTAATCTTTGGGGACAGGGAGGAAGTTTAGTGAGCTCTTACTATTTCTATGACTCTCTGCTAGATGCTGTGGAAGGAGAGCAGAGAGTCCTGTGGGATTGACAGGAGCCACTTGCTGGGCCCGCTGACCACCCATCCATTCTGTAGTATTCCACAAAGACTAACATTCAGTCCAATTCTGGGCAGTCCCAGTAACAGAGTCCACTCACTCACAAGCAGGACCTACTATATTTTTAACAGCCTTAATTGTTAACTAGGCTGAAATCTTCCCCTCCTATAGCTTTTCTATAATGGTACCACTAATTAATAATAATAACTGAAAATACCTGTTATCCATTTTTTTACATGCCAGTAAACATGTCTCTGGTAGCGTAGTGGTTATGAATCGGGCTGCAGGCTGCAAGGTCAGCAGTTCGAAACTACCAG
>NW_006408568.1:7018638-7031720 GCF_000296735.1 Chrysochloris asiatica | reverse complement strand
ACCCTCCACTTTACCAAGCATGAAGTCCTTCTCCAGGGACTGATGCCTGCTGATAACATGTTTAAAGTATGAGAGACGAAGTCTCACCATCCTTGCTTCTAACAGGAATTCTGATTGCACTTCTTCCAAGACAGACTGGTTTGTCCTCCTGGCAGTCCATGGTATTTTCAATATTCATCACCAACACCATAATTCAAAAGCATCAATTCTTCTTTTCTCTTCTTTATTCATTGTCCAATTTTCATATGGCATATGAGGCAACTGAAAATCCCATGGCTTGGGTCAAGTACACCTTAGTCCTCCAACTGACATCTTTGATCTTTAACTCTTTAAAGAGGTCTTTTGTAGCATATTTGCCTGATGCAATACATTGTTTGATTTCTTGACTGTTGTTTCCATGAGTATTGATTGTGGATTCAAGCAAAACATATTCTTAAACAACTTCCATTTTCTCTGTTTATTATGATGTTATTTATTGGTCCATTTGTAAGGATTTTTGTTTTCTTTACAGTGATGTCCATTCCATACTGAAGGTCTTTGATCTTCATCAGTTAGTATTTCAAGTCCACTTTGCTTCCAGCAAACAAGATTGTATCATCTGTATATCACAGTTTGTTAATGAGTCTTCCTCCAATTCTGATGCCATGTTCTTCATATAATCCAATTTCTCAGACTTTTTGCTTAGCATACAGATTGAACAGGTATAATGAAAGGATACAACCCTGGCACATATCTTTCCTGATTTAAAATCATTCAGTATCCCTTGTTCTATTCTAGCTGCCTCTTGGTCTATGTACAAATTTCTAATGAACACAATACCTATTCTTCATAATGACATCCATAGGTTGTTATGATCACACAGTCAAATGCCTTTGCAAAGTCAATAAAGCACAAGTAAACATCTTTCTGGTGTTCTCTGTTTTCAGTCAAAATCCATCTGACATCAGCAATGATATACCTAGTTCCATGTCCTCTTCTGAATCTGGCTTGAATTTCTGGTAGCTTGCTATTGATGTACTGCTACAACCTTTTTTAATGATCTTCAACACAATTTTACTTGCATGTGATATTAGTTATATTGTTTGAAGATTTCTGCATTCCATTTGGTCACTTCTCTTTGAAATGGGCACAAATATGGATTTCTTTCAATCAGTTGGCCAAGTAGCTGTCTCCCAAATTTCTTGGCATAGATAAGTAACAGCCTCCAGTGATGCATCAGTTTGTTGAAAGATTTCAATTTGCATTCCATCAGTTCCAGGAGCCATGCTTTTTGCCAATGTCTTCAGTGCAGCTTGGACTTCTTCCATTAGTACCATTGGTTCTTGATCATATGTTACCTCTTGAAATGCTTGGACATCAACCAATTCTGTTTGGTACAGTGGTTCTTTGTATTCCTTCCATCTTCTTTTGAGGCTTTCTTCAACATTCATATTTTGCCCAAAGAATCCTTCAATATTGCAAGTTGAAGCCTGAATTTTTCTTCAGTTCTTTTGGCTTAGAAATTCTCAGTGTGTTCTTCCCTTTCAGTTTTTTAACTCTAGATCTTTGCACATTTCGTTATAATATTTGACTTTGCTTTTTCAAGCTGCCCTTTGAAATTTTCTGTTCAGCTCTTTTACTTAATCATTTCTTCAATTCACTTTAGCATTCATAACAAATTTACATACAAAAGCAAGTTCCAGAGTCTCTTCTAACATCCACTTTGGTCATTTCTTTCTTGCCTTCCTTTTTGTATGATGTTTTTTATGTCATTCCACAACCTTCTGGTAGTCAGGCATTAGTGTCTAATGCATCAAATCTGTTCTTAAGATGGTCTCTAAATTCAGATGGGATATATTCAAGGTCATATTTTGGCTTTCATGGACTTGCTTTAATTTTATTCAGCTTCAGCTTGAACCTGCATGTGAACAATATATGGTTTGTTCCACAGTCAGCTCCTGGCCTTGTTTTGGTTGACAACATTGAGTCTCTCCATCATCTCTTTTCACAGACACAGTCAATTTGATTCCTGTGTATTCCATCTGGTGAAGTCCATGTGTATAGTCACCCTTCAGGCCTGGAAAGAAACTCACTATCATGGCCCAACTTTCAGCCAAGCAGTAGATAGGTAAATAGGGGGAACAACACCACCAGCAACAACAACACTAGCAACATAAACTCACTATGAATGATGGACTAGTCAGTCATTCAAAATCAAAGGCGCAACATGTACCTAAAGCCAAAGATGAGAAGGGATAGAAAGGCAAGTGGAATGGAAGTAGGAGCCATAGGGAGGAAGTGGGTTAATTGTTATTCCATGGAGGGAATGGCAATCAGTGAGATGAAACAAAGTGTGTTATTTGTTTAATATACAACTGATTATCTTGTCTGAAATCTTTCACTCAATATACAATGAAAAGTTTTTTATAAAATTTTCTATTATGCAATCTCCAGCATAGTTTCTATCACCAAAATCATATTTTCCAACTACTGATCCTTCCTCTTAGTTTCCAACTTTCGCATTGTAATCACCAGTTATTATCAATGTATCTTGATTGGATGTTTGATCAATTTCAGACTGAAGAAGTTATTAAAATTCTTCAGTTTCATCATCACTGGCTTTAGTGGTTGATGCATAAATTTGAATAATAGTGGTGTTAACTTGTCTCCCTTGTAGGCATATTGATAGTATCTAATCACATACAGCATTGTACTTCAAGATAGATCTTTAAAAGCTCTTTTTTTTTTTTTTCACAACAAATGTGATGCCGTTCCTTTTTGTCATTCCAGCATAATAAACCATGATTATTGGATTCAAAATGGCCAATTCCAGTCCGTTCCAGGTCATTAATGACTAGATATTAATATTTATATGTTCCATTTCATGTTTGATGACTTTCAATTTTCCTAGATTCATACATCGTCCATTCCAAGTTTCAGTTATTAATAGATGTTGACAGCTATTTCTTCTCATTTTGAGTTGTACCCCATCAGCAAATGAAGGTCTCTAAAGCATTGCTCCAGTCACATCATTAAGGTCAATTCTACTTTGATGAGGCAGCTCTTCTTCAGTTGTAGTTTGAGTGCCTTCTATCCTGAGGAGCTCATCTTTTGACAGTATATCAGACAATGTTTCACTGCTATCCTTAAGGTTTTCAGTGGCTAACTGCTCAGAAGTGGTCCACCTCACCTTGTCTGTCTTTGTCTGGAAGCTCATCTGAAACCTGACCACTATGGGTGGCCCTGCTAGTATTTAAAATACCAGTGACATCGTTTCTAGCATCACAGAAACACACGAGCCACCACAGTATGACAAACTGAGATTAGTGGTGGAGGAGCTAGATAGACAGACAAATAGCTGTCATGTAGTTGACAGTGACTCGTGATAGAGACCTTAACATACAACAGGATGACACACTGCCCAGTCCTGCATCACTCTCATGATCACTAGCATGTTCACATTCCTCATTGAAACTACTGAGTCCATCTCACCCTCACTGGTCCTCTACATCACCAAGCATGATGTCCTTTTCCAACAATTGATCCCTCTTGATGATGTATCCAAAGCAAGTGAATTGGACAACATTCTGTTGTGACACATAAAGTTTTCATTGGCTGATTTTTGGAAGTAGATCACGGGCCTTCCTTACTAGTCTGTCTTAGCTGGAAGCTCTGCTGAAACATTTCTACCACTGGTTTTGTTGTTGTTGTTAAGTGCCGTTGAGTTGACTCTGACCCATAGCGACCCTGTATAGGGTTTCCAAGGAGCAGCTGATGAGCTTGAACCACTGACTTTGCAGTTCAAACAACTCTGCAGTTTGATGCATTAGCCCACAGCACCACACCAGGACTCCTCTACCACTTGTAGCTCTGCTGAAATTTGAAATACTGGCATTGCATCTAGCATCATAGCAACATGCAAGACACCACAGTCCATCAAAAGAAAGAAAAGTGATTTGTTTGACTTAATTCAGTCTTAGTGATCTTTTTACCAGTTTCTCTTCCCAACATAAACCTTGCCCATTGGGTTAGAATTTGTTAGAATTTATGCATTCTAGAGCCAGAAGAGACCTTGGAGGTGGTGCAAGGTCTAATTTCTAATTTTGCTGATGAGGAAACCATTGTCCAGGGTGCTTAACTGGCATTTCCAAAGTCAGTTAATTATAAAAAGAACAAAACTGGATCCCATGTCTGTGTCTCTGAGTTCATTGTTCTTTCTCAACAGTAGCACATCATAATGTCTTTCTCTGCGTTTACATGTACAAAGGTGCACACACACACACACACAGACCTTCCTCCAGACTCCCAAGTGTCCACCAAACCAAACCCTAGCATTATCTTTTTCTGGGGGCAGGGGGCAGTTAATGGGAACCCCATGACTGGCTACTTTCCTCTCCTGCTTCACAGAATACAAGAGGTAGGTCCCCTCATGGGAGTTGGGCCCCGACTCTAGGCCTCTATTAGGCCCCAACCCAATCTGGGTTAATCTTGGGAATTCTCAGTCTACCTAGAGGAAGCTACTGTCCTTGCACTTCACTTGAGCTGTGTGTCCCTGGCATGGCACTTGCACCTTGGCCAGGCATTGAGCTAGGAAGTCCCGGTATAGCACAGTAGGATAAGCACTAGACTGCTAACTGTGAGGTAGGTGGTTCAAACCCACCAGCCACTCCTCTGAAACCCTATACAAGGTTGCTGTGAGTTGGAAATGACTGGATGGCATTTAACAACATCTTTTTTAAGCATTGCTTGGATGTAGAGACTTCCCCAGAGAATAATCACCCATATACCTAGTAGTTTGTGGGGCAATTTAGGATCCCTGTGCCACATAATCCAAGGGCAAGGCATTGCAACGGCTCAATGTGTCCCTGCCATGTAAAGGCCCTAAATAGGGATGTGGTTATGAATCAGACTGTGAACTGCAAGGTCAGCAGTTCGAAACTACCAGCTGTTCCACGGGAGAAAGATGA
Source organism: Chrysochloris asiatica (assembly GCF_000296735.1). NCBI lineage: Eukaryota > Metazoa > Chordata > Mammalia > Afrosoricida > Chrysochloridae > Chrysochloris > Chrysochloris asiatica. The sequence goes on along the minus strand of NW_006408568.1, from coordinate 7,026,774 downwards.
GGCTTTCTGCTCCCGTAAAGAATTACAGCCTTGGAAACCCTGTACAGGGTCACTATCAGTCGGAACCGACTCCACGGCACATAACAACAACAACAACAATATGGCTGGGTGCCAAAGGGACTGGGCCGCAGGGAAGGCAGGTTAAATGGCTCAATTTAGGAGAAGCTGTGGCAAAAAAGGTGTGCCTGCAGAGAGGGTGGGCCCAGATGGGGAGATCACTAGTAACCTGGACAGCCCCCAAAGGCAGGACCCTCACCACCCTCCCCGCCCCCCTCGGAGGCCCTGGGTACCTGTTTATTCTTTAGGTCAAGGGAGAGTTCGTAATCAGAGGCGGCAGGGGTGTGGGAGCAGAGCGCAGTCACCAGGGCAGGCTGCAGCTGGCCTGGGGAGGCCGCACGGTGGGGGCCAGCCTGCGGGGAGGCACCCCCCACCCCTGGCCGCTCCTCCTCCTCCTGCAGCTCCTGGACTTGAGCCTTCAGGGCAGGGGCACTGGGTCTGCCGGCTGCCACCGCCGCCGCCGCCACCACGGAGTCCTCCATGCCCCCACCAGCCTGGGCGCAGGGGCCGTCACTGTAAACAAAAGGCAATGGTGCTCGGTTGGGGGAGAGGAGGATGGAGTGCATGTAGGTGCAGGGCGCGGGGGTGGGGGAAGATTGGGGCACTCTGACCTGGTCTTATCCACAATGGGCCCCTCTAGTGGTGGGGGCTGGTGGGGTGTCTCCTGCAGTCTCCTTCAGGAATAAGTTAGCATGGCAAGGAAGAACAGGGCTAGGAGGACCTGAACTTACAGGAGAGTACACCAGGCAGAGGGAAGGAGTAGCTATGGCAAGAGCTCATGAGCCTCCACTTAAAAGCAGTATAGCAGAGTAGTTAAATATAGACTGCCTGGGTTCAAATATGGGCCCTGCCTCATTAGTTCTATGACCTGAACAGGTTACTTCACTGTACCTCTGTTTTCCCAACTGTAACAAAAGCATAATAATAGTACCTATCTAATTGGAACATTGGAAAGCTTAAATTAGTTACAGTTCTTAAGACGATACCTAGCTCATGGTCACTGCTACACACCAGTGCTACACTAAGTGCTCAATAAATGAATGCTGAGGAATGAACTAAAGAGAACCCAAGGACCATGTGGATGGTCTTTGTGGTGGATAGTGATAGAACATCAGGGCTAGATGGGGTCTTAAAGTCATATAGTGACAGTGATGGTAATTATCAGTGGTCTGGCTCTGAGGTCACTGGCTTAGGTAGCTGGGAAGAAGCTGCACCACAACTGAGCCAGTTCGTGTTTATTACAGTCTTGGCATGGGAATAAGCCCTTCCAGAGTGGTTGAACTCTGGCTTTTAGGGACTGGATTTACAGGGAGGAGAGTTCTTGCCTTGTTTGGTTTAGGCAAACATTTGTTCTTTCCTGGCCCCTCTCTTCCAATGGAACCACTAGCAGGCTGAGCCCTGGTTGCTGCACCCACCTCTCCTAAGAAGACACCTCACTAGCTGGAAATCCCACACTCCATCCAGCCTGCCTAGGGGGAGTTGGTTCACTCAGGTTACTTCCCTCCCCGGCCAGTCCTCCCTGCTAAGTTGCCTACTCTATGAAGCCTTCCCAGATGACTCCAGCTTTCTTTGCCCTATCTCCTAGAACACAAAGGCCTATCCATTGAGTGCCACTGTCTATTTCATACAGCAGGTTAGGCTCTACCAATGTGTGCTCTTTCTCTGAGCCTTGGTTTCCTCATCTGTATAATGGAAGTACTGTTGTAGTTGTTGTTAAGTGCCATCAATTCGGTTCCAACTCACAGTGACCCAGTACAGGGTTCCTGAAGAACAGCTGGTGGGTTTGAACTGCCAGCCTTGTGGATCGTAGTCTAGTCCTGCTCCTACAGCGTCACACCAGGAGTCCAATAGAAGTACTAGCACCTACCATATGGGGTTGTGGTGACAGGCAAGAGTCAATACGGTATTTAGCCCAATGCCTGGCACAGAGTAAGTGCTCAGTAAGTGTTAGCTCTTATTCTTATAACTTCTCAGAAGTCAGATTCTGAGTTTGGTCTGATTCTCCTCTCCCTATTTAGTGTCTAGCACAGTACTAGGCAAACACTAAGTGCTCAATAAATGAATTCTGAGGAATGAACTAAAGAGAACCCAAGGACCATGTGGATGGTCTTTGTGGTGGATAGTGATAGAACATCAGGGCTAGATGGGGTCTTAAAGTCATATAGTCCAGCTCTCCAACCTCCCCTTTTAATAGATGAGGATCATGGAGCCCAGGGAAGTGGGGTGGACTAATACAGGAGGGTTTGGAAGCCTTGGGGCTTATCTCTTCCAAGACTCGCCTCCAGATAAGATGCCTAAATCATGCCAGAGGAAAGACCTCTTCCTGTTACTTCCCCCCAACCTTAGAATAAAGAGAGGTATTTTTCCTGTGCCCAGTGCTAGAAAAACCAAAGATGGGGTGAAGGATCCTTTCTTCATTCAATCCCCATCTGTCCTCTCAGCGCCTTCCTTCTCCCTTACCCAAATACAGGAGAGCTCATTGGCCAGCCCTAGCAAACAAGGAGCTTTTAACACCCTAAGGAAACCCTCACTTCCATTCATGTTTCTTTGCCCCGCCATTTCTTATATGACCACCAATCATAGTTGGATGGAACGCTAGATAGCTTTGTTGTGTTTTTTCACTATTGTTACCAGGAAATTCATTTAAAATCTCACTTTGAGTTCTTTTGTTATAGTACATGCCCATTGCCCATTCACCTCCCATCAGGAGACATGGAAATAGCCCTTTTCAGTCACTAACACAGCCTGGAGGGCAGCATTCAGTCCAACCATCACTTCTCCAGAATATGGCATTTATGCCCAGGATCTCTTCACCCAAAAAGGTTTTCAAGACTCTTCAAAGAACTGGTAGCTACTCAGAGCTACAAAGAACTTTAAAAATAGACTTTTGCTTTCTTTGCTTGCTGCAATGTACTTGGCAAGAGTTGAAGTCCCCTCAATAGCAGCTCTCAGCCAAAGATGATGAGGGTTCATGGGTAAAGACCCCAGCTTCCTCACCCTTCAGTGAGACAATCCTGTGGTACATTCTACATCATCTCCCAAATGTCCCCAGTAGAATTGAGTCCAGTTGCCCAAGTAGTGACCTGATCAGTAATGAACCCTGTAATGACTTCTTTGTCTTCTATGTCTCATTTCCCCACTTTCCTGTAGGCATTTCTTGGAATCACCTTGCCCCAAATAAACTACTTACATTAACATAAAATGAAAAAAAAAACAAATGAGAAACAACCCTTTCTTTTTTGGTGAGCCTTTGTCTATAGACTACTTCTCTGGGTATCGACAAAGACTCCGTATTTATTCATAAGGCCTGGGAGTTAGGAGACACCTCGCTGCCATTTCCAGCATGCACATGCACATGTGCACACATACACACATATTCATGGACATGCAATGTTTCTAATTAGTTCTGTGGCTTTGGACAATTCGTGTCCTCTTCTTAGACCTTGGTTTCCTCACCTGTCACATAAGGGAAACTTGTTCATCTCTAAGGTTCCTTCCATCTTGGACATTCTTGGAGCTTCCAGCTTGATCATTCCAACAGTCCAACAAGGCCCACCAGTCCCATGGTTCCAGACTCTCTGGCTGGTGGAGCCAACTCTGCCTTTGTCCACCAACATGCACAGGGACCTGGGAGACTGCAGCCTTCCCAGTTATAGCAGGAAAAGGTGTTGGATGAGGGACCCTGTCCTTGCATTTCCTTTCCTGGATTTCCCTATAGATTTGTGTGAGAGAAGCTGGCTATGGAACCTCAGGACTGCTCTCCTAAATATCACATGCTTTAAGGTTGTATGGTGTCATTGTTGTTGAGTGCTTTTGAGTCAGTTCTGACTCACAGAGACCCTGTATAAGGCTTCCAAAGGATGACTGGTGGGTTTGAACTACCAACCTTATGGTTAGCAGTCCAGTGCTTACCTAACAGCACCACACCAGGACTTCTAAGGCTATATTGTTGTTGTTAAGAGTCATCAAGTTGGTTCTGACTCATAACAACCCTGTATAGAGTTTCCAAGGAGCAACTGGTGTTGAATGGATGACCTTGTGATTAGCAATCCAGTGCTTATTTTATAGTGTCACACCAGAAATCCAAAAAGATTATATGTTGGTTGGTGGTTATGTGCTATAGAGTCGGTTCCGATTCATAGTGATCCTGTACAGGGTTTCCAAGGCTGTAAATCTTTATAGGAGCAGAAAGCCTCATCTTTCTCCCACAGAACAGATGGTGGTTTTGAACTGCTGACCCTGTGATTAGCAGCCCGATTCACAACCACTACGCTACAAAAAGGTTATATAGTGGAGGGCAAAGAACATGGGCTTTGGTGTCAGGCAAACCTGGGTTAAAAGTCTAGCTCTGCTTCTTCCTATGTGATCTTGGGCAAGTTACCTAACTAACCTCTTTGTGGCTCTATTTTCTCATGTGTAATATGGACCTTTGTCTGTGAAGAATAAATGAAGTATGCAAAGTACATAGTGCCTGGCACACAGCAATCCTTGATAAATGATGATGGTGGTAGTTTTCTGAGCATGGAAATCCTAAAGGAATTCCAGAAAAATAACATGGAGAATTCCTAAGGGGAAGGAGTTCTCAATATCTAGCCTTACTATCAACCTTCACAGAACAGAAGCAATGGGTTTTGTTCCAATTCATGACCCTTCCCAGACCTCCAAGCTGACTCCCAGAATCTGTAAAGAAAGGAATGAAGCTGGACTGGCTACCTTGATGCTTCCCCCCATTTCCCATCCACCAGAGTAACAACATAGTGATGGGACCTTGGTCTTGGGTGCCACCAAGTCATGGGATCTTGATCTCTGAGGAATCTGTATGTACAATTACCTATAGGAATGTCCCTTGGCTGCACTCATCACAATGCGGAGCATTCCCTTGGTGGACATTTGCCCAGTGTCCATTGTGTGGATTTGTGTTTTGGGTACTTTTTCAGGGAGCATTGGAGGCATGAGCGCTCAAAATCTTGTGTGATGACTAGGCACCAACAGTATGTTGTTGACCTTTTGTTGCCCTTGCTGTACTTTGTCTATATATAGATATGGTGATAGTGTGCCATGGAGTCAGTTCCGACTCATAGCGACCTTGTACAGGGTTTCCGAGGCTGTAAATCTTTTCGGGAGCAGAAAACCTCATCTTTCTCCCGCGGAACAGCTGGTAGTTTTGAACTGCTGACCTTGCGGTTCGCAGCCCGATTCATAACCACTACGCTACCAGAGCTCCTTATATATAAATATAGCACACCCTCGGAAACCCTGTACAGGGTCGCTATGGGTCGGAACCGACTCGAAGGCACTTAACAACAACAACATAGATATATAGATGGTCCAAGAAAAGGGGTTATAATCTTCATCCTAAAATGTCATAGCTGGAAGGACCATCTATGTCAACTTGGAGATCCTCTACTTCAGCCCATAGTTTCTTATGGTACTGAAAACTCATTGCTCCTGCACCCAGAACATCACTTTCCCAGGACAAGGACTGTGACCCTTTAGCTTCCAGAGTTTGCCAGGTTGACCTTATATTATGAAGTTGCCATCCTTAATGGCGTATTTCAAGTTGCCATATTTCGGGCAACCTGACACTTGGACAAGAATTATGTGAGTGGGATCCACTTTGTGATCTGGATAGTTGCTTGTGAGCCTCTCCCCTGAGATCCTAGAGAGTGATCCTGATCATTTTGGCTCTCTTGGGCCCCATATTCAGTTGCATGAACAGATTCCTTGACTGGAAGCACAACAGCCTGAAGAAACTTAGGATCATTGCTAAATTATGGAAGATGCTGCCAACAAGAGAATTCAGTGGGTCAGAGCACCCAAATGCAAAAGCAAAAATTGAACATAGGTAGCATCAAAGTGGGGTGAGGGAGGATTCTTAGGGTTGGGTTGTGATTGGGTCCACAAGGCAATAGCAACCTAAGGCATCAACAGAGGTAATAGCATACACAGGCATACAGGATTTGATGGAAAGTGAAAGGCTTTGAGAAATTTGGAGGACAAGCAGTTGTTCAGAAGAATACATATGCCCAGACCAGAAGGACCCATGTGTTGGAAATAAATGTCACATCAGAGGAGGGCCATTCATGTGGGAAGCTGGCTTATGCTCAGAGGGATGCTAGGTGCCCACTGAAAATACCTGGTCCTGAACACATGTGATTCCCCTGGGATTCCAGTGACAACTTCAGCTTGCTTATTATCTCTTCCATCAGATGTTTTAATGCCAATTTTCTGCTCAAAAAACACCCTACTGCTGGTGGAATAAAGTGTGACATTCAAGATCTTACTCCCATCTCTCTTTCTAGCCTCATCCTCACCTTGTGACCTATCCACTCTGTCCACATTGAAACTCTCCTCAAATCTATGGAGCCTTCTCATGTCACCAAACCTTTGCACACAATTACCCTCTCCCTGAAGTGCTTTCTGTCCTTCACGCCCTCGGCCCTTCCATCTACTCCTTTCTCTGCATTGTCAGTTCTTTCAGGACTCACTCTGCCCCCAGGAAGAATCAGTCCCACACTTCCCTGCACTCTAAGAATTCTTGGCACTTCCCTCCATTTCAACAATAATCACTTTGTGCTCTAATTGGGTTGGATCATAGGACATGTTTAATAAATATTAAATTGATGGGTAGATGGATGAATGAATGCCATTTCATCTCCACTACTTTCCCAAAGTCAGAGATACTGGGACTCAGATCCTTCTTCAAGACAGGCCTTCTTGCCCAACTGTTGGGAATGCCTACTGATGTTAGTCCCATCAGGGATTGTCCCGGCTCCAGAGAGCTGCCTGATCCAACCCATATCCAGTGTCTGGTTGAGGAATGATAGTCATTTTGACGAATGGGGCAATTCTAAGAGACCCTTATTTCTCCATAACTTGCTGTGGAATTGGCTGAAACTGCTGTTGGGCCTTCTTCTTTTGCCCCATGCTATTACCCAAACACCCTTCCATAAATGCCAATCTCAAGGGCACTCCTTAGAGAATATTTGGCACACTGAACTCCTAGAGAACCCAATTTGTAACAGATACCCAACCTTTCTTTTCTTTCATTTTTCTTGATAGCCAAGATCACCCTGGTCTCCCTGCCCCCCCCCTCCCCGATCATTAGAACTTTTTCTGGTTTCAAGACATCTTTGATGAGACCTATGGTCTCTTTCTAGGAAAATGCACATAATTTTATACATGCCACATTTTACCCTACTTCAGGGGCCTTATAGACTCTAAGGATCCCAGGCTCAGAACACTACTACTTTATGGTAATGTTCATCCTTGTACTCATGCCGCATTTGTTGAATATCTTTCATATGCTGAGAACTGTGTAATTGTGTGAGCTCTGCTCTTACAGAGAAAATGGTTGGGTACCACATAGCACAAAACTCCCCAGAGACTGGTTACTGCTTATACTTAACAGTCATGGAATCCTCTTTCAGTGGTACGAGAACTTGAGTGGAGTGAGGCCCCTGCTTCTTCAACTAACTGGTTAGGTGCCTACATTTTCTGTACCTCAGTTTTTTAACCTGCAAGGTGGGCATTTGAATTCCTCCTATACAAGAAAGCGATGAAATGCCCCCAGTCTGGGATTCTGCCACAATGTGAAATATGACCTTTCCACAGGAGTAGTTTTCATATGCTGAGAACTGTGCCAAGGGCTGTGTAAGCTCTGATCATACAGAGAAAATTGTTGGGTATCACAGCCCAGAGCTCTCAAGATACTCTCATCATTATCCTTAGCACTTACTGAATCCTGCTGGCTGAGAAGAGTGTGCACCTGGCCACACTCAGTAGCATGTCTGCTCATGCAGTCTCCATCAGGGGGTTGATGCAACATGGTGTGTTCTCCCTGGGTTCCCACACAGACCCTGGCAGGCCACACTGATAGAAGCTAGAGGGGGCAGGAACATCTGAAGGGCTGAGTGAGAGCCAGAAGAAGATGGGAGCAGAGCCTCAACTTTCTAAATACTCCTGTTTGGTGAGGGGAAAACTGCAGAAAGGCAAGGAGGGACTTTGGCCCCCATCTCTCCCACCAGAGGCTGACTTGGGTGGCTGTCAGTTGTTGTCAGGTGCCATCGAGTCGGAACC
>NW_006408568.1:6981167-7016548 GCF_000296735.1 Chrysochloris asiatica | reverse complement strand
GCCCCTGGCCTTGTCTTCACTGATGATATGGAGCTTTTCCATCTTCTCTTTCCACAGATGTAGTCTATTTGATTTCTATGTGTTCCATCTGGCGAGGTGGCAGCCCTTGGCAATGTGGGAGAAAGGAATAATGAGGATGGAGGCTCAGTCCCTGAGAACTTGTTGGTGTTGATGGTTGAGGGAGTCTTGTGGGAAGATTAGGTTGGGGGTTGTTTTCTCATCTGTGCAATGACTGGCACAGTAATTACTAGAGATCTTGCTAGGAGTGTTTTGAAAGTTGAAGGACTGTTAAGTTAGATGATTCCTTCAGAGGGCTTGACCAATTACACCAGATCATCCCAGATGCTGTCAGCCATTCCAAAAGCTTTTCTGAGATAAAAAAACTCAGTGTTTTTCAGACAAAAGCTAACAACATACCTCACAGTCCCTCAAGATGTTTCAGCATTTACTAAAACATTTCTTTCTCTCCCACCTCTGAATCAATAAGTGATCTTAGACAGTCAGAACAAAGACACTGAGCAAGTGTCCTTCAGGGGGCCCAGAGGACCCTAAGGAGGGGTTGAGGTGAATAGGAGGTCAGTGATAGTGATGTACAAGACAGAAATTCACTCTGTACTAATTCAAAGAACAGTCTAGAAAAATCTGCCAGATGTGGTATAAGAACTGGGAGTCAGGGTCGAATTCCACCTCTATCAACAGCATTCTATATAACCTTTGCTCGCTTCTCCTTTCTGGACCTCTGTCTCATCATAAAAGGGACAGTTTGGGTAAAATACTCTGACACTTAATAGGAGAAGCCCAGCATTCTCAGTCTTCCCTCCGCCCTTTGCACGGCCCCAGGTCCCACTGTACCACTCCTGCTCACACCCAATTCCCCATTTTCAACACTCAATGACACAACATAAACCTCCTTTTGTCATTTAATCCAAGTCAGCAGCAACCCCAGTCCATGGCCTTGACCTCGATTTTCCAATCTGGGAGCCAGGCCTAAGAATAGAAAGCATGGGAGGAGGGCAGATGTGGCTTTCCAGGCTCATCCAGTTCCGGAGATTGCCCTGACTTCATTGGCAGTGACAGGTGCTTCCCTCCCATCTCTCATGGGCCCTGATAGAGTAAGCTATTTTCTCCTTGTCGGCTCCTTGGAGACTCCAGGCTTTGATCTCACAGCTGTTCCAAAAGGTGCTGGGCAGTTTGGCTTTGCCTCTAGGGGTTTCCTGTCAAAGGAACCACAGCCACCTCTCTGGGCTTGAGCCTTCCCCACACTCAGGTCCATTCATTCCAGGGCATTCATTCAAGTTGATCACAGAAGCAGCCCATTTAGACTGCTTCCCCATCACCATGTGGAACCTCCCCTACTCAGTCCATCCATAGCTGAGAGACACCAGCTTGCCACGTCATAACCCGATGTGCTCCAGGGAGGCCCCCTGGCTTGTAAGAAAGCTCCTTAGACACCTCAAGACACCCTTATGGGCTCACAAATTGGGTCATGCTGACCAATATCCTCTTGTTGTTAAGTGCCATTGAGTCGGTTCTGACCCATAGCGACCCTCTATAGGGTTTCTGAGGAGCGGCTGGTGAGCTTGAACCATCAACCTTGCAGGTCAACGGCTTTGCAGACTTGCACACTAACCCACAGCACCATACCAGGTCTCCTAATATCATCTTAGTGCCCCTGGAATCCTAATATTGTTTTTATCAGAAAAAGATGTATCTGGTGGCAAAGTCAAGTTTCACAAATGGATGTTTCTCTCGGGACTAAGCAGACAGTTTACCATGTACTTACATATACCTTGGGTTTTCTTTCTGTCTATGTCTGTTTGTGCTGTTACAGAATTTATTTCACATCTCCTTGCATTCATAATCTCATCCAGCCTTAAGACAAAGCTCATTCTCACTGTCTTTTAGAACTTCCCTGAACACATAACCTGAAATGATCTCATTGCTGATACAGAAAGTGTGTTTAATCTTTACAACTTGGTGAACTCTGGTTTCTATTTGAATGTGTTTTCTTTATTATTATCTATTTTATATATGCAAATATTTGTATAGCCCATACATGAGCTATGAAGAAAAATATTAACATGCACTCTCCACCAACCTCAAGAAAGAACACATTAGAAACTTCCATTATCCCATTATTTCTTCCTTCCATCCTCAGAGGAATCCTCATCATAACTGTGCATTTATCATTCCTTTGCTTTTCCTTATGGACAAGTTTCCTGCTTATCTTTATGTAACCAGTGGTGGCTGCTTCTTACAAGCACTAGGTCTGTATAGGATGCCTTGTGGTGTAGGCTTGGGAATACTGGAGGGTCTTATAGTTCCCAAAGAGGTGATGGAAGTCCCTCCAAAAGGAATGGTTCCCTAATCTCTATGCTGGTAGGACTAGAAAGGAAGAAGAGGTCTGACCATTGCTGGGTGGTGACTCACCATCTGTTGTTGTAAGGTTCCAACTCATAGCAATCCTATACACAGCAGAATGAAACACTGCCTGTTCCTGTGCCATTCTCACAATCGTTGCTATGCTTGAGCCCATTGCTGCTGTAACTGTGCCAACCCATCTCATTGGGGTCTCCCTCTTTTTTGCTGACACTCCACTTTACCAAGTCCTTCTCCAGGGACTGGTCCCTCCTGATAATATGTTCAAAGTATGAGAGATGAAATCTAGCCATCCTGGTTTCCAAGGAGCACAGATTTGTTTGTTCTTCTGGAAATCCATGGTACTTTTAATATTCTTCTATAACACCAACACTTAAATGCATCAGTTCTTCTACAGTCTTCCTTATCCATTACCCAACTGTCACATGCATATGAGCCTATTAAAAACACCAGGGTTTGGGTCAGGATAACCTTAGTTCTTAAACTAATATCTTTGCTTTTGAACACTTTAAAGAGGTCTGGTGGTGGTGGTTATGTGCCGTGGAGTTGGTTCCATCTCATAGCAACCCTGTATAGGGTCTCTGAGGCTGTAAATCTTTATGGGAGCAGAACGTCTCATCTTTCTCCCATGGAACCGCAGGTAGTTCTGAACTGCTGACCGTGAGGTTAGCAGCCCAACTCACAACCACTATGAGATTTTCCTAGTGCAATACATCATTTCATTTCTTGACTGCTGCATTCATGAGTGTTGATAGTGGATCCAAGCAAAATGAAGTCTTTGACAACTTCAATCTTTTCTCCATTTATTGTGATGTTATTTACTGGTCCGTTTGTGAGGATTTTTGTTTTCTTTACATTGAGATGCAATCCATCCTGAAGGCTATGGTCTTTGATCTTAATCAGGAAGCATTTTAAGTCCTCTTCACTTTCAGCAAGCAAGAGTGTATCATCTGCATGTCAATTGTTGTTAATGAATCTCCTGCCAATCCTGATGCCATGCTCTTCTTCATATAATCCAGTTTCTCAGACTATTTGTTCAACATACAAATTAAATAAGTATGGTGACAGAAATAACACTGGAGCACACCTTTCCTGATTTTAAACCATTCAGTGCCCTCTTGTGCTGTTCAAATGACTGCCTCTTGGTCTATGTACAGATACTTCATGAGCACAATTGTTTTGTTTTTTCAAGTGGCAGTATATTTACTCAAACTAATAAAATATGTGAACAGCAATTAAAGCCTGTCAAAAATTTTCTCTTACAAATTAGCATGCATTTCTCTGTGTGTTTACAGAAACAAAGAGACATCATTTCATCAGTTGTTCACTCATCATAAGTTCAGCCTTTTATAGGCGCAGGTGTTGGGGCTGCAAGACGATTTGAGTTGGAGTTGGCATTTCCAGGAGCGATTCAGTCCCGGGATCACCACTGTTGGGTCCAGCTGGGCTCTACAACAGCAGTAAGGTCCATTCTGTAGTACCAGTGTCCTGGAAAAGTTTCACAGCCAAACATATCTGTTGCAGCCAAGATCATACATCCAGATGCTTGTAGAGCCTGCTGCTTTTCTCTTTTTTATTTTTGTTTCCATGTTTTTTTCCAGGGCTTCCCAGATGCAATCTCAGAGCACAGGGTAGTTGCAGTCACCAGGCCCCTCCCAGGCTTGTAGCCCATCATAGCCTAGACTCCTTTGGTCAAAGCTCTCACTTTCTCTTGATGGAAAAATGTTTTATCAACTGTATTTATAATCTGCATTGCTTTTTTATTTTTGCCTAGCTGCATTCTTACTTCATCACCATTCGTTTTGTTCTCTAAGGGTTGCTGATGTTGATGCTGAAAGAGCCCAGGATCCACCCCAGGAGGAGGATGACAGTATAGCATCTTATAATTGACATAATTCTTGAGAATATATTGTGCAGATCGAGGCTGGTCTCGCTGCCTGTGAACTGTCATAAAGCTACATATATATATCCCTAAGCGATCAGCAGTTCTTCTGAAGTTGGTGTTTGATGAGGATCTTCATCCTCTGTAGCTTTATGATAGTGACTCCATAGGTAGCTTCTAAAACATACCTTGGAATATTCTGGCAAACTAATGATATAGGTGGGATATGAGCTTTTATCTGGTCTATTGGTAGGATTCCATTGCAAGTCATCTTGGCCTTGGTAGAGACAAAGGATAGTATCACCAGGCCTGGGCAGTCACACAGGCAGAGGCCAGGTTCCACATACAGAGTCTGCAAATGTTTGGTGTGGCCAGGTGTGGCAGACACAAGCACTTCCTTGTTACCCAAGATGGTGCTGATTGTCAAACTCTTACCAATATTTGGATACCTCACCAGCCCAGTAATGAGTTGTCCATCTTTTACCTTCTCAGTGTGTAGCTGTTTAAAGAGCTCCAGTAATTCCTGTTTTGATACTAGATGGCTGCCATTGTGTGGTTGGCTCTTCTGCAGTTTTTTTTTTCCCTGATCATCAGAATCTAAAGTACCGTTTTTTGCCCAGTCTTGGCCGTGGGACTCTCTTTAAGGGCGTGATCTTCTTCTGAACACGTCTCGTCTGCCTGTCTTCTTCCTCCTCCTCCGAACAGTCCTCATATTCACTGGTATCTCCATCACTGAAGGTGCCTTCACTAAGTGAGGCAGAATCCCTGCATGGGAGATGTCCAGTGTCACTGTATGGAATTTCAGCCTCATCGAAGTCAGAGTTCTCAGACTCAGTTGTGTTAGTTTCTCCAGCCTCTCCATTTACTTGTTCCTTTGAGTTGCCACTCATTTGAATGACTTCTGTTCAAGCTGACTAGAAAATAACCTTTACACCTTCCTTTTCAAAGTATGAGGCCCAGGAATTCTGCTGCTTGGCAGTCAACAAGTCTGCCTTATTTATCAAAATAACATTCTCTTTATTGTCATCTAGTTCTTTCACATAACATTCCAAATCCTCACTTCTAAACAGGAGTGAGTTTCAAGCATCTACTATCTGGACCACAATATCACTTCTCTCATTGACTCTCCAAAGTTGGTGCCAAAAGTCCACATTTTTTTCAAAAGGAGTCATTATCAGTTTTTGTTCCTCTTCTAGCCTGGTGAATAAGTTGATATCTACATTCTAGAAAGTTATCTTTCTCTGCCTGTCTGAATTCTTCTGGACTAGTTTGTTCCAATTTGGTTTCCTTGGTATACACAAGAACTGTTTGTTTTCTTCATGGAGTTTCTTAATTGTTCAACTCTCCTCAAAAGACAGTACCGCAGTTCAGCCTCAGGAAGCACAAATTTAATATTTAACTTCTCAGCCACAAATTCGGTTCCTGTAAGGTCTGCAGTTGTGAAGAAATCATCAAGGAAGCTTTTTCATTCACTGACTGAAGGTTATGAGGACCCCAATTGTAGCTATCACTGAGTTCACGTGTATGTAACCAGGAGTCTGTGTGGTGGTGGCTACGGCTCCGCTGAGTCTGATGGCAGATCCATTTAAGTGTTCTTGAATATCCATTCTCTGGAATGTGTTCCATAGCTTGTTATGATCCATATAGTTGAAAGCCTTTGCATAGTCAATAAAGTACAAGGAAACATCTTTCTGGTATTCTCTGCTTTCAGCCAAGATCCATCTGTAATGATATCCCTCATTCCATGTCTTCATCTGAATCTGGCTTGAACCTCTGTCAGTTCCCTATCAAGCTACTATTGCAGCTGTTTTTGGATTATCTTTAGCAAAAGTTTACTTGCATGTGATATTAATGATATTGTCCGGTGATTTCCATATTCCATTGGGTCACCTCTCTTTTGAATGGGCACAATATGAATCTCTTCCAATCATTTGGCCATGTAGCTGCCTTCCAAATTTCTTGGCATAGATAAGTGAGCACTTCCAGTGCTGCATTAGTTTGTTGAAAGATTTCAATTTGCATTTCGTCAATTCCTGGAGCCTTGTTCTTTGCCAATGTCTTCAATGCACCTTGGACTTCTTCCTTCCTTCGGTACCATTGGCTCTTGATCATATGTTACCTCTTAAAATGCCTGAATATCAATCATATTTCATTTTGGTACAGTGACTCTATTCCTCCCATCTTTTTTTGATGACCAAAGAATCATTCAATATCTTGCCCAAAGAATCCTTTACTATTGCAACCCAAGGCTTGAATTTTTCCTTCAGTTCTTTCAGCTTGAGAAATGCTGAGCATGTTCTTCCCTTTTGTGCAAAGACTCCAGGTCTTTGCACATTTCATTATACTTGACTTTGTCTCAGGTTGCACTTTGAAATTTTTTGTTCAGTTCTTTTTGCTTCCTCATTTCTTCCATTTGCTTAACATCTCTACACTGCACAGCAAGTTTCAGAGTCTCTTCTGACATCCATTTTGGTCTTTTCCTTCTTTCTTGTCTTCTTAATGACCTTTTGCTTTCTTCCTGTATGATGTTTTTGATGTCATCCTACAACTCTTCTGGTCTTAGATCATTAGTGTCTGATGCATTAACTCTGTTCTTGAGATCATCTCCAAATTCAGGTGGGATATGTTCAAGGTTAAATTTTGGCTCTCATAGACTTGTTTTAATTTTCTAGAGCTTCAGCCTGAACTTGCATATGAGCAACAAGTGATCTGTTTCACAGTCTACCTCTAGCCTAGTTTTGGCTGATGTTATGGAGGTTTTCCACCATCTCTTCCCACGGTTGTAGTCTATTTGATTTCTGTGTATTCCATCTGGTGAGGTCCATGTGTATAGTCATGTTTTATGTTGCTTTAAAAAGGTATTTGCAATGAATAAGTCACTCATCTTGCAAAATTCTATCATGCATTTTACAGCATAATTTCTATCACCAAGACCATCTTTTCCAACTACTGATCCTTCTTCTTTGTTTCCAATCTCCAGTAATTATCAGTGCATCTTAATTTTTCAATTTCAGACTGAAGAAGTTGGTAGAATTCTTCAGTTTCATCACTACTGGCTTTAGTGGTTGGTGCATAAATTTGAATAACTGTGGCGTTAACTGGTCTTTCTTGTAGACATAATGGATATTATCCTATCACAGAAAGCATTATAAACTTCAAGGTAGATCTTGAAATGTTCTTTTAGATGATGAATGAAATATCATTCCTCAATTTGTCATTCCTGGTATTTTAAACTATATGATTGATTCAAAATGGCCAATACCAGTCAATTTCAGCTCACTAATGACTTAAGATATTGATCATTATGCATTCCATTTCAATTTTGACCACTTTCAATTTTCCTAGATTCATATTTCATAATCCCATATCTGATACTTAATGAATGTTTGTAGCTGTTCTTCCTCCTTTTGACTTGTGCCCCATGAGCAAATGTAGGTACCAAAAGCTTTATTCCATTCGCATTGTAACAGTCAACTTTACTTTGAGGCAGCAGCTCTTCCCCAGTTGTATTTTGAGTACCTTCCAACCTGAGGGGCTCATCTTCCAACACTATTTCTGATCATGTTCTGGTGCTATTCATGTTTCAATTTTAATATTCTAGTGCTATCTGACAGTGTTCTATTACTATTCATAAGGTTTTCGTTGGCTAAACATTCATAAGTAGTTTTCCTCTCCTTCTTCCTAGTCTTAGTCTGGAAGCTCAGCTGAAATTTATCCACCATGGGTGACCTTGCTGGCATTTAAAATACCAGTGGTATAGCTTCTGGCATCACAGCAACACACAATATGAGAAACTTACAGATGAGTGGTGGTCTCACAGTCTGGAAACCCATTCTTATAGCAAAGAAGAGTTTTAGGAAAGAAAACAGAGTTGTCCCTTAAGGAGCCCCTCCTTCTGGCCCTGTGTCCAGAATGTGTAATGATCTTCAGCTGAATCACTGTGACCATCAGGAGCAATATAGAGTAGTCTGGTGGTGCTAGGGGCAGTTTATGGGAAGCACCAAGTGATGGCAGGCAAGGTGTGTACTCAAGAAGCGTATCAGTCTAGGAACCAGCTAGGAGCCTGAGTGTGAGAGCCTTTGGTATCCTTGAGGGAGGGAGCAAATGAAACCACAGGCAGCCAGCTAATAAACAGAGGCTTTAAGCACTCTGCTGGACTCCTGGAATGGTGCTGTAGAATACACACTGGGCTGCTAACTGAAAGGTTGGTGGTTCAACCCCTCAAGTCACTCCTCAGAAACCCTATACAGGGTTGCTGTGAGTTGGAACCAACTCAACAACACTTAACAACAACAATTAGAAAGCACTGTGCTGGTAACTGAAAGGCTGGTGGTTCAAACCCACCCAGCAACTCTACTAGAAAAAGACCTAGTGATCTTCCCATAAAGATTGGTTGGTTATGTGCTGTGGAGTCGTTTCCAACTCAGAGGGTTGCTATGTACAGGGTTTCCGAGGCTGGAAATCTTTACGGGAGCAGAAAGCCTCATCTTTCTCCCATGGAACAGCTGGTAGTTTTGAACTGCTGACTTTTTAAGGTTCACAGCCCAATTCGTAACCACTATGCTACCAGAGCTCCTTAAAGATTACAGCCTAGAAAATCCCATGGATCAATGGTACTCTTTCACATAGCATCGCTATAGGTTGAGAATCAAATTCACAGCAGCTAACAGCAACACAGAACATAATTGGCGGCACAGACTTGGATGAGTTTGATTGTTGACTCTGCCATTTATGTGCTTTGTGTGGCCTTAGGCAAGTCACTTAACTTCCTTGTGCTTCACTTTCCCTTCTAGAAAATGATTTGTCCTGAGACTGTAGGGAGTAATACTGCATTTTTACACAAATAACACATGCCTGTTAAGTTTTTGCAAACAGTACAACGTCCTCATGTGTGCATTCCCTATGTGTGCTGTGTATATTGAGTGTGTGTGTGCTAAAATAATTATATTCATTTAAATATTGAGTTTATCTCACATGTATATTTTCCTGACCACTGCTACTACTCTGTCCCATCATAGCACTCTGTACATACTTAAAACCAAGCAAAGGGTAGAGTTCTTCCTTTAAGAAGTAAACAGGCATTTTAGACACTACATCCATGGCTAAGGAACCTGGACAACATTTATCAGACACAGTAGGAAAAGTTCTCACTCTTTATAAAAGTTCCCATTATAAAAAGGACATCCAGATTTCAACTGTTACAGAAATGAATTAAGACAAAAAATTTTAGCAAACTATTTTCTTAAATAGACTTTTTCCACTACCAGAGATCTTGAATAGCCTCCTGGCCAATCATCTGGAAGTAATTCTTCACGTAATTGATGAATTTGGCTTCTGCTTGGGGAGAAGAATCATCTTTTTCTATACTTGCTTGCATTTTTGCTTTAATGTCTTCTACAGAACTAGGTCTTTTAGGAGTTTTTTCCTGTGTTTTGAAGGATTCTTGACCTATTGATCTTGGTGTTGATGATTTCCATTTGAGCTTAATTTTTGTGCATTTTGGGTTGGCATATCTCAGTTTCTTCATCATCAGTATCATCATCTTTATCAGCAACAAGTTCTATTTTTTTCTGTGGAACCGTGTTACCACTTACAGGACAGATCACTTTCCCAATATACTGAAGAGTTTCACATCTTCCTCCTCTTCATTGTCTGTCTCTGCTTCTTCCTCCACAGGTACTAAGTGCATGCACTAATTTGCACTAATATGCACAACACCACGCCACACTTCAACCATAAGACTACAGGTGGAGTTATTTCAAAGTCCCCAAGGGAGACTATTAGTTGTACAGACATTTTCAAAGTTGCCAGTGTTGCTTTAATTGGGCTGCCTTCATAATACATTGCCTGTGTTTCAAAAATATGCAGCTCATCCTTTGTAACAGCCCCTAAACTTATATTCTTAAAGATAATGGGTGCTCACTTTCATCATTGTGCACCTTAAAGTGATCATCTTTGTATGCCCTCAGTTCACAATAGAAAAGTTAAGTCTTGTAGCCTCAGGGGGACTGACTCTTCCATGGGGTGGTGGCACACACTCGAGGTGGGAAAGGGAAGAAGGAAATAAATCACTACTGTCACTGAGAACAGTCAAGCAGGAGGGAATCACACCAGGGCTGTGTGCACATTATTTGTGTGGTCATGTTATACGCCCCCAAAATGGCATGTGTGAAATGTTTTGTATGCCCTATTTGCACAGTAATTATCTGATTGATTGATTTAGGATTGCCAACTTTTTGTCAAATAAGCAGAGCCACCATTCATTTTCTCTATATTATGTTGTTGTTATTAAGTAACGTTGAGTCGGTTCCAACTCATAGTGACGACCCTGTACAGGGTTTCTTAGAAGTGGCTACTAAGCTCAAATCGCAGACACTGCGGTTCAAACTGACCTTTCAGTCCAGTGCACACCAGGACTCTCTATAATATTATACAGAATGTGAAAAAATAGGAAGGACATTATCCCAGAATAAAAAGCAGTCCTTTAAATTGAGATATCATTGGTATCTTGTGTTCAGTTTCTTCAAACGGAGAAGTATTGTGCTTTTCTGTATGGTGTATTTTCTGAAGTTCTGGTTCAGAGATGATGCTATAAAAATTTATAAAGGTAATAAAGGCTAGGAAGGAGCAGAATGTAATGGGTAGGAGATTTAGAAAGCCAGATCTACCTGACACCACTAGCCGTGTGGCATTGCACTAATTCCTCAACCTCTCTGAGCCTGTTTCCTCATGTACAAAGTGGTAATACCTACTACATGATTTTGGTCAAGCAGTTAATGAAATAATGTACATAAAACCTATGGTACCTACTTGATGCTGGCCAGTGTAGCTTCCTTCTCTAATCTGGGCCTGTGTGTATCCCAACTTCAGGCTCATGAGCTGCTTGCTCCCTGGAGACAGGAATCTTGTCCTGTCCTTCTTGGGACCCTCTATAATGGTAACCTATGCACATCGGGTCAGCACACAGCCAGAAGCATGGCATGAGATCATGCCTGGGCACTTTGTATTCTCGTGGCTGTAAAGTCTCTTCATTTCACCCACTCCTGTTCTAACACAGGCCAACAATTCCCTTCCCTTCAGCAAGGCAGTTGTTTTTCAGTCCTGAGACATTTCCATGGAAGGACTTCATCACAGCCCTTGACAGGCTCAATTTTACCACTGGCCAGGAGGAAAGGTCTCTGGTGGACTCTTGGGTCTAGAATATCAATAGTGTAGGACATTGCTCTGGATTTGCAGCCAGTTCCTATGAAACAAGAGTCCCTTACCTGTTCCCCTTTAGTTTTCCTACTGGAAGTCCTTTCTAACGTCTACCTTCCATCTTTCTTACTGCAGTAGAAACCACTCATATGCTTACAGTACCAAAATGGACATGCAGCTTTCCACACACCTTGGGGGTCATCTCTGAAAGCGTTTGGTTAAAGGGACAATTCTAGGCTGCTACAGTATAATGCACCAGGCTGCAAAGCCGGTTGAACTGCAAGTGTGGTGGTTCAAGGTCACCAGCTGCTCCTTGGAAACCCTATACAGGGTCGCTATGGGTCGGAATCGACTTGATGGCACTTAACAACAACAGTACAGTATACCTGGAGTTTACATGGAGTCCTGGTGTGGCCCTGTGGGTTAATGCACCAGAGTACAAAGCCGTTTGAACTGCAAGGTCAGCGGTTCAAGCTCACCAGCTTCTCCTTGGAAACCCTATACAGGGTCGCTAAGGGTCGGAACCAACTCGATGGCACTTAACAACAATAACAACAGTATACATGGCGGGAGAAAGATGAGGCATTCTGCTCCCGTAAAGATTTACAGCCTCAGAAACCCTGTGCAGGGTCACTATGAGTTGGAACTGACTCCAGGGTACTTAACAACAACAACAGTATACATGACAATGCAGTGTCTGTTCAGACCCAGATTATGGTGGGTCTGATCTCTATCAGACACACTGACCTTGGAAAGGAGCCTCAGTAGTCTCAAGTTTAGGGAGCCCACTGGAGGCAGGTGGGGTGGGGAGCACTGTAAGCCTTTTTCTGACAAGGTTAAACTGTCCCTCCTTTCAGAAGACTAGGCAGTCACACTGCTGGTTAGAAGAAGATTTTCTTGATAAAATGTCTCTGCTCTTAATCCCATCCCAGTTTGTGCCATGACAGCCTGGTGCTGGGTTAAATAATTTCCTCTTCTGCCCTGAGGTCTAGAAAATCACTCCAGGCCTATTGAGCCCTGCTTGATTGTCATTCATTTGGACCTTTAGTGTCTTTGATCTCTTCCTCAAATTAGTCCCCTAGTTCTCAGAGTCTCTCTCTCTCTTGAATACTGGGCTCTTTCCAGCCAACAATCCATATGTCAAGGGTTAGGCTTGAAGAAAACTGCTGAAAAACTGCCTCCTCCTCCATGTCCCAAAAGGACCCTTTCTTTCAAGGGCATGTCTCTGAAGGGCTCAGTGACCCTGAACAACATGCACAGTAGTATGTGTCCTGCTGCTTGCCCTATCAGGGGCTCTACACTAGGACCCTATCCCTTCTAGGCCCATTCTTTCTAAATATGTCCCAGTCATACGTAGAAAGGTCCCTTCTCCTGGTACTCCTGGGTCTTGCCTGTTTTTTCTCTCTCTGCTTTTGAAAAAGGAGCCTCAGTGGTACCATGGTTAAAGTGCTCAGCTGCTAACCAAAAGATCAGAGGTTCAAACCCACCAGCAACTCCATGGGAGAAAGATGTGGCAGTGTTGCTTCTATAAAGATAAAGCCTTGGAATCTCTATAGGAGCATTCTGCTCTGTCCTACAGGGTCTCTAGGCATCAGACTCAATGGCAATGGGTGGGGCTCTTAAAAATCCAACTTTTAAAACACCTAGGTTTTTTTTTTTTGTTTTTTTTTAAGTTAATATTGTGAATTAAGTGAAAGTTTACAGGGCAGATCATCAGTTTTACATTCAACAAATCATACATCTTGTTTCATTACAATGATTATAATCCCCTCCATGGTTAATGCGCCAGACTGCAAAGCTGTTTGAACTGCAAGGTCGGCTGTTCAAGCTCACCAGCTGCTCCTCGAAAACCCTATACAGGGTCTCTATGGGTTGGAATTGACTCGACAGCACTTAACAACAACAACAACAGTGTACCATAAGATAATAGTATTCCTCTCTATTCACTTTAGCTCTTTTTTTTAAACACTCAAGCATATATAATTTACACTACCTAAGGGCACATTCTGCAAGTATGCCTCCTGGCTGTCCACCTAGCATTTTTTTGAGTGCTCCTTAGATGTCACACATCTTTCCATTGATCATCTCTTCTAACACTCCAATTCATGCTAAAAGGCAAGTGCTACTGGAGCCCTAGTGCTGCACAGTGGGTTAATACACTGGGTAGCAGCAGAGTCGGTTTGAACCACCAGGTAGGCAGTTCAAGCTCAACAGCCACTTCTCAGAACCAACTCAACAGGCATTTAACAACAACATTGTTATCCTTCACTGTAGGGTAAGCACTGGACTCTAACCTCAAGGTTGGTGGTTCAAGCCCACCAACATCAAGTAGGTGGCACTTATCAACATTGTTGTCCCCATTTTACAGATGAGTAAACTAAGGATTAAAAAGTCTAAGTAGGTATCCCCAAACTGAATTCAGTTTAGCCAATGTCATATAGCTTGTAGGTATCCAAGTCAGGACTTGGACCCAGATTTGAATTACACTGCTTTACATGATAGTGCTTTCTGAGAAGTTTCCTGAATTCATCGAGCCTAGGGCACTCTTTTTCCACATCCTCATGTCTCTCTCTCTCTTTCCCACCTAGAAGGAAATCCACAAATATCACCTGGTGCTCAGCCTTCTGCCCTTGAAGAAGAAGGGGACGCTCAGATTTTAACAAATTCTCTAGTGGTGAGTAAACATGAATATCCTGTTCACCAGGATTGTTTCCCATTGATAGCTTATGTAATACATTAGTCTCTTATGATTTGCTTCTGGTGAGTCAGTTCTGCTATCTGAGCACTCAGGGTAGTATAATGATTCATTCTCCAAGCCTGCAACTATTTAGCCTTGAGTTAAAACATGGTGGCTACACCAAGATCCCGCCAGCCTGCATGGATGGTGGTAGCTGAGGCAGGACCACAGCAACACTTTCACACAGTAACAAGGAAGGAGCAGAGTTTAAAATCCCTGAAGTCACTGCTCAGTTGTTGCCCATCTCTTTGTCTGGGCTTGAGTCCTACGTCTGCCAGCTTCTATCTTTATGAACTTGAACAAATTGCTCATCTTCTCTAAATCTATTTTCTCAGCTGTAAAATGGGCACAGTAAGACTTGTCCTTCTGATCTTTAACAGGGTTTGGTGAGGATCAAATGAACAAAAGGGTGGGAAAGTTTTGTAAGCATGGGAAATGATGCCGAGATGCCCATTACTGAAGTTATGACTGGCATTCACACTCCTTCATTTTCCACCATTTCTGTCATTGGGATGAAATAAAGTGCATCCAAGTCTAGCTTAGAGAAAGGGAAGAGGGTGCCAGGCTCTTTCCTACATCATTCCAGGGACACAACCCAGCAGCCAGGCTACACTTTTCAAGGTGAATGGGTGTTATGGATTAAACTGTGTTGGAATCCTAATCTATATGCCTGTGGATGTAATCCTGTTGGAAATTTCCTTTATTGTGTTAATGATACCATATCAATATAAGAGAAGGGACAAAAGAATAGCAGTTCAAACCCACCAGATGGGGCAGTCCACTTCCATAAATATTTGGTGGTGGTGGTTATGGGCCCTGGAGTCAGTCAGTTCTGACTCATAGTGACCCTGTACAGGGTTTCCAAGGCTGTAAATCTTTACAGGAGCAGAAAGCCTCATCTTTCTCCCACAGAACAGCTGGTAGTTTCAAACTGCTGACCTTGTGGTTCACAGCCCAATTCATAATAACTATACTACCAGAGCTCCTAGAAGCCCTATGGGGCAGGTCTACTGTGTCCTAAAGAGCTGCTGCAAGTCAGAAGCAACTCGAGTGCAATGGGACGGGTTGGGTTACAGTTTAAGGTGATTCTTAAACCTAACCACGTTTGTGTTATAAAAAGAACAAATGACATGCAGACACACACAAGTCAAAGATCTAAGGAATATCAACAAGAAATGAATCACCATGGCCGAGACCTTGATTTGGGCATTTGGCCTCCAGAACTGTGAGGAAAGAAAGTTCTGTTCTTCAAAGACACACATTTGTGGAATTTGTGTTATAGCAGCACTAGATGGACTAAGAAAGTGAAAAACACTCTCTTAGTGATTTTGAGAAAATCAAAGTAGTTAGTTATGAAAGGGATATGGGATTACTGAGTGAAGTGAGGTTTTTGTTTTTTAATCCTTTCTTAAATTTCCTTCTGTATTACAGAAATACTGAATTAAGAATTAGGAATATGTCTGGTGGTTGTTGTTGTTGTTAACTGCCATTGAGTCTGTCAGACTCAAGTGAAATGTAGAAAGAGAAGAAAAAAAAAAAATCCACGGCACTGTCCCATCAAAAACTTCTGCTTTCTTGTTGTGTTGTTATGTGCCATCGAGTCAATTCCATCCTATAGCGACCCTGTATAGGGTTTCCAAGGAGCAGCTGGTGAGCTTGAAACAGTGACCTTGCAGTTCAAATGACTTTGCAGTCTGACACATTAGCCCACAGCGCCACATCAGGACTCCTCTGCTTTTTTAGGTATATGATTATACTAGTCTAAACAATGCATTTCCCATCAGTCTCTTGGGCCTACTATAAGATACAGCATATCCTTTGCCCTTGTTTTGCTTTGTGAAAGCTCCTGGTCTCTGTGGACGTCCCTGCCTTCTTACATAATCACTGCTGGAAGGGACACTGGGGATTAAACAGTTCACCCCTCATATTACAGTTGAGGAAACTGAGGAAAAGAGGGCCTTATCTAAATCTGTGATGGACAAGCACCAGCTTAGTGGGGAAGCCTGAATTCTACCTTGGTTCTATGTTTAATCAACTTGAAGATCTTGAACAAGTCACTTCCCTCTGATCCTCAGTCCCCTATCTAATTCAACCCATCCGTTCTCTCTTCAAGCTCTGATCTCCCATGGTTCTAGGTGAACAGACCCTTCCTCTTTACCCTTGCAGCACTGCATGGAAGCTCTGTGAGTAGTCAGGAAGGTGTTTGAAAGGCCAACTGACCAATTTGGCATCTACAGAGCTCTTCCCTGCAGGAGTGCTGGCTCTCCCATGTAGGCCCCTGGTCCCACATATGCTTCTAGGCCCTTTGCCAGCCCCCTTTGCTCTTGGGGTACCAGCCCCCAATGGCTTCCAGATAGTCAGTAACCTACTGAAGGGCCCCAGCTACCCCCAAACCAGTGTTCCCAAACTGAATTAATCTTTCTCCACCACCTCTTCTAACAAGTCCTATCTTATAGGCACACCCACCCCACCAGTTCTCTCTCCCCTCTCCTCCAACCAACCACAGAAGTCCTGTTGATTTTTTTTCCCTCCCAAATGTCTGAAGACTGTCCTTTGATGTCCTTCACTCCCTGTCACCATGGCCAGCTCTTGTTGGCAGGGCTCTCATAGGAACGGTCACTGCAATATCTCCCCCCACCTCTGGCCCAAGGGATCCAGCCCCTGCATATGACTGCTAGAGTGGGTGTTCACCCTCCCCCCATTCCCTGGTCTCTACAAAGGCAAGGAAGAATCAGG
The DNA here is from genome assembly GCF_000296735.1 of Chrysochloris asiatica. NCBI lineage: Eukaryota > Metazoa > Chordata > Mammalia > Afrosoricida > Chrysochloridae > Chrysochloris > Chrysochloris asiatica. The sequence continues at coordinate 6,999,617 of NW_006408568.1, read as the reverse complement.
GTTCTATACTCCAGCATCCTTTTCCCTTGCTTATTTCTTATCACTCTCTTTCACAGTCTCTCTCTCCACCCTTCTGTGCCATTTACTCATTTCCCCCCCCACCCTCTCTTGCCTCCCCACCCTCCTGTCGCTCTCGCGCGCTCTCTCTCTCTCTCTCTCTCTCTCTCTTGCTATCTCACCCCCCCTTAACCTCCTCCTTACTTTTTCTTCCTTATACCCCTTCACTCATCTTTTCAGGCCAGTCTGTGGTAAAATGAGTTCCTTATTGTGGCCTTTTGCCTTGACTTGGAAAAACAGTTTGAGAGATTTTTCTCCCTAATCCCTGAGGAGTTACCTTTGCTATCATTTTCTACACACACACACACACACACACACACACCCGTTGGGTTTTGTCCAGGGTGATTGACATTTCCTGGGTAGACTGTAAACAATTTGGTTTAGATACATTTTGTCTGGTCCTGGGCTGCAGCCTGCCCTGCGACTGATATGCACCTAGCATAACAATAGACTATGCAAATGAGGAGAGTTGTAGCCTAGTATGCAAATGAAGTGTCTGTTGTCCTGGTGGAAGTGCCAAGAAATTGAAATCTACAAGAAGTTTATGTATTTAAGCAGCACCCCCAGAAGCTTTTTCAGAACAGAAAGAAAGAAGAGAAGCAGAAGGAAGAGAGGAGAAGCAGAGAGAAAGGAGGCATGGAACCTCCTAAAAGAGTTGTAACTCAAGTCAAGGGGTGTAACACTGAAGATAGTGAAAGGCCCAAAGGGGACCCTGTGGCAGAACTGACAGTAACCAAACCAGAGCTGAAAGGAGCCTCTCCAGAGGGGACCAAGAAGAGGCTACATGGTCCAGAGGAGTTGAGAGAGCTGTCCTACATTGAAGAAGGGAAAGTGTGCATGTATACTTCCTACTCCTGAGTTGCATCCTGTTCCTTTTAAATGACTTAACTGTTAAGCATAATCTGGTGGTTCTGTGTGGCCATTGTGACATATTATTGGATCCAGAAGAGAAGTACAGGGTGCTATGGGAGGGATGTCTAAGAAGGTTGATGTCTAAGAAGGTTGGAGAATGGAGGTATGTCTGACCTCCACTTCAAAGGGATCAGTCTTGTGCCGATTTTCATTCACATTATGGCCCCTGAAATTAAGCAGATTCTGATGCTACTCCTCCTCCTCCTCCCATTTTACAGCCCCCGCCAGAGCTCTCCCTGACCTGGAAAAGCCTACCCACTAGAAGCAGCTCAGGATCCTCTGCCTGGCACTAACTAACCCCAACTCACTTCTGTTGCCGTTGGTCCATACCTTGTTCTTCACACTTAGTGCCTGTCCTTAGAATGCTGTTTCTCACTTTTGGGCCTTGTACCTATAGTCTTTGTGAGTCCACCTCTTTGCCCTGAGTCTAGCTAACTCCTAGCTAGACTCAGCTTAGACACTACTTTGGGGGCTCTTACAGTGCCTTGAGTAGTGGTGTGGAACTGCAGGTTAATGCAGTGAACTGCAAAGTTGGTTTGAACCTCAAGGTTGGTGGTTCAAGCTCACCAGCTGCTCCTCAGAAACCCTATACAGGGCCGCTATAAGTCATAACCAACTTGATGGCATTTAACAGCAACAATAAACAGTGCCTTAGGCATCTCTTTACCAATGCAGTCAGCTCTATGTATGAAAAATTATGTCCTTTATTACCATTAAACTGGGAGAACCCTGAAGATAGGGACTGTCATGGTGGTAGCCCCTGCCTGGCATACTATCTGGATTCATTAATACTTGCTGGATGAATGGGACAATAATGGATATATGTATGAATGAAACTTCATTACTGTTTTTGTTTCTTACTTTAACCTTCTTGGTACTTTTCTTTGGACTTAAGCTATGAGCATGTAGGTGCTATATTGCCCAGCTCTGGGCTACCTAAAGGCAGATGTGTAGAGACAGAGTACAGACACAGGAGAATAAGGGTGAGGGTCAGTAGGCTGCCCCCTGATCTAAGAATCCGAGACCACCATTTTTCAGCTGTCTTCAGTGTTACATCTGCATGTTTTTCCCAAAAGACATTCCCAAGAGGAATTGAACCAAGCAGGAATTTCCATAACTCTTTCTGGACTTTAGAGCATACACTCATGCCACCTAGACTCCTCGTGCACTCAGGCATCTTGAATTCTGGAGTCTAGGAAAGGGGCCCAGCCTAGAGAGTATAGAGCAACAGAGGTCAGGAGGACCCAGGACCACCTGTATTAGCTCCCCAACTTCCTTGCTGTTCTGTTGACACTTCCTCATTTCCTCATTGGTCACATCCATTCCTCCTCTGACCATCTTATTTAATGCTTCTGCACTCCCACCCCAGGTGGCTAGGAGGCTCAGAGGGAGGTGAAGCTTCCCCTGTGACTTGAGCTCTACAGATGACCATGTGCTGGAGACTGACAGAATGGGCAGAATCCCAGAAGCAAAACTGTCAGGTAATGGAACCCACTTCTCCCTGCTGGAGGCAGCAGCCCACTCCTGGCTCCCTTCACAGGCAGCTGGCTTCCTGTTTTGTTTTTTGTTACTTTTAATCATCACAAAAAGAAAGCTCTGAAAACCTCTTTATTAAGCCATTCCAACACCTTCAAAAGCAGTAAAGTCTTTAAGAATGCCTGATCTAAATCACTCTTACAACAGATTAAGATTATTTCCTCTTTGGTTTTGGTGAAGCGGATTTACAACCTTCTTTTTTTTTTTTTTTAATCATACATCAGATACACTTACTGAAATGATAAATAATTATCATGGTCATGTTATTGGTTAAAAGATAAATGGATTGATAAAGCTGACTTCTCAGAAGAGATAAGAATAAATAAATAAAAGCACTGGAAATAGTGTGGTTAGAAAAAGCTCAAGACCTGCAAAGAGAGATTACTCTTTCTGGGAATGGAAAAAGAAGAATATCCAAAAGATAAAAACAAGAATTTTTCATTAAATGAAACAATAGCTTGTTTCCCAGAAAACTGGACAAAACTCTGCATTAATGAACACCACTGAACTTACCTATGCTTTATTGACTACACAAAAACTTTTGATTGTATGGATCATGACAAGCTATGGACAACATTGCGGAGTATTCCAAAACACTTAATTGTGCTCATGAGGAATCTATACCTGGACCAAGAGGCAGTTGTTTGAACAGAACATGGGAACACTGAATGGTTTAAAATTAAGAAAGGTGTGTGACAAGGTTGTATACTTTCACCATACTTATTCAACCTGTATGCTGAGTAAATAATCCAAGAAGCTGGGTTTTATAAAGAAAAATGTGGCATCAGGATTGGAGGAAGACTCATTAACAACCTGTGATATGCAGATGATACAACCTTGCTTGCTAAAAGTGAAGAGGACTTAAAACATTTACTGATGAAGATCAAAGAGCACAGCCTTCAGTATGGATTACATCTCAATGTCAAGAAAACAAAAATCCTCACCACTAGACCAATAAACAATATTCTTATCAACGGAGAAAAGATTGAAGTTGTCAAGGACTTCATTCTTCTTGGACCAAGTATCAACACTCATGGAAGCAACCGTCAAGAAATCAGACAATGTATTGCATTAGGCAAATCTGCTGCACAAGACCTTTTTAAAGTGTTTAAGAACAAAGATGTCAGCTTGAGGAGTAAGGTGTGCCTGACCCAAGCCATGGTATTTTCAATAGCCTCATATGCATGTGAAAGCTGGACAGTGAATAAGGAAGACTGCAGAATAGTTGATGTATTTGAGTTACGGTGTTGGAGGAGAATATTGAAAGTGCCATGGGCTGCCAAAAGAACCAATAGATCTGTTTTGGAAAAAGTGCAGCCAGAGTGCTCCTTGGAAGCCAAGATGATCAAACTTCATCCCTCATACTTCGGACATATTGTCAGGAGGGACCAGTCACTGAAGAAGGATATCATGTTTGGTAAGGTGGAGGGTCAGAGAAAAAGAGGAAGACCCCCAGCAAGATGGATTGTCCAAGTGGCAGCCTCGATGGACTCAAGCGTGGCAACAGTAGTGAGGTTGGCCCAGGATTGGGCAGTGTTTCATTCTGCTGTGCATAAGGTCGCTATGCGTCAGTACTGACTCGATGGCACCTAACAACAACAACTGAACAGAGAAGCTAGCTATTCCTTGTAGTAGCTTTCATTTTGCTATTTTTGAAATATCTTTAACAATATAGTATATATAATTAATAAAGCCTAGAGTTCCCCCTTCAAATTCTCTGGGTCCCCCCTCCAAATTCCATCTTTGGTTTGATTGACTTCATGCACTTACCCAATACCACCGGAGTCAGCAAACAGCCTGATAGGGAGCCCCTGAACCATAAGCCAAACTCTCTAAAGGAGCTAATGGTAAGCAGTCCACTTCCTCTGGCTGGGAAATGGGAACCTGCCACCACCATCCCACCTTCACTTTATATACTTGAAAACACCTCTCTTCTTTTGTTTTCTGATGCTGGTGGTTAGAGGCTGCACCAGACAGACTCTAGGTTCAAATCCTCATTCTGCTGCTTGCCAGTTGCATGACCATCTGACAAGTCTGTCATCTGTAAAATAACAATTATGTTTTATAACCTTTGTTGTTGTTGTTAAATGCTGCCGAGTTGGTTCTTACTCATAGCGACCCTTGTATAGGGTTTCCGTAGATTGGCTTGTGGGTTTGAACTGCCAACCTTGCAAGTTAGCAGTCTAGTGCTTATCCTACATCATAAACTAATACTTGTATAATATAAAGCAAGTGCTCAATACATGATAGCAAATATTCTCTTTCCCTTTCTAATTGATGGGGGACAGAAAGTAGAAATACAGCATTAGGAGGAATTCTCTTCTAATCATCTCTAAATAGGTTGTTGACAGGAAGTTGGCTGTCTTAGCTAGTAGCTCCGTAAGGGTGGCCGGCCACTTGTTGGCCTCACTCATACTTCCCAACTCCCAGCACAGCACCATGGACAGGCAGGCATCCTACATACCTTTGGTAACAACTGAGGCCACATGAAGAGACAAGTCTTTGAGGAAAGCCTGGGAGTAAAAACTACACAAGGAAATAGGCCTGGATGGATATTTGATTCCAAACATGAGTTTCACATCCAGTTGACAAGACATTCAAATATCATCACAAGACAAAATTCTCTTAGTACTCTCTGATTTAGTGTTTTCCCTACCTCAAAGGTGTCAAAGGAATTTGGTATCTATCTTGTTTGTTTGTGGCTCCTGACATTCTGGCTTAGAACACGCAGATGGGGCAAAAAGCACAAAGAAGTAAAGTGACAGGTCATACAGCTCATCAGAGTTAGATTTTTCTATCTCCAGGGCCAAGTTCTTCTATTACATTCATGTGGTCACCCTCAGGTATGAGGCTCAGTCAAGTTGGCTATGTTGTTACTACACAGAGATGCACAGAAGTCCCATGACCAGAGAGACCCAAAGAGCCCAAACAAGAGGATCAACCCTCCCCTACACCCATGGATCTTCATTTCTGGCAGGTTTCTGTCTCACACTAGACAGGAGTCTTTAATCCCCAGGAATCCTACAACTAGGGCAACTAGATCAGTAGGCAAGATGGCAGGGCATTGTGGGAATTCCCATGGCCTCCTGAATTAGGTCACATGTTTCTAGCCTCTCTAAAGTCCTCTCTGAACTAATGACTTCTGCAGACTTAATTATTGGCTTATTTCCCCAGTTTTAATCCCTTGAGGTCCCAAAGACACTGAACTCTGAAAGAGGCAAGAACTCTACCTTCCCTTTGCCTCACCACACCCCAGACCATCCTACTACTTTCCTGCTATGAAGAAGCTGAGCGATCTCAGAGTTCCTGAATAAGAGGCTGAGTGGGCCTGCCCCACCAGGCCTGTAAGGGAAGAAAGAGCACAGTTAAGTAGCATAGTCTGGCCAACCCCACCAGTACGAAAGGCAAGTTTCCCAGCAACCTCTGGGCCTGAGATGTGACTAATGGAACAGGCACATGATGCTGAAGCTTCCAAGCCAGCTGCTTGAAGACTAAACTGTATCGATTGAGAATTTAATTGGTCCGTAATCGCTGAGTAAACACTGCCTGGCCCATTGATCATGCCTCAGGCCTCACTACAGCCGCCTGGAGAGAGACAAGGAGACGCAGGTCGGATGCTCTGGCAATACTAATGTAGTGCTCTCCCCGAAAGCTATTCTTGGATGGGTGTTCCTTCCTCAAGTGTATCAGTGCCTGCAGCCTCCAGCAGAATTAGCAGTGCTTGTGGCCTCATCAGGGATAGATTTCTCTGCCTCCTGGGCCAAGCTCTTTTGCTATATTCATTCTATTCAGCGGCAGACCCACTGTTCTGTGAGCTGGTTAGCAGGTGATGATTCACACCACATGGACCCCGGGTGGGAGGGTGACTGTAGGGGGCACCAGGAAGGACTGATTAGGGCAGGCGCCTCTCTACATGGGTGCAGAATATTAAGTGGTCTACAGAGGCTACAAATCATTTTTTAATTGGGAGCGGGAGAGTTAGAATGTAAAACCTAATGCAACGAGTGGGTTTTCCAACAAAACCTAGAAAAAATAAACTACTGGCAAGTTGCATATCAAAATATTAACTGGTTAATTATCTATGGCTGGATTTAATTTTTTTTTCTTTGTATTTTGTACTTTCTGTATTTCTAATAATGAGCAAATATGACTTAAGATCAAATAAAATGGCTGGGAGGATTTGTCTGGAGCATTGAGAAAAAAGAAAAAAAAATCCTAGCAGCAGCTCAGTGGAATTAGATTGAGTCTCAGAGTTTGACCTGGGTTCACCTTCCAGCTCCAGAACTGATTGGCAGTGTCTACCCATCAAGATCCCTAACTTCATTTCATCCCAGACTCCTTATCGACAGTTGCGAATAGCATGGATCCCCCAAGACTGAGTGAGATAAAATCATGAGAATATTTTGCGCAGAGCCTCTGGTACTTTCAGTAAATATTGTTGTTGTTGTTGTTGTCAGGTGCATGTTCCATAAATATTAGTGTCTCTTCTATCCTGAAGTACAGATGAGGGTGGGGTGGATGTGAGTGCAGTGGGTGAGGGCCAATCCCAGGTCAGTCTGCTGGGGCCCAAAGTGCTCCCCTGTTCCTAAAGCCCCTAGCCCCTCTTTCTTGGTAGTACTGAGGGTCATTCTGTGCTCCCTCCCTAGGCCGAAGTGCCAATTCTTCCTGAGCCCTGCCTATACTGAACGCCTCCTCTCATTACTCTAATAGGAACCAATCTTCCTTATCCTGGCCCTATTGCCACCCACGGCGACAAATGGGCTGCAATTCTGCTGGGCGCTGGGAGGCGGCTGGCCAGCTCCTGGGTCATTGTTCCGAATGTCACTGAGAGCCTGAGCGGGAGGGGAGCCTGTAGAGCTGCAATTACAAGCCTATTCAGTTCCCTAGAATAAAGCCCTGTCATTAGCTAGCAGCAGGGACAAGGTGGGGAGGGGGCAATGGCAGCTCTGGGGAGAGAGTCTGGCACAGGTTGCTGCCCCTGGTCCTCGGCTCTGGCTCCACACAAGTGCCAAGCATCTACTAAGGGCTTGTGAGGGCCAAGTTACCCTGCTGGTTGCTTGTCTAGGAACATAAGGGTGGGGAGGGGGGCAGAGACCATGGTACAGGGGCACCTAAAATAATTCTACCTGGTAATCCAGTCTCCCTCAGAGGCCTTTGTCAGCCTCATAACTGCTTCATTGTACTCCAGTTCCCCGACACCCTTCCCTCTGCTAACCCTCTCATAGACACCCACCATCCAGACTAGTTCAGTTCTAGATCTTTCCATTCATGGGAACATCACCCAACCTAGCCCTCCAGCAGACATCAGGCCCCATGTTAAAATTTCTCTTGACTCTAGCCTCCCAGCTGCTCTTCTCTAGATGGCTGTGGAAGGAGCTCCTAGCCTTTTTCCATCTCCTGCCAACTCCCTTCCCTACCTCCAGGTCCCTCTCTAGGAGCTGGTTCCTTTGGGGCTGAGGGTTTGACTCAGGCTTTACCTCTCTGATTAGACCGGGCTGAGGGTAATCATAATCGGTTTACACAGATAAGCTGCCACAGCAGTCCCTTGGGGATGAGCCTGGTGGCTCCAATCAAAGGACCATGTGCAGCACCATAGCTTCAGGAAAGGAAGGGAAGGGACAGATACTGAAAATCTGTGTTGATGTTTGTTTACTACTGACCTCATATGGGGTCCAGAGGAAGAGAGTGAGAAGACTCTCAGCCAGCTCTGAGCTGATAAACCAAAAACCCACAGAAGGCCAGAAGGATCCTGAAATCTGAGGGGTTGGGTTGGGATCTTTACTGAGGTTTCCTGTAGACCCAATTGGCATTTCTCTATAAATCCTCAGAGGAGGCCATGATTTGGTCAACAGACTGACCAGTGAGGAGAAGCATGGCTTGTCTCAGAGTTCTGCATCCCAGCCCAGATCTCCTCTGGATCACCCAGAGGGTTTTGTGACCCACCCACCCATTGTTAGTTCCTCATCCTGGTCTCAGATCTTGGTCCATTCATCTAAAGAAACTAAAGAAGTTTGTACTATATTCTCTGAAAGTGGGACCTGGTTCTGGGGAAAGATTAAGGAAGTTGAGAGGGTCATTAATGGGATTGTGAGGTGTCAATGTTGAAAGTCTGATGGGAAAAGACTTATTTTAGGGAGGAGTCCCCCAAGAAGCCAAGAACAGAAAGGTCCACTGACACACATGCACTGTTGGGCCGTCCAGAAAATATCCGGAGAATCTCCTAGAGAAGCCAAGAAGCTGACATCAGACAGAAACAGACAAACAGACAGACAGACAGGAACACACTCTAGGAAACTACAAACCAGACAGACAGACAGGGACAACTTGGAATAACTGGGAAACCCGGAAAGACAGCATTTGAAGGACTGTGCCAACTTGGGAGCAAGTCTCCCTGCTCCACACAGAGAGGAGGGCTGGAGGAGGCAGAGCCTACAGGCCTCTCCTGGAACCTACTGTGAAGGAGACCACTCCCTCCCATCTTTCCCCAGAGCAAGCAGCCCCCAGCCCAACACCTGTACCACCAACAAACCTTTCAGAAATGAACATCATGGATTTCTGACCATCCCAACACAAGTCTTGGAAAGGAGCCCTATTCCTAGGATCCCAGCCCCCATAAGGGGACAGCACCCCTACCTTCCCAACCCCCAACATATACACATGTACCTACCTCCTCAGTTGATGCCCTACTGGCTCCCTCTGCCACATGGCATACCAGATCCTCCCAGCCCTTCCCACCAGGAGCCAGGGTGCAGGGTGAGAGAGCATGCGGATGGTCAGGTGGTTGGCATGCAAAAGAGGATGAGGGGTGAGAGTGAAGGAGAGAAAGGACCATGGAAAAATCAGAGGAGGGTTTCTGTCGCCTGCTACCACCCAGCACATCTTGAGGACAGTATCTTACATATCCTCACCAATATCAGGTTGCTTGGTTGTTGTTGTTGTTACGTGCCATCGAGTTGATACCGACTCATAGCGACCTTATGCACAGCAGAACAAAGCACTGCCCAATCCTGGGCCAACCTCAGTATCGTTGCCACGCTTGAGTCCTTTGATGCTGCCACTTTGCCAATCCATCTTGTTGAGGGGTCTTCTTCTTTTTATCTGACCCTCCACCCTAGTATCAATTAAATTTCCACTGAACTGAATAAAATTGGTGGGTGAGGTAGAAGGCAGACTAGACAGAGTTTATCTCTTCTCCTCAATTACTAAAGAAGGAAATTTTTAGGAAGAAGACTCTGGCAAAATGTCTGAACGGTGGTCGTTAGCAGGATCCAGAGCTCTCAGTTTCTCTTATCTTTCCCTCTGGTCACTCTTGTGCCACCCCTATTCTTTGTCCTCTTTCTTTTTCTTCCCTCTTTCTCATTCTTCCGTATTTCTTTTCCTTCTAATTTCCAGGTGAGCTATTTAAACTGTGGTGGCATCATAAGACTCCAATAAGTGGAAAGTCCCTCAAAGGTCCAGTGTTTTTTTTGTCTTTATATCCTTGAGCCTGACACAGAACCCAGTGCACACACACACACACACACACACAGACCACACAAAGCATGAGCACAACACTCGATTCCTCCCTTTCACTTCTCATTCTCCAGCTCCGTCAGCCTCAGGAAATTGCCATCTTTCTCTCAGTTGGGATTTAAGGATCCGAGCAGAGTGTTCCTGTCAGTTTGTCAAACTGTGGTAGCTTACTTGTTGCTGTGATGCTGGAAGCTACGCCATTGGTACTTTCAATGTCAGCAGGGTCTCGTATGGTGGACGGGTTTCAGACTTGGAAGAAGGAGAGGCAGACTACTTCTGAACATTTAGCTACTGAAAACCTTAAGGATAGTAACAGAACATTGTCAGCTATAGTGCTGGAAGATGAGCCCCTGAGGTTGGAAGGCACTCAAAATATGACTGGGGAAGAGCTGCCTCCTCAAGTAGAGTTGACCATGATGATGTGAATGGAGTAAAGCCCTTGAGACCTTCATTTGTTGATAGGGGACACTCAGAATGAGGAGAAATAGCTGCAAACATCTACTAATAATCAGAACATGGAATGTACAAAGAATGAATCTAGGAAAATTGGAGCTTGTCAAAAATTAAATGGAATGCATAAAGATCAATATCCTAGGCACTAATGAACCAAAATGGACTGGTATTGGCCACTTTGAATCAGACAATTATAATGTTTACTATGCCGAGAATGACAAATTCAAGAAGAATGGCATTTCATTCATCATCAAAAAGAACATTTCCAGATATACCTTGAAGTACAATGCTATCCGTGACCGGATAATATCCATAAGCCTACAAGGAAGACCAGTTAATACCCCTATTATTCAAATTTATGCACCAACCATCAAAGCCAATGATGATGAAATTAAAGAATTTTACCAACTACCGGTGATTGAAATCCTAAAGTTGGAAACAAAGAGGAAGGATCAGTATTGGAAAATATGACTTTGGTGATAGAAATGATGCTGGTGATCACATGACAGAATTTTGCAAGACCAACAACTTATTTATTGCAAATACCTCTTTAAAACAACATAAAAGGCACACACTAATGGACCTCACCAGATGGAATGGACAGGAATCAAATTGACTACATCTTAGGAAGAGACAGATGGAAAGCTCAACATCATCAGCCAAAACAAGGCTAGGGGTTGACCATGAAATTGCTTATATGCAAGTGCAGGCTAAGGCCTAAGCAAATTAAAACAAGTCCAGGAGAGCCAAAATACGATCTTGAATATATCCCACTTGCAATTAGAGACCATCTCAAGAGCAGATTTGATATATTAGACACTAATTACTGAAGAACAGAAGAGTTGTAAGACAACATCAAGAATATCATATAGAAAGAAAGCAAAAAGTTATTAAAAAGATAGGGAAGAAAGACAAACCCAAAATAGATATCAAAAGAGACTCTGAAACTTGCTTGAGCATAGAGAAGCTAAAGCGGAGAAAATAAATGAGGTGAAAGAGTTGAACAGAAAATTTCAAAGGGCAGCTTGAGAAGATAAGGTCAAGTATTATATGAAATGTGCAAAGAGCTGCTGGAGATAGAAACCCAAAAGGGAAGAACACTCAGCATTTCTCAAGCTGAAGGAACTGAAAAAAAATTCAAGCCTTGGGTTGCAATATTGTAAGCACTGGACTGCTAACTACAATCCACTAGTTGCTCCTAGAAAACCATATGCAGGGTCACTATGAGTTGGAACTGACTCAGTGGTGCTTAACAACAATATGGGGACAATATTGAGTGATGCAGAAAGCATCAAAAGAAAATGGAAGGAATATACAAAGTCACAGTAGCAAAAAAGAAATCGATTTTCAAACACTTCAAGAGGTAGCATATGATCAAGAATCAGTGGTACTTAAGGAAGAAGTCCAAAATGTATTAAAGGGATTGGTGAAAAATAAGTTCCAGGAATTAATGGCATACAAATTGAAATATTTCAACACACTGATGTAGTACTGAAAGCTATATCACTCATCTGTGCTAAGAAATTTGGAAGACAACTACATGGCCAACCGACTGGAAGAGATCCATATTTGTGCCCATTCCAAAGAGTAGTGACCCAATGGAATACAGAAAGCCTCAAACAGTATTGTTAACATCACAGGCAAGTAAAGTTTTGCTGAAGATAATTTAAAAAACTAATAATTCAAAGTATATCAACAGAGAACTGCTAGAAATTCAAGTCAGAAGCAGAAGAGGAAGTGGAACTAGGGTTATCATTGCTGACGTCAGAAGAAGCTTGCCTGAAAGCAGAGAAGACCAGAAGATGCTTACTTGTGCTTTATTGACTGTGCAAAGACTTTCTACTTGGTGGACCATGACAAACTATGGATAACATTGCTAAGAATGGGTATTCCAGAACACTTAATTGTGCTCATGAGGAACCTGTACATAGATGAAGATGCAGTCATTAGAACAAAACAAGGGAATACTGAATGGTTTAAAATCAGGAAAGGTGTGCTCCAGTGTTATTTTCTTTCACCATACTTATTCAATCTGTATATTGAGCAAATAATCAAAGAAGCTGGATTATATGAAGAAGAACATGACATCAGAATTGGACGAAAATTCGCTAACAACCTTCAATATGCAGATGATGCAACTTTGCTTGCTGAAATAAAAAAGGACTCAAAATACTGATAAAGATCAAAGACCACAGCCTTAAGTATACCTCAATGTAAAGAAACCAAAAATCCTCACCAATGGACCAGTAAATAACATCATGATAAACAGAGGATAGATTGAAGTTGTCAAAGACTTCATTTTGCTTGGATCCACAATCAACACTCAAGGAAGCATCAGTCAATTAATCAAATGACTATTGCTGTTAGGCAATTCTGCTGCAAAGGACCTCTTTAAAGTGCTAGAGAGCAAAGATATCAGTTTGAGAACTAAGGTGGCCTGACCCAAGTCATGGAATTTTCAATTGCCTCATATGCTTGTGAAAGTTGAGTAATGAATAAAGAAGACCATAGTAGAACCAATGCATTTGAATTATGGTGATGGAGAAGAAGATTAAAAGTACCATGGACTGTCAGAAGAGCAAACAAATCTGACTAAAAATAGAACAGTCAGAAGACTCCTTAGAAGCCAGGAAGGCAAGACTTTGCCTCTCATATTTCAGACATGTTGTCTGGAGAAGGACATCATGCTTGGTAAAGTAGAGGGTCAGCAAAAAAGAGGAAGACCCCCAATGAGATGGACTGACGCAGCAACAGCAATGGACTCAAAATTAACAGCAGTTATGAGGATGGCGCAGGACTGCATAGTGTATTGTTCTGTTGTGCATGGTTTGCTACAAGTCAGGACTAGTTAGAAGGTACCTAATAACAACAACAAGGACAACAAGTAGTGTGCTGCCTCATTTGGGACCAATTCCCATAGTTCCTCCCTCAGAGTCCTGCCTTTCCCCCAGCTCCCTTCTCAGTGTGTGACTTCCAATGAGTTCCCCTTCTACCAGTAACTACTATGATTACAATCTAGTCATTTTCCTAGACATAAAGTGTTCTGGCATGGTGTTTAGGATATGCACTGGACAGCTAACAGCAAGGTCGGTGGTTCAAGCCCACCAGCCACTCCTCAGAAACCCTATACAGGACTGATGTGAGTTGGAACCAACTCAATGGCACTTAACAACAACAATGGAGAAAGCACACAATATCAGCAATAGCAAAGCATTAGGAATCAAAGTCATGTCTAGTACTTATTGAATGTGCGGTTGTAGACAGGCCCCATAAGTGTACTGAACCCTACTTTCCAATCACTTAAGACAGTGATAAAATAAATATAAGTGGTATAGCCTCACAAGCGATTATACATAAGTGTTATTTTCTAGATAGACAGTTTCGTTATATACATGAGGAAACAGGGACCTAGGGAAGCTAAATGACTTGTCTGCCGAAGATCATTCCAACAAAAAGTGACTGGAAATGGGGCAAATTTCACACTAGAATCCAAGTATCCTGACTCCCAGTGAAGCAAAGGACAAGTAAAAAAGGAAAAAGACAGAGAGAGACATGATGAGAACTGACACAGGAAAATGGGTGGAGGAGAGAGAACAAAGCATAAGAGATTGAGTCTGACAAAGCACGCAGATGAAGGTGAGAGAGGGGAAATGATGTGGAGATGAAGAGGAGAGGTGGAGTAACACAAGGGCAGAGACATAAAGGTGAATGTGGAGGGAGAAAGATACTAGCATGACGAAGAGGGGCTAAAAGGAAAAGAGACAGCAGGAAACATGGAGCATGAATAACCCAGAGAAAAATAAATAAAGCCTAGGACAGTGACGGCAAACCCTGCCATTTCCACACTCCAGCTTCCTCCCCAGGCTGTCATTGAACCCAGTGAAAAAGCCTTAAAATGAAAGTCAGACATTTTAGACCCTTCATGGAAAAGAAGGATTTGAAAGCAAAATACAAATCTTTGATAAGAAGAACCATTAGAATAAGTGCCAGGAATCCTATTATGTGCTTTAGAGATACTATTCATTTCCTTTCCCTTGAAATGTACAAAAATTATAAGAAGGAGAGATTAATAGGTTTGGGGTCTGAACAGTAGGGTATAAATAAGGACCTCAAAAGTTGGAAATGGCTCATTTGGGGTCCAAAAGAAGGAAAGAGAAATGGAAGCAGTGAGGAAAGAGGCTAAAAAGCAGCAGCAACAGCAGCAGGATTCCAGAGGAGGAGGCCAAACATGGCAGTGGTGTGTGGTTTACTCAGAGAGTAAGGAACAGGGGGTAGGGAAGGGAGGACCCTTCACCAGTTCCCACCTGTGGGAGGCCAGGTCGGAGCAGGAGGGCTTCTGCTCAGCGTCAGCGGCGGGACAGCAGAACTGGTGCAGCACGGTCTCATTCCTGTGGACAGAGCAGAAGGAGGAGGTCAGATACGGCCACACAAAGGCATTTCTGTCCTGGAACTTTGTTTCTCCTTCCCTGCTTTACACGCAATTTTGTGTAGCACTGGGGTAGCCAACAGGAGTCCTGATGGCACATTGGTTAAACTGTTGCCTGCTAACCAAAAGGTCGGTGGTTCAAATCCACCAGCTGTCTGAGAGAGAATGATGTGACAGTTTGCTTCAGTAAACATTTACAGCCTTAGAAATCCAATGGAGCAGTTCTTTCTGAACTGTAGGATGGCTATGAGTCAGAATCGAGTTGATAGCAATGGAATTTGTCAGTGTTGTTGCTAAATGCTTTCAGTCAGCTCTGACTCATACTGACCCTGTATAGGATTTCCAAGGAGCAGCTGGTGAGTATGAACTGCCAACATTTTGCTTTAAACCGATCTCATGATCCAGTGTTTTATCCCACAATGCCACACTAGGAGTCTTTTATCATAGTTAGTTCTTTATCACTAACCGAAGACCTACAAGGTAGAAATAGGTCTAGTTCACCTGTGATGCACAGAATTAATATGCAGTTAACACGGTCAGCGGCTAACTGAAATGTTGGAGGTTCTACTCCACCCATAGGCACCTTGGAAGAAAGGCCTGGCAACCTATTTCTGAAAACTCAGCCACTGAAAACCTTATAGAACATAGTTCTATTCTGACACACATAGGGTTGCCATGATTGGAGTCAACTCCACTACAACTGGTTTGTTTGTTTTTTAAATAAAGATATTTATGTTGACCATATGCAAATATATGCAAATGATCATATGCAAAGATATGAAGCACAGAGACATTACTGCTACAAGCTGGAAATCCAAGGTGTGATGCTGCCTACTTTTGATAAGGGATTTGTTTGCTACAGATAAAAAAGCCAACTTGGGGGAAGAGATCTGTGTTCTAGTTCATTTCTGCTGCTCATCAGTGATGTGGACCATATTTCACCCTTTCTGGGTCTCAGTTTATTTACTAATGAAATAAGGGAATTAATCTAGAGCTGTAGTTCTCAACCCTGGCTGCATCTTAGAATCACCGGAAAGATTTTTTTAAATTCTGATGCCTGGGCTCCACCTCCAGTAATTCGTATTCTCTTGGTCTGGCCTGGTTCCAGGACACCAGTTCTTTTTTAAAACTCCCAGGTGATTCTAAAGGCAGCCAAAATTGAAAGTCAGTAGACAAAATTATTTCCAAGGTCCCTTCCAGCTCTGAAGTACTGTGTTTCAATTATTTTATTTTCCTTTAAAATCTCTATTAATTATAGACTTTAAAAATCATTAATAAAAAATCAAGATAAAAATTGCACTTAGAACCAACTCAGGATTTAATATTGAAATTACTTTTAGATAAAGTTATGCCTTCTTTCCCCTAACAAGCTGTCACTGTACTCAGTATGCCAGCGTCAGGGTAAGGCAAACCTGGGAGGGCTTAAGAGACCACCTGAAAGAGATTTTTAACTTCCTTCAGCTTCAGAACACTTTATCCAAACCAAATCTTTACTGGAAGCCCATTCTGGAAAATGACAAAAGCAGAATGACTCCTTCTGGAACCCAATTTTTGTTGCCACCACCCTGTCTCTGGAAACCACTGACTTTGGCTGCTCTTATGGAAGAAAACAACACTACAGCCTATTTCAATTTGACAAAAATAAATTCCAGAGAGATTACACATTTATGAGGGAAATAAACCAATAAAAACTTCAGAAGATAATTTAGGAATATAGCCCATGTGTGTAGGGGAGACTTTTAAAGCAAAACAGGAAACCAAAGTCCCATTAAGGAGCAAATAAGCATACCTGACTATATAAAAATGAAAGCATTATGCATGGAAAAGAATACTCCAAGAAGTCAAATAAAGAGCCCTGGTTGCTCAGTGATTAAGCACTTAGCTGCTAACTAAAAGGTTAGCAGTTCTAACCCATCAGCTGCTTTGTGAGAGAAATGCCCGTTGGTGTGCTCCCGTAAAGATGACAGCCTCTGATATACATGGGTAAGTGCTGTCAAGTTGATTCCAAATCTTAGCAACCCTGTCTAGGGTTTCCAAGGTGGGTTTGAACTGCCGACCTTGCAGTTAGTAGTCCAGTGCTTATTCTACAGCACCACACCAGGACTCCACTCTGCCACATAGATTCATTGTAAATCAGAAAAGCTTTGATGTCACACAACAACTACATCAAATGACAAACAATAAACTAAGAAAATACATGTGCAACACATATAATAAAAGACAAGTCAATATCCTACATAGTTGTTGTTGTGAAGTGCCATCGAATTGGTTCTGACCCATAGGGACTCTGTATAGAGTTTCCAAGGAGCAGCTGGTGAGCTTGAACTGCTGACCTTGCAGTTCAAACGGCTTTACAGTCTGGCACATTAACCCACAGCGCCACACCATGACTCTGAGCATAGAGTTCCCACAAATTCATAATGCAAAGATAATCCCAATAGGAAAAAACAAAAACTCTTATTTATATTATTACTGTAAATATGTTAAAATTTAATATGTACAAGGACTAGAAAGTGTTAAAAAAACAATGAATATAAATATTGAAAATTTCAGGAAGGATCATGGACAATTGTTATATTGAATTTTTATTAATTTAAAAGGATGTCTGTCATCTTAGATTCAAGAGGCCATCTAAGATACAACTATTGCGCTCTCTCCACTAAAGTAAGGAGAGTGAAGAAAAGTAGACTCCAAGAAACAATTAGTTCAAAGGACTAATGACTACATGAACCTCAACCTACATGACACTGAGGCCAGAAGAACTAGATGGTGCCAGCAACCACTGCCAACCACCCTGAAAGGAATCACAATAGGAAGTCTTGGACAGAGTGCGAGAAAAATGTGGAACAAAACTAAAAATTAACATCATAATAATAATAAAAGACCAGGTTTATTGGTCTGACAGAGACTGGTGGAAGTCTTGAGAAACTTTTCAGACCTGGAACTGAAATTACCCTAATAGCTCAACTTTCAGCCAAACAATAAACAGACACTTCTTAAAATAACCAACCATTATAAGATCAAAAGGGCAACATTTACCCAGGGATAAAGTCCTGGTGTGGTGTTGTAGGATCAGCACTGGACTAGGAACCACAGGTTGGTAGTTCAAACCTACTAGCTGCTCCTCGAAAACCCTGTACAGGGTGGCTATGAGTCTGAACTGACTCTTAACAACAGCACTTAACAATAATAGCTCATAAGTCAAGAATGGAAAGGAAAGATAGGTTCATGGAAATGGTAAACACAGCAAGGAAGTGGGAAAAGCACAGTTACATTGTAAGGATTGCAATCAATATCACATATCAAAATATGTATGAATTATTGAATAGAAAACCAATTTGTTCTTTCACTAAAATCACAATAAACAGATGAAGCAATAAACAAAATATCAACATATAGCAACCCTATGCACAACAGAACAAAAAACTGCCCAGTCCTGGGCCAACCTCACAATTGTTGCCACGTTTGAGCCCATAGATGCTGCCACTTTGCCAATCCATCTCACTGGGGGTCTTCCTCTTTTTCTCTCACCCTCCACCTCACCGGAAAAAAAA
>NW_006408568.1:6977918-6979251 GCF_000296735.1 Chrysochloris asiatica | reverse complement strand
GGGCTTCTAGGATATGCCCTTTGGTTGGGAGAAGATGCATGGAGGGGATTGGAACCATGGCAATGTAATGATATATTATGGAAAGAATATGGAACTGAGGTTCTCTCATGTAAACTATCATATAATTCACAATAAAACATTTTAAAAAAAGAGAGAGAAGGCAGTGAACCCAGGGGCATAGATAAAGCAGAAAACTTGCACCCTAATTCTGGACCGCTAACAGTGCCCATGCCTCAGACCAGTTGCAGAATTCCTGACCACAGCCACAGTCTACTTAGACAAAAGAGACAGCTTGTTTACCACCCACAGTGCTGGCATTTCAGGCAGGAGTGCCCATGGAGACAGTCACAAGCTGACACAGAGGTCCCAGAGGGGACACTGTACCAGTTCTGCTTCCATTTCCTCAGAGGTATCCTCCAAGGGCTGGGAGCATTCCTCTACCCTACACTGAGGGCAAACTCCCAGAGGGGCTCCCTGGGCTCCAGGCTCACTGCACTGGAACCTACTCAGTCAGCATATGCCTGAATGTCCACAAGTCCATACACACCTTGGTCCTGGGCTGGCAATGCTGTTGGGGTTGTAATCATCTGAGTTTCTGCTAACAGGGTTCCTCAGGACAGGACAGTTCTTGGCTTATTTCTCTTCTATTTGTCCCCTCCGCCTTGGGCCTCCTCAGCCTGGGGTAGGGACTCTCCGTATAATCCTACTTTCTTTCACTGGAGGTTTATTTCCTTCTGAATTACTAAATCCTGCTCTGTCAGCCTCTGACAGGTCTACTACCTCCCTAGCCCAAGGTCATGGTCCTAGTCCCCTGACCTGAGCAGTCTTAGTTTTTGTGTGTGTGTTTTTTTAAGTTTTTGTTGTGAGGTTTACATGGGAGAACATCAGCTTTACACTCATCCTATCTTGTTTCATTTCACTGAAATGATTACAATCCCCTCCATGCATCATCAAATAACAAAAGGGTACACCACAAAGGCCCGCCCCCTGGCAGTTAGCACACAGCCCTTCTCCCTGAGTCCAGTGTCCCCAGCTGCTCCATCTGTCCACATCATCGTCTTTGTCTCCACCCCTGGTGTCACTGCCTCTCTGGGTAGGGTCCCGCTCTCTGTTCTTCTCACTTGATGGTCCCAGGGACCTCTACTCCTGGGCTGCAAAATCAATCACTCTCCTCCTTTTGTCAAAAAATATCTACTTCTATATTTCCTACCCTCACAGTTAGTCCTAATGGCAATTATTCACTATTGTACCACAAGAGTCTTATTCTCATTTCCTTTCACCAGCCCGGTCCCAAAAGATTGGAAATCATTCAGTGGTGATTCTACCTTCCCCC
>NW_006408568.1:6972583-6974063 GCF_000296735.1 Chrysochloris asiatica | reverse complement strand
GCACATAAGTTTTTAATTTTTAGTATATCACACTCATCTATTTTGTCTACTTTTGTTTGTGTAATTTAAAAAATGTTTGGTAGTCTGCGTATTCCCTGTATTAGAGCCCTCACATTTGTCCCTGTTTTTTCATTGATGACTTTCATAATTTGGGGATTCACGTTTAGGTCTTTAATCCATGCTAAGTTGGTGTTTGTATAGGGCATGAGGTAAAGGTCTTGTTTCAGTCTTTTACATATCACTTTCCAGTTCAACCAGCACCATCTCTTAAAGAAACTATCTCCTCCCAATGTAACATACCTAGGCACTTTGTCAAAAATCAGTTGGCTATATGTGGATGGGTTAATTTCTGCATTCTCGATTCAGTTCCATTGATCAATGTATTTTTCATTGTACCAGTACCAGGATGTTTTGACCACTGTGGCCTTGGTGATAGAAATGATGCAGGAGAACGCATGATAGAATTCTGCAAAATCAATGATTTGCTTATTTCAAATTCCTTCTTTAGACAGCATAAGAGACGACTATACACATGGACCTCACCAGATGGAATATAGAAATCAAATTGACTACATCTGCAGAAAGAGAAGATGGAAAAGCTCCATATCATCTGTCAAAACAAGGCCAGGGGCAGACTGTGGAACAGACCATCAATTACTCATATGTAAATTCAAACTGAAGCTGAAGAAAATGAATACAAGTACACAAAAGCCAAAATATGACCTTGACTATATCCCACCTGAATTTAAAGATCATCTGAAGAACAGATTTGATACATTAAACATTAAAGACCGAAGACCAGAAGAGTTGTGGGTTGACATCAAGAACATCATACATGAAGAAAGCAAAATGTCATTGAGAAGACAAGAAAGAAGGAAAAGGTCAAAAATGGATGTCAGAAGAGACACTGAAACTTGCTCTCCAGCATAGAGATGCTAAAGCAAATGGAGGAAATGAGGAGGTCCAAGAGCCGTTCAGAAAATTTCAAAGATCAGCTGGAGAAGATAAAAGCCAAATATTACCAAAAAATGTGCAAAGATCTGGAATCAGAAAACCAAAAAGCAAGAACACGCTCAGCATTTCTCAAGCTGGGGGAAATGAAGAAAAAAAATTCAAGTCTCGACTTTAGTTATTGAAGGATTCTCTGGGCAAATTATTGAATGATCCAGAAAGAATCAAGAGAAGATGAAAGGAATACACAGAGTCACTGTACCAAAAGGAAATGATTAATGTTCAACCATTTCAAGAGGTAGCTTATGATCAAGAACCAATGATACTGAAGGAGGAAGTCCAAGGTGCATTGAAAGAATTGGCAAAGAACAAGGCACCAGGAATTGATGGGATAAAAATTGAAATCTTTCAAGAAAGTGAGGTGGCACAGGAAGCATACACTCATCTCTGTCAAGAAATTTGGAAGACAACTATCTGGCCGACTGATTGGAAGAGATCCATATTTGTGCCCATTCCAAAGAGAGGTGAC
>NW_006408568.1:6949766-6965278 GCF_000296735.1 Chrysochloris asiatica | reverse complement strand
AACAGTCGGTCTGCCTATGTTGTTTTATATTTTTCCTGTAGGTCTTTCTTTCAAGAAGTATCTTCTGTTCTTCTAGCCACTCCAGGTTGGTCTGCTTGTTGGAATGCTAATAATTCTTAAGTTGTTCCTCATCATGTTAATCAGCATGACTCTTAGACTCGCTTCAGATTTTTTTATCCTTTTTTCCTGCTTGCTCTTCTATCGTAGCAGTATTGAGAGATTTGTTTTCCAGCTCACTAGTTCTGGCTTCTGTCTCTTCTATTCTGCTCCTCTCCCCTTTCAGTATATAGTCCATTTCTGATATTTTATTATTAATCATCTGGACCTCTTTTTGCGGTTTTGAATTGTTTCCAGTACTGTATCAATCTTTTTTTTTCTTTCTTTCTTATATCTTCCTCAGGAAAAAGCACAGCATTATTGAGTGACTATAGCATTCCGAGGAGAATTTTAATATTTGGTCACAGCGTTAAGAACTATTGGTCTCACAGCTCCAAAAGCTCTCTTTGAAATGACCCATCTTTTCTAATGTGTGCATGTATATCTTGTTCTTGGGTTTCCAGAGATTATCATCATAGTCATCAGCCACTGATGATCACACCAAATCTTGAAGACTTAGCACAAAACGAAAAGACTTTGTTACTACATATACAGAAAATGTGTAGCTTACATTTTCATTGGTGTTTGATAATGGAAATAAAGGTATGAAATGTTCCCAGTCAGTTTAATGCTAGCAAGGTAGCAAAGACAAAACCCAGTGGGAAGTTTTTTTTTTATGGTCATGTCCACAGCAAAGCAGAAACTGCATTCTAAAAGCCTTGGTAATGACCACAATACTGTATCAATCTTGTATGATTGCTCTTATAATACTTTCCTGATGTCTTCCTTGTTTTTCTCCACACCTTTTTGGAGCATTTGAATTTGTTTCTATATCATTCTTCTGAATTCCTTCTCAGACAAATCCAAAACCTGCTCTTCCTCTTCTGGGAATCCTTTGTCTGTCTCCAGCTCATTTGTCTCAATTACTCTTTTCTGTTTTGGGACATGTTTTGAGATCTTTTGTTGTGTTTTGTTTGTCATTTCCAGTAGTTATGTGGGGGTTTTTTTAATGCTTAAATGGATGTTTGTTGTTGTGTTATTAAGCTTACTGGGTGCCTCCTGGTGGATATGATCAGGAGACAAGCTTCTCTTTTCATATGTAATGCTTAGCAGCTGTTATTGGCTCGTGTCTCAATGGTGGAATATTATGGGGTATGCTTGTAGCTTGGCTATATGGGCACAATTGCTGTCTCTTCTTGGGTAACATATGGAGAAAAAGCTCCCACCTCCAGGAAAAATGTGTGGTCAAAAGGACTAAAAGCAGAAGCAATATAAAAGCAGAGACAAAAACCCCCACTTTGAAACAAAAATAAAACTGTGGCCAACTGGCCAGTTGTCTTGCTACACAGGCAGTGTGTGTGCACAGTAGAAGCCTCCAGCAGTGGGTGAGGGTGTCCGCTCACTTAGGCCCCTCCTTTAGTCACCACCGTAAAGTTGCACAGATAGATATTGAGAAGGTAATGGGAGAAAGATTGTCCACTATTTTTGTCTCTGAGGGTCAGGTAGGTATCTGCGTGTGCACAGCATAATTGTTGAGATAGTTGTGTCCTTTTATGTTGGGGTTTTACAGATTGTTCATATGGTTTATCTGTCAGACCTGACAGGCCTGCTTTGTTCTTGCTAGATAGACCAGAGTAAAGGGTCTTGCACAAGTTCATTTTAGGGCTGCGACCCGAGGCTGACGTCATAAGCAACCACCAAGCTCTTTCTCTCTGTGCTGTGGAAAAACTGTGGGCTCAGTGCTGGACTTTTTTTGGGGTGTGCACACCCACCCACCTGAAGGCATCCAGGCTGGGCAAAGAAGGCACAACAGTGAAGAGGAGGAAAATATGTGTAGAATACCCCACACCTCCTTTTGCAAATGTCACTACACTGCTTTTAGTGCCGGTTCCCTGTGCTGGTCTAGCTGTAGCCCTGCACTCTGAACTCTTGCCTGGGTGGGGTGACCACAGAGGGCGTCCCATCTCCAGCGATTCCTAAATCGCAGTATTTTCCTTTATATCGTGATTTTTCTACTTGCGCATGTGGGAAACTGACCTTCTGCACCTTATGCTAGATTCAACTCTAGTGTTGTCCGTGAATGCAGCTTCTCTGGGTTTTCAATCCCTCCCCCACAGAGCCTTTCCTACCTGGCTGTCTCTGCTGCCACAAAAATTGAAAAAACAACAGTCTTAGTATAAATTGGCTGAATATTGCTTCCAACCTTCCAGACTTCAACCCAAAGAGACCCAGAGTTTCATTCCCATTAAAAACATAATTGGACTCCTGGTACAACACTATAGGATAACTACTAGACTGTGAACCGTAAGTCTGCAGTTCAAATCCACCAGCTGCTTCTTGTAAATCCTTCTTGTAGCTGAGTCAGAACTGATTTGATGGCACTTACCAACAGCAACAACTATATGAAAAGCAACAGGCAAACCCAGACTGAGGGACTACAATCACAACAATATAATTGAAGATGCAATGAGAAGGGCACTTCCCCTCTGTGGCATTCTTCTTCATACCAATAGCCTCAATCTTACTATTAGAAGGAGTCCAGGTGTGGTACTGTAGGACAAGCTCTTGAATGCAAGGTTGGTTTGAACCATAAGGTTGGCAGTTCAAACTCACCAGTCACACCTCAGAAAACTTATACAGGGTCACCATGAGTCAGAACCCACTCAAGGGCACTTAAGAAAAGCAGCAGACAAACCCAAACAGAGGAACAGTCTACAAAACTCCTGACCAGTGCACCACAAAACACACAGAATCTGTCACAGACCAGAGAAGACTACAGAGACAAGAGGACTAATTGCCATGTGGCATCCTGGTGCAGAAAGAGGATAGCTTCGTTATCTGTTGCTGTTAAGTGCTGTCGAAATGGTTCTGACTCATGGCGACCCTGTATAGGGTTTCCAAGCAACAACTGGTGAGTAACCAGAACTCCAGTTTAGGGGGCTAGAAAACCAAATTCAGATGTCCAGTTCTAGGGGAAGGCTTTCGTTCTCTGTCAACTCTGCGAGAAGGTCCTGGTCTCCTTTCAACATCTGTGGGCCTAGTGTCCCTTGGACATCTCCATGTATCTTGGCATCAATCTTCTCCTGGGTCTAGACCCAAATGATTCACTTCACTCCCAGCTCTTCTTTCTTGATAGCTATGAGGTCCTTTCTCTACTTGCTTGTCTCTCCTTTTATCTCTTGTAAAATAAAAGGTATGATTCAAGTAAGGGTATGATTTGTAAAGATACACCCCACACTAATCTTGCCTCATTAATTTAATGAGACTAACTTTTATGACACATCATAAAATAGAAGCTAATTACATCAGATCACAAAATGGAGGACAACCACACAATACCGGGAGTTATGGCCTACCCAAGTTGACAAGTATTTTGGGGGGGGAGGGAGGCACAATGAAATCTATGACAGGGGGCATAAGTGGAAAAACTGGTGATATCTCAATAGAATCTGGAGCTCAGTAGATAGATAAACAGATAATAGATAACATTAGGGTGGCAAAATACTAATAATAAATGGCTGTTGTATACTGTTTACTAAGAACTGTTCTCAGCACTTTCAATGTATTAACTTATTAATCTTCACAAAACCTGAGAAAGGAAAGTAGTATTACTATCTTTGCCATACAAATAAGACTAAGGCTCAGAGGACGCAAGTGACTTGCTCAGTTTTAAATAGCTAGTAATTGTTGGTGCTATGTGCCGCTGAGTTAGTTCTGACTCACAGCAATCCTATACAGAGTTTCCAAGGAGCAGCTGGTGGGTTTGAACCACTAACCTTGTGACTAGTAGTCAAGTACTTATCCTATGGCACTACAGCAATAATTGTTGTTGTTGTTATGTGCCGTGGAGTCAGTTCCAACTCATAGCAACCCTGTACAGGGTTTCTGAGGCTGTAAATCTTTAGGGGAGCAGAAAGCCTCATCTTTCTCCCACGGAGCAGCTGGTAGTTTCGAACTGCTGACCTTGCAGTTTACAGCCCGATTTGTAACTACTATGCTACCAGAGCTCCTTACAGCAATAATTAGCAGAGCCTAAACTCCATGTCCATCACTCGTCTGTCTGTTTGTCATACTGCAGTAGCTTACATGTTGCTATAATGCTGGACACTATGTCATCAGTATTTTGAATACCAGCAGGGTCACCCTTGGTGAATAGGTTTCAACTAAACTTCCAGACCAAGACAGACTAGGAAGGGGAGGCAGACTACTTATAAATGTTTAGCCACTGAAAACCTTATGAATAGCAGTGAAGCACTATCAGACAGCACCAGAGTATTGAATATTGAAACATTTTGAATAGCACCAGAATATTATCAGATATAGTACCAGAAGAAGAACCTTTCAGGTTGGAAGGCACTCAAAATGTGACTGAGAAGAGCTGCCTCCTCAAAGTAGAGTTGACTATGATAACATGAATAGAGTAAATTTTTCGAAACCTTCATTTGCTGATGGGGCACAACTCAAAATGAGGAGAAAGAGCTATTACATCCATTAAGTATCAGAACATGGAATGTACGAAGAAGTATGAAACTAGGAAAATTGGGAGTTATCAAAAATGAAATAAAACACATAAGCATCGATATCCTAGGCATTAATGAGCTGAAATGGACTATTATTGGTCATTTTGAATCTGACAGTTACATGGTTTACTATACTAAGAATGGCATCATAATGAAGAGGAATGGCTTTGCATTCACCATCAAAAAGAACATTTCAAGATCTATCTTGAAGTATAATACTGTCTGTGATAGGATAATATCCATACACCTACAAAGAAGACTGGAGTCCTGGTGTGGCGCTGTGGGTTAATGCACCAGACTGCAAAGCCATCTGAACTGCAAGGTAGGTGGTTCAAGCTCACCAGTTGCTCCTCAGAAACCCTATACAGGGTTGCTATGGGTCAGAATCGACTCAGTGGCACTTAACAACAGCAAACAAAGAAGACCAGTTAATACCACTATTAGTCAAATTTACACACCAACCACTGAAGCCAGTGATGATGAAACTGAAGAATTCTACCAACTTCTTCAGTCTGAAACTAATCAAATGTGCAATCAAGATGTAATGATAAATACTGGTGATTGGAATTCTAAGGTTGGAAACAAAGAAGAAGAGCATCAGTAGTTGGGAAATGTGTCCTTGGTGATAGAAACGATGCTATAGAATGCATGATAGAATTTTGCAAGACCAATGACTTCTTCATTGCAAATATCTTTTTTAAAACAACATTAAAAACGACTATACACATGGACCTCACCAGATGGAAAACACAGAAATCAAACTGACTACACTATGAGAAGAGATGGTGGGAAAGCTCCATATCTAATCAACCAAAACAAGGTCAGAGGAAACTGTGGAACAGGCTACCATTTGCTCTTATGCAAATTCAGACTGAAGCTGGAGAAAATGAAAATAAGTCCATGAGAGGCAAAATATGACCTTGAATTTAGAGAGGATCTCAAGAACAGATTTGATACATTAAACAGTAATTAACAAAGATGAGAAAAGTTGTGGGATGACATCAAGAACATCATAGAGGAAGAAAGCAAAAGGTCATTAGATGATAAGAAAGAAAGGAAAGACCAAAATGGACATCAGAAGAGACTCTGAAACTACCTCTCCAGTGTAGAGTTGCTAAAACAAATGGAAGTAAAATAACTGAACAGAAAATTTCAAAGGGCACTGAGAAGACAAAGTATTATAGTGAAATATGCAAAGACCTAGAGTTAGAAAACCCCTAAGAGGGAAGAAAATGCTCAACATTTCTCAAGCTGAAAGAACTGAAGAAAACATTTAAGCTTCAGGTTGCACTAGTGAAGGATTCTTTGGGCAAAATATTGAATGATACAGAGAGGCATCAAAAAAAGATAGGAGGAATACACAGAGTCACTATAACAAAAAGCAATGGTCCATGTTCAACCATCTCAAGAAGTTGCATAAGATTAAGAGCCAATGGTACTGAAGGAAGAAGTTCAAGGTGCACTGAAGGCATTAGCAAAGAACAAGGTACCAGGAATTGACAGAATACAAATTGAAATTTTTCAACAAACTGATGCAGCACTGGAGGCACTCACTCATCTATGCCAAGAAATTTAGAAGACCAACTGATTGGAAGAGATCTATATTTGTACTCCTTCTAAAGAGAAGTGACCCAGTGGAATGTGGATTTCATCAGGCAATATTGTTAATATTACATGCAAGTAAAATTTTGCTAAAGGTAATTTTAAAATGGCTGCAACAGTAGATTGACCACAGACTCAGATAAGGACATGGAACTGATGATAGTTGGTTGCTGTTACGGATGTTAGTGGATCTTGGCTGAAAGTAGGAAATACCAGAAAGATGTTTACTTGTGCTTTATTGACTGTGCAAAGACTTTCAACAAGTCTTTCAAAAAGTCATGACAAGCTATGGACAACACTGTGGATAATAAGTATTCCAGAACACTTAATTGTGCTCATGAGCAACCTGTACATAGACCAAGATACAGTTGCTAGAACAGAACAAGAGGATACTGAATGATTTTAAATCAGGAAAGGTGTGCACCAGGGTTGTATTCTTTCACCATACTTAATCTGTATACTAAGCAAATAATCTGATAAACTGGATTATATGAAGAATGTGGCATCAGGATTGGAGGAAGATTTATTAACCTTAGGTATGCAGATGATACAACCTCACTTGCTGAAAGTGAGAAGGACTTAAAATACTTACTGATGAAAATCAGAGACCGGAGCCTTCAGAATGAATTGCACCTCACTGTAAAGAAAACCAAAATTCTCACCACTGGACCGATAAGTAACATCATGATAAATGGGGAAAAGATTGAAGTTGTCAAAGATTTCATTTTGCTTGGATAGTACCAGGTAAGAATCAACATTCATGGCAGTACCAGGTATGAAATCAAATGATGCATTGCATTAGGAAAATCTGCTTCACAAGACCTCTTTAAAGTGTTCTACAGCAAAGATGTCAGTTTGAGGACTAAGGTGTGCCTAACTCTAGCCATGGCATTTTCAATATCCTATGTTGTTTGAAGTCCAGTGTTGATTCCACAATGCCACACCAGGAGTCCTTTTGTCGCTCATACTTCTGACATATTATAAGAAGGGACCAGTCCCTGGAGAAGGACATCATGCTTGGTAAAGTGGGGGGTAAAAAGGACATCATGCTTGGTAAAGAAGAGGAAGACACCCAATGAGATGGATTGGTAGGGTGGTATCAGCAATGGGCTCAAGAGTAACAATGGTTGTGAGGATGGTGCAGGCCTATGTTGTGTTACCCATCTGTTAAGAGAATATCCAACTTAACAGAAGATGAAGCTCTTATTTGGTTGAAGCTAGAAGAGAAAGCCATAATGAGACTATGGGTAGAGGAATTGTTGCCTCATTAGATTCAACCTTAATTTCTAACCTTCAGGTCTCAGCCCTTCCTTTCTCTGCCTGCCTTCCTTCTCACCCTCTCTGGCATATCACCATCACCACAACAGATAG
The DNA here is from genome assembly GCF_000296735.1 of Chrysochloris asiatica. Lineage (NCBI taxonomy): Eukaryota > Metazoa > Chordata > Mammalia > Afrosoricida > Chrysochloridae > Chrysochloris > Chrysochloris asiatica. The sequence goes on along the minus strand of NW_006408568.1, from coordinate 6,957,689 downwards.
ACCACTGGACACCAAAGACTGGGAAGGGAGTCAGGGGACAGGAGGAAGGAGACAGGGCTCCTGGAATTGCAACAATTAAAGGCTGATGCCAGGATGTTCCCATCACAACCTGCCCATGTGTGAGGCAGGGGTTGTGGGTACAACCTGTCTCTGCTCACAAAGTCCAGGCAGGTTTTCTCTCTTCAGTAGGGCTGGCCTGAGGGCTTGCCACCCACCTAGTCCAGAGAAGATTTCGGGGTCTATGCCAGGTGCACCAGTTCTACATAAATGGATCATAACCACTTTGTATGTTCATTCAAGTTCTTAATGTCTAAGCCTCCATTTTCTCACCAGTGGTTGTTAGCTACAGTGGAGCAATATGCTGCATGTTCCTCCTAATGATTTATAGGTTGTGGCTCAAACCCACAGAGTTTTTGCTGGTTTATTTCTAGATCAGCAGGCCTGTCTTCCTATTCCATCTTAATACAGAAGCTTGGCTAAAACCTACTCAACATCATAGCAACACACAAATCTCCACAGATAGCAGGGTAGTGGCTGCACTTGAGGGACACTGATGAGAAATCGAATGCTGATCTTCTGCATGTTGTTGTTGTTTGTTGTTAAGTGCCATCAAGTTAGTTCTGTCTCATAGTGACCCTGTAGAGGGTTTTCGAGGAGCAGTTGGTGGGTTTGAACTGAGCTGAGAATTCTACCACTGAACCACCAATAGCCTTCTCATCAGTAAACTAGAATAGTAACAACCGCACCTTGAAGACTACTGTTGTTGTGCCTTCAAGTCAGTTCTGACCCATAGAGGGTTTCTGAGACTGTGCATCTTTGCAGGAACAGAAAGCCTCATCTTTCTCCTGTGGAGCGGCTGGTGGGCTCAAACTGCCAACCTTGTAGTTCACAGTCCAGTGCTTATCACACAGAACCACCACACTTCCTTGCAGGAACAGTAATGAATGAAAATGCATATTATAAAGGTAAAGCTGAACAAATTAACACTTTATTCATTCACTTTGCTGACCCAGCATTTTAACTTCATCATATCATAAATGACAGAAAAGAGGGAAGAATTCTTTCTCTCACCAATGATGATTCCTGAATCCCTGACATTAACCAATTTGGCCTTTTGTGATACAGTAAAAAGCAGAAAATGTCAAAAGTTGCTTCCTGGCACCTCCGTACTCAACACTCAGCTCTCTGCCCCCAATTCATTATACCAAGGCAGATGGTGGCATTCAACGTCTCTGTGTTCCCATTTCAGCGTGTTGGAAACTGAGCCTGACACACCTCAAGACAGAGCACAGTAGGTCAAGCCAATCCTTCAGACAATGGGTGTTTAGGCATTGTATCTAGAGCCAGACCGTAGCTGCTTCCCAGTGCTATGGAGATTTACAGAAAGTAGAGGGGTTTCCCAGCCTGTGTGCCATTACCACATTCTGTGTGTACATTGGAATGCAAGTCTAGGTTCACCCTTGACCATGAGTATGGGAGGGGCATGCCCAAGTTTGAGGACATTCTTCACATTGTACACCCACATGTTTGCAGCCCAAGACTGTGGTCCTAGAAGTTCTGGGGCTGGGGGTGACCCAAGGAAATTGGCAATGGAAGAGACCCTTCTGAAAATGGAAGAAGATCCACTCTCAGTGCTTGGTTCTTGGAATTCTAAATCATGGAAGACTGTGGTATCCAGGACCAAAGCTTAGTTATTTCTTGCACTGTTGATTCCCAGGGGCCAGGGGCCTTATGCAGAACTCAGTTATCTCTGATTCTAATAATTCCAAATCCTCCAAATTGATAAGTATTGTTGTCGTAGCTAGATTGCAGACGGCTGTAGTAAAACCTAAATGCAGGCAGTCTGTGGCCCTGAATGAGGTACTATACTGCTTATTGTCAGTCATGCTGCGAGGCTGAGATTGCGGTTCTCAGGAAGGAAAGAGGCATGCAGCAGGAGACTGGATGCATAAGGCAAAATCCAAGTAAGACAGGGGTTAAGGGACTGCAAAGGAGGCCACTGGAACCTGAAGGAAAGCCAGAGCTCAGCCAGAGAAGGACCCTGTAGTGAAGACCAAGGAAGCAGAGAGTGAGTGGTGGAGTTGCCAGCAAAAGAAAAGAGACCCAAGGGGCCAGCTGGCTGGCTGGAAGGAGAAGGAAACATCAAGTGCTGCAAAGTGATAATTAAAGCTTTAGCCAGGACCAGGCTCTGGAAATTATGGAAGGCTGTGCACCTATAACTTTCCCCATCTATATTTAGTTTGAGACTCAGGATTCCACTGCAAGGCCATAAAAATAGTCGGGTTGTTTAGAAAACCGATGATGTGTGCAGTACTGCAGTGGGTGAGCGAACAGAGAAGTGGAGGAGGGGGGAACTCCCCAGCAGGAGGATAAAGGACAAAAAGTCAGGAATCCAAGCAAGGCAAGTTGAAAGGAGGAACCCCCTCTCTTCACCAATCAAAGACTACAGATTTACTCCCCAGCCTTTGGAAAGAAACAACCTGGGGGGACTCTTTAAAGGAGAAGAGAGAAATCCTGAAGTCATTTCCAGAAAGCAGCCGATCTCTGATCTCGGAAGCTAAGCAGGGTTGGGCAGTACTTGGGTGGGAGACCGCCTGGGAATACCAGGTGCTGTAGGCTTGGAGTCCTGGTGTGGCGCTGTGGGCTAATGTGTCAGACTGCAAAGTCATTTGACCTGCAAGGTCAGTGGTTCAAGCTCATCAGCTGCTCCTTGGAAACCCTATACAGGATTGCTATGGGTCGGAATCGATTCTACAGCACTTAACAATAATACCTGGACCTGTCCCAGCACTATCACTGGTAGAGACTGAAGACTTGGTTCCTTTTTTTCTGTTTTCCTTTAATTTTTTTTTAACCTCCTCCAGGAAGCCTTCTCTAGCTAAACATGGTGAAAAATATACCTTTATTTTCTCAGAAATGTCTCCTATTCCTGATGGGAGGAGGAAAAGGAACCCAAATAACTAAAAGAACTTTGATTTAAAAGAACAAAAGTCTTACATTATGTATTTTTTAGACTTAAAATAAAATGATTATAATTAAAACACTTAGTGTTGGACTCTAGGATCATCAAGGGAGAAGAGCACGAGCAGAATGTGGGACCCTATCCAGAGAAGCAGAGACACCAGAGATGGAGGCAGAGATGAGGACATGAAGAGAAAAAGCAGCTGAGGACTCCAGATTCATGGAAAGAGAAAGACTGAGTGTTGGCAGCTAGGAGGCAGGCTTGCAGACGTGCCCTTGGGTTGTTTAAATGATTATATATTCCTGAGTGTTTTTACGTACATCTCCCCCCCAAAAAAAGACGAGATGTAAACAAACAAATAAACATTATAGTGTTGGCATAAAGATAAACATATAGATTTACAGAAGCAAATAGAGAGTTTTTTTTCAACTAAGCATAATCAACTAATTATCAGTAAAAGCACCAATGGGGAAATGGTAAACCCTTCAACAGATGGTGGTGGAACAACTGGATATTCCTATGCAAAATATGAACTTAAATCCATACCTTGTACCATATATAAAAATTAGCACAGATCATAGGCCTAAAATAACAGATAAAGTAATAAAACTTCTCAAAGAAAACATAGGAGAAAATCTTATAACCCAAGGTAGGCAAAGATTTAAGACACAAAAAGCACAGCCGGTAAAAAATAAATTTTATTTATTTTTTAAAAAATGTTTTCTAACACTTTTGTTCTTCAAAAGACACTGCTAAGACCACTGAGTAGTATCCAATCTGTCTAGGCAGGGCTGATGAAAGGAGATGTGGATAGGTCTCTTGTGATACAATAGTGAATAATTGTTATCAGAACTGATTGTGAGGGTTGGAAATGTAAAGGTAGGTGTTTTGCAGCAAAAGGAGGGGAGCGATTAACTTTTAAGTCTAGGAGCGGAGGTCTCTGGGACCATCAAAGGAGAAGAGCAGAGAGCGGGACCTTACCCAGAGAAGCAGAGACGTCAGAGATGAAAGCAGAAATGATGACGTGGAGAGATGGAGTGGCTGGGGACTTTAGACCCAGAGAGGGAGAGGGGCTGTGTGCTGATGACCAGAGGGTAGACTTGCAGGGTATACCCTTTCGTTGGTTGATGATACATGGAGGGTATTGTAACCATAGCAATGAAATGATAGGATGAATGTAAAGTTAATGTTCTCCCATGTAAACTATCACATAATTCACAATAAAACATTTTAAATAAAAAGAGACAGTGAAAAATGAAGAATCTTAAAACTCAATAATAAAATACAATTTGATAATGAAATGGGCAAAAGTTCAAAAATTATCAAAGGAGACATACTAATGACAAACTGAAGCACGAGAAGATGGTCACAGTAGATTGGTCATTTGTCATTGCAAATTAAAATCCCAGTGAGGAGTCACCACACATTTAATTGTTGTTAAGTGCTGTGGAGTCAGTTCCGACGCATAGCGACCCTATATAGGGTTTCTGAGGAGCAGCAAGTGAGTTTAAATTGCCAACCTTGCAGTTCAAACCGACCTTGAGGTCCAGTGCTTATCCTACAGCACACACCAGGACTCCACTAGAACGGTTAAAATTTAAAAGTCTGACAATACTAAGCGTTGCTGAGGATGTGGACCAACTAGAATGCTTATACATTGTTGGTGGGAATGTAAAATGTCACAACCGTTTTTGGAAAACAGGGTTTTTGTTTTGTTGTTAATAAATTTAAGCATGGTCCATCAATTGCACTCCTAGATATTTACCCAAGAGAAATGAAAACATACGCTAACACAAGGAACTATATATGTGAATGCTTAAAGCAGCAACAACCCAAATGTGCATTAACTGGTAAATGCATAAGCAAATTGTTGTTAGGTGCCATTGAGTTGATTTTCAACTCATAACCATTCCATGTGATAAAGTACAGCTGCCCCAAAGGGTTTTCTAGGCTGTAATCTTTATGGACTCTTTAAGAAATCAGGTCTTTCTTCAACTGAGCAGCTGGGTAGGTTGAAACACCAACCTTTCAGTTAACAACTGATCGGGAAGTTGTACCAGCAGGGTTCCTAGGCAAATTGTATTATCGCCATAGAATGGAATAATATTATTTAACCATAAAAAAGAAATACTGACTGGTACATGCACCAACATGGATGAATTTCAGAAGGAATCAGGCACACACACACACAAAAAAAAACTACACAGTATGCAATGCCATTTATATGACATTCTAAAAAAGACAAAAATCTACTATAGTGTCCGAAAGCAGATCAGTTCCAGGGATGTGTGAGATGATGGATTGACTGCAAAAGGGAAAAAGGAAACCCTGGGGTGATGGAAATTATCTACATCTTGACTGAACTGGTAGTTACTTGACAATTATCAAAACTCACTTAAAACGGGTAGATTTTACTGAATGCAAATTTCATCTGACAACAACCCAAAACAATAATATTTTCCTCTCCTCTCACTTCTTGTTACTTCACCAAGAGGTTATCAAATCCTCTCTAACTCTTTCCCACATCTTGCAGATCACCTAATTATTAACCCCCCTCTATGAAATAGAAAATGACACTGTATGGTTCCTTCCTTCCTTCCCCACTTCCCCACTAGATTGGATTTTCAGAGAACAGATGGCTCAGCACTGAGCCAAAGGAGTCCAGGGGGCCAGAAACTGGGACAGTGAGAAAATTGGGGGTGAGTATGGTTGAATGGAAGAAACTTTGGATCTGGGCCCTAGGGACCAAGAGCCCCATTCCATACTGGGTAGATCAGATCGTAGTAAAATGGGATTTTTATACCTGCCCTGTTTATCACACTGTGTGGTGGGGTGTCAATGAGACTCTGAATGTGAATATGTCTTGGGAGAAACATCACAAACCCTGCACACATGCAAAATCATATAATGACTATTACTGATATCATTAGTCTCTGCCAGCAAGAAACTTGTCGATAACTCGATGGCAGGCAGAGACCTACCAGGAAGTCATCTTGACTTCTGTCTCCAGGCCCAGGGAGCTGTGGACGGAGGAGCAGATTTCCTTTGCTCATTGGTGTAATCTGCCATTGCTGTGTTCAGGAAGCTCTTTCAAAAGGTCTTGATAGACAAGTGATTGCAGCTGCTCCAGCAACCAGGGGCAACTGACTACAGAAAATTCCACTCTGTTGGTATCATGGTTGGGCTCTGCTGACCAAGTTCAGTGTTCTGCCCTGAGTCTACCACCGAGATCTCCATCTGTACCTCCCACTCACCAGCATTTGCTTCACTTTGAGTCTCTTCTCAATTTGGGGACAGTGTTAGAAGTCATCTAAAGGACAAAAATGATGACAAAACCTTAGGGGAAAAGGTGCCTGCTACTCTTTTCAGAGAAATTTTTCTTGAAAACACACTGAAGGCTCTTCAGATGCTCATATAAAGAACACGAGGACTCTGGGTGACACAAATAGTTGGTGCTTGACTACTACTACTAACAAAAGGTTGGCAGCTCAAATCCACCCAGTGACCCATGGAAGAAAAGCCTGGTGATGGACGTCCATAAGATTGTTGTTGTTAAGTGCTGTTGACTCAACTCCAAGTCATAGCAACCCTGTATATGGTTTCTGAGGAGTAGCTGTTGAGTCTGAAATGCCGACTTTGCAGTTCAAACTGACCTTGTGGTCCAGTGCTTATCTTACAGCACCACACCAGGACTCCCCCATAAGATTATAGCCATTGAAGGCCCTGTGGAGTGAAGTTCTACTCTGAAACTCAGCATCACCATGAGTTAGAATCAAATCAACTGTAATCTAGTGCTTTTCTCCTGTATTCCAAAGAGCATCAGTACCCCAGGGACCACTTTGGGATCAAGAAGAAGGTAGAGAAGGACCATCCACTTCAACCAATGCCACCATGAGTCCTCGTGTTCTTGTTTTGAAGAATAATGGACACACAGAAACTTGTACACAAATGTTTATTCCACCATTACTCACAATAGCCAAGAGGTAGAAAGAACTCAAACAGATGAATGGATAAATAAATTGTTTTATACTCATACAATGGAATATTATTGAGTCATAAAAGGAATGAAGTTCTGATACATGCTATGACATGGATGAACATGCTATGACATGGATGAACTGCAGTGAAAGAAGCTAGACACAAAATGTCATACATGTATTGATTGATCCTTTTATATGAAATATCCAGAGTAAGCAAATGTATACTGTTGTTATGTGCTGTGGAGTCAGTTCCGACTCATAGTGACCCTGTACAGGGTTTCCAAGGCTGGAAATCTTTAGGGGAGCAGAAAGCCTCATCTTTCTCCCGCGAAACAGCTGGTAGTTTCGAACTGCTGACCTTGAGGCTCACAGCCCAATTTGTAACTACTACGCCACAAGAGCTCCTTAAGCAAATGTATAACTACAGAAAATAGTTTAGTGTTTGCCAGGGATCTGTGAGGGAAAGAAGAATGAAGAGTGATTCTTCATTCTTCATTACTTAATGAGCACTGGGTTTTGAGACTAGAGAGTTTTTGAGACTAGTTTTGTGACTAGAGAGAGGCGGTGGTTGCACAACATTGGGAATACTCTAAATACCATTGAAGTGCACACTTTAAAACAGTTCATTGTATATTATATGAATTCCACCTCAGCTAATTTTATTTTTTTAATTTGAAAAACATTCTAACCTAAAGTCCTCCAAATTGCAACTACTAAAGCTAGCTCTACATCATCCCATCCAATCACAGTGGTCTTAGAGAGGAAGGGTTTGCCACCCTCTCTGATGACCCTTCCTAGACCTCCTTTTCTCATTTCACATAGGAAGTCTTGCTAAGGAATCCTAACTCCATTTGAGTATCCAATGTCCAAGCTGCCCTTCTCCGTCCACTCTGTGTGTGTGTGTGTGTGTGTGAATGTTTCTTGCTGTGAGGATTTGTTCCCTCTTTTGAGTTGCTGCTCCATAGGTATAGGTCAAGTTCA
>NW_006408568.1:6897880-6930129 GCF_000296735.1 Chrysochloris asiatica | reverse complement strand
AAGGGGGGGGGGCGGAGTAATCTGCTACAATTTGATGAATTTTACCTATACTTACAGATGTAATAGCTCAAAAAAGGGAACAAATCTTTACAGCGAGGATCACTCCCACCCCCTCAGTACACAGGGTTGACAGGGATGGGCAACTTAGACATTGGCTACCCAAAAAGGAGGGGGGCCTATAAAGGCAAGAAGTGACTGGCTCAAAAGCTTTCAAGAGGGAGTCTAGTTCCAGACTAGGGGCAGGGGAAGGTAGAATCTCCACTGAATAACTTCCAATCTGTTGGGACAGGGCTGTCGAAAGGAAATAGGGATAAGACTCTGGTGGTACAATAGTGAATAATTGCCATCGGAGCTGACTGTGAGATAAGAAATATAGAGGTAGATGTTTTTTGACAAAAGGAAGGGAGTGATTGATTTTGCAGCCCAGGAGTGGAGGTCCCTGGAACCATCAAATGAGAAGAACAGAGAGTGGGACCATACCCAGTGAGGCAGAGACACCAGGGATGGAGACAGAGACGATGACGTGGACAGATGGAGCAGTTGGGGACACTGAACTCAGGGAGGGAGAGAGGCTGTGTGCTGACGGCCAGGGGGCAGGTCTGTAGGGTTTACCCTTTGGTTATTTGATGATGCATGGAGGGGGTTGTACTCATTTCAATGAAACGAATTACGATAGGATGAATGTAAAACTGATATTCTTCCATGTAAGCTTCACAATAAAAACTTATAAATAAATAAAAAGATGTAAGGAATGCACAGAATTACTGTAGCAAATAAGAATTGTTTGATGTTCAACTATTTCAAGATGTATCATATGATCAAAAACTGATGGTACTATATGAAGAAGTCCAAGCTGCATTGGAGGCATTAGCGAAAAACAAAACTCCAGGTATTGATGGAATACAAATTAAAACCTTTCAACAAATTGATGTAGTATTGTAGGCACCCTCTCCTCTATGCCAAGAAACTTGGAAGAGAGCTACCTGGCCAACTGATTGGAAGAGATCCATGTTTGTGCCCATTCCAAAGAAAGGTAACCCCACTGGAGTGCAGATAAAAGCAAACAATATCATTACTATCACATGCAAGTAAAAATTTGCTGAAGATCATTCAAAAATGGTTACAATAGTACATCAACAGGGAACTGCCAAAATTTCAAGCTGGATTCAGAAAAGGATATGGAAAGAGGAATATCATTACATTAGATGGATCTTGGCTAAAAGCAGAGAGCACCAGAAAGATGTTTACTTGTACTTTATTGACTATGCAGAGGCATTTGACTGTGTAGATCATAACGAACTATGGATAACATTGTGTAGAATGGGTATTCCAGAACACATAATTGAGCTCATGAGGAGCCTGTACATAGATCAAGAGGTAGTTGTTCTAGCATAACAAGGGGATACTGAATGGTTTTAAATAAGGAAAGGTGTGTGCCAGGGTTGTGTCCTTTCACCATACTTATTAAATTTGTATGCTGAGTAAATAATTCAAGAAGCTGGATTATATAAAGAAGAATGTGGCATCAGGATTGAAGGAAGACTCTATAACAACTTGCAATATGCAGATGACACAACCTTGCTTGCTGGAAGCAAAGAGGACTTGAAATAGTGATGAAGATCAAAGATAGCCTTCAATATGGATTGCATTTTGATGTAAACAAAACAGAAATCCTCACAACTGGACCAATAAATAACATCATGATAAATGGAGAAAAAAATTGAAGTTGCCAATGACTTCATTTTGCTTGGATCCACAATCAATGGTCATGGTAGCAGTAATTTAGAAATTAAACGATATACTGCATTACACAAATCTGCTGCAAAAGGTCCCTTTAAAGTGTTAAAGAACAAAGACATCACTTTGAGGAATAAGGTGCATCAATATCAATTCTAAGCCATGGTATTTTCAATAACCTCCTATACACATGAAAGTTGGGCAGTGAATGAGGAAGACCAGAAATGGATAGATGTACTTGAATTATGGTGCTGATGAAGAATACTGAAAATACCATGGTCTGCCAGAAGCACAAACACATCTATCTTTCTTAGAAGTACAGCCAGAATGCTCATTAGAAGTGAAGATAGCAAGACTTGGTCTTCTGTACTTTGCACATGTAGTCAGGAGAGAGTAATCCATAGAGAAGGACGTCACGCTTGGTAAAGTGGAGGGTCAGAAATAGAGGAAGACCCCCAATGAGATGGCAGCAAAAATGAGCTCAAATACAGCAATAATTGTGAAGATGGTGTAGGACTGGGCAGAGTTTCATTCTGCTGTGTATAGGGTTGCTATTAATTGGAACCTACTCAATGGCACAAAATAACAATCAGGATTATGTAGCATTAATGAGATAATGGATGTGCATAAATGTATATCATATAACATAAAGACATGAAAGACTGAATTGCACTCCAGGGTTCTCTCTGTTCTTGATCCCCTCCCCTAGACTTCATTTTGAGCAATAAATCACATCACCCTGCTCAAAGCCCTACCACCATAACTTCCCATTAATCTCCCATCACACAAACTCCTCTGGAAGGTCCATTCCTCCCGCTCCAATCCCATATCCTCCCACCATCTCCCTCTCTCTTGATCCCTCTGACTACTCTGTTCTTTTATGGGACACAAAGTTTCTCCCAGCCTCAGGACCTTTGCATTTGCAGTTCCCACTGCCTAGGGTGTCATCCCTTTTGGTCTTCAAGTGGCTCCATCCCTCAGTTTATTGGGTTTTTCTGCTCAACTGCCACCTCCTGAGTCTGTCACAGGGAAGCTGTGGTAGCACAGTGGACTATGTGTTGACCCGCTAACTGCACTTCAAACTCACCAGCCATCCCACAGGAGACTGAGGCAGTCGGCGCCCATAAAGATTTAGTCTTGAAAACACTATAGAGCAGTTCTACTCTATGCTATAGGGTCACTATGAGTTGGAATCAACTCAACGGGAGTGAGTGAATGAGTATTTTATCAAAAGAGTCCATAGGTAGCACAAGAGATTAAATGCCTGGTTACCAGTTGAAAACTTAGTGATTTGAACCCATCCAGAGGCACATGGAAGACAGGCTGGCAATCTGCTTCTGAAAGGTCACAGCCTTGAAAACCCTCTGGAGCAGTTCTCCTCCGCATGGGGTCACCACGAGTCAGAAATGACTTGATGGCAACTAGTAAGTCTATCAAAACCACCCTCTTGCCAATTGCCCTCTTATCCTGCTTTTTCTTCATGTTGCTGTTGTTGACCTATCAGTTCTCAGTATAGCTACTCAATAGGGTTTCCTACTCTATAATCTTTACAGAAGCAGATCACCAGATCGTGCCTTCCACAGAAACAGCTGATGGGTTTTCAACAGCTGACCTGATTTACAGCTGAACACTTAACCATTGTGTCACCAGGGTTCTTTCATAGCTCTTGTAAATTTATATGTGTTAATTTACTTGTTTATTATCCGTCTTCTCTTGAATGTGAGATCCACGGGGCAGAGTCTTTGTCTGACTTGTTCATCTTGAATTCCCAGTACCTACAAACAGTACCTGACATGATGTAGATTGTTGTTGTTAAGTGCCATCGAGTCGGTTACAACTCATAGCGACCCTGTATAGGGTTTCCAAGGAGCGGCTGGGGAGCTTGAACTGCCAACCTTGCAGTTCAAACGGTTTTGCAGTCTGGTGCATTAACCCACAGCACCACACCAGGACTCCTATGATGTAGATAATAAATATTTATTAAATAATGACTCTAACCAAATATTGAGAAGTCTAAATAAAAATGTCCTTCCCTAAATAATAACACACTCAACTATCCTCTTTCCACGTTGCTTTTCCCTCACATACAATACAGCTCATCATGTTTTAATCTTTCCTAGCCTAATGAATATTTGTGTATATATGTTAATAAATGAATGTGTTCAGGCTAATCTAATGTTTCTTGAGCTAAGACTGCATTGGAATCCCTTGTGAGCGTCATTTAAAGCACTCTTGTCCAAGGCACAATTGGTCTCTATTTACCTAGAACAACAGAGGTAGAAGGAGAATCAAGAATAAGAGTAGAACGCCGTGGCTACTTGTCTCCAAGGACAACCGCCTCTACCCCTGAACCATGAGGCCAGATGAACGGGATAGTACCAGCTACCATTACGGAACATTTTGATCAAATATTTCATAGAAAAATCCTGATCAAACAGGGGACATGCAGAACAGAATTTCTAACTCTCATGGACTCCAGACTTCCTAGAGCCATGAAGGTTAGGTGAACACCTGAAACCACTACCCTGGGATAATCTTTAAACCTTAAACCAAAAATATCCTCAGAAGTCTTCTTAAAACCAAACAGACTTGAGCAATATGCCCTTTTAAGAATTATCTATATGGAATCAAATTGACACCAGCTACTTGAAAGATTAGATAAGAACTTTAGTGGTCAGTGAACTTATGTTACTGGAGAGAAACACTTCATAAAAGGCGTTTGAGAATGGTTACAAATTCCAAGAATGTAATCAATGTCACTAAATGGTAGATGTAAAAACAGTTGAATTGATATATGTGTTGCTGTGTATTCTCACCAAAAAGTAAATGAAATTATATATACATTTGCATATATATATAGAGAGAGAGCCCTGATGTGGTGCTATAGGACAAACATTGGGATGGTAACTGCAAGGTTGGTGGTTCAAACCCACCAGTTGCTCTTGGAACAGGGTTGATATGAGTTAGAATGGACTTGACAGCACTTAACAAGAACAACATCATAAAACACACTTGACTGCCTTCTTCCTCAACACCTTCTAAATCACAGTCTCCAGAGCTTAGACCTGGGCAAGGCATTTTGAAAAAACATCTCTTGAAAATGTGGATGCCCGTTCCTACAATGCAGGGAGGCAGTGGAGAGCAGAGGTCAGGAGCACTACGTTCTGACTGGAATCACAGTGCCTACATTTGAATCTAGAAGCTACCTCCAGCTGGTGGTTTGACCTAAGGCAAGTTACTTAACCTCTTTGTGCCTCTACCCCTGAACCATAGAATGGAACGTAGCTTATGAATTATTCTTAGGACATATTGAAATAAAGCATATTACAGTGCCTAACAAATAGTAAAGGCACAATAAATGTTAGTTTTCATTAAAGTATTATTACTTTTCTCCTGGTAGTGACCTACCTAGTCTTTCTCAGTTTCTCTAAAGGGTTCTTCCCATGTGGTGGTGGTGTGCTGCGGAGTCTGACTCATAGTGACCCTGCATAGGGTTTCTGAGGCTGTAAATGTTTATGGGAGCAGAACACCTCATCTTTCTCCCGCAGAAAGGCTGGTAATTTCAAACTCCTGACTTTGAGATTAGCAGCCTGACTCATAACCACTATGCTACCAGAGCACCCATGGTGGATGGTCAGTAAGTATAATGATTTACTTTGAGATTAGCAGCCTGACTCATAACCACTATGCTACCAGAGCATCCCATGGTGGATGGTCAGTAAGTATAATGATTTACTGACAGAAACAGACCTGCTATTATTTCTCCTACATTCAAAAGCTATCCTCTTGTCTTGAACTCACTTCACCTGCCAGCTATCACCCCATTTCTTGACTCCTCTTCATAACGAAACTCCTCAGAGAGATTTCTGTTCTCACTTCCTACAATCCTTCTCATTCTCTTTTAAATTTCTTATTAGGGAAATTTAAAAAATACATAAAAGCAAAGAGCAGTATCATGAATCCCCACAAACCCTTCATCCAGCTCCAACTGTGACATTTTGTGAACATTCTATTCCCTCCCCCATTTTTTTTGCTGGAGTTTTAAAAGGGAACCCCAGAAATCATATCATTTCACCAAGGATGTATATCTCCAACAGATTAAGAACTTTTAAGAGACAAAATAATAGTATCATCACACTTAACTAAATTAAAAAGTCCTGGTGTGGCACTATAGGATCAGCACTGGACTATGAACCACAAGGTCGGCAGTTCAAATCCACCAGCTGCTCCTCAGAACCCCTATACAAGGTCAATATGAGTTGAAGCCGACTCAGTGGCACTTAACAATAACAATATTAGCTAATACTTTATCTGTGTTCAAGTTGTCCTGAATGTCTCAAAAACTGTCTTGGTTTGTCTTTTAAGTCTCTTTTTCCTTCTAAGGCCTACATTAATCAAGCTTCTTCCCAACCTCATTTTACCAAAGCTATGCTCTTCAAGGTCACCATTACCTTAATGTTGTTAATGCAAATAGACAATACTTATTCCTCATCATACTTCACATGCCAGCAGCACTGGATTCTATGGTTCATGGCCTCCTTGATGAACCACCTCTTCATTCAGCTTCCAAAATACCACATGGTCCTCCTCGTTTTGTCTTCTTCTTCTCAGCTTTCATTCCACCTCTTCATATTGGTGTGTTCTAGGACTCTGTCCTTGGCCCTCTTTCGTCTAATCATTTTTTGGTGGTATCATCCAGTCACATGGCTTTAAACCAGGCATCAGTTGTCTTTGAGTGGATTCTGAATCAAGGCGAGCCCATATGTGTCAGAGTAAAACTGTGCTCCATGAGGTTTTCCATGGATGATTTTTTTGGGGAAATATATCACCAAGTCTTTCTTCAAAGGCACCTCTAGGTGGACTTGAAGCTCCAACCTTCTGGTAATGGCTGAGCATGTTTACCATCATGGCTTTAGGAGTCACCCCAAATTTTTATCTCCAGTCCATTCCAAATGTCTACTCAGCATGTTCACTTGAATGTCTGCAAGGAATCTCAGACTTGGCATGTCTGAAATTCAACACTTCAACTTCCCCCTGTAGTTAATGGCAAAACCATTTTACCAATTACTTTGGCCTCAAACCTTGAACTCACCCTCAACTCAGTTTCTCTCACACTCCACATTCAACCCTCCGGAAATAGTGTTGATCTGGCTACTTATCACTATCTATCGCCTCTGCTACTGCCCCGGGTCCAAGCTATTACCAGCTCATATTCGCTATGGGTCAGAACTGACTCGACGGCACTTAAAAACAACAACCATGATTTTGCAACAGCCTCCTCCTATCTGGTCTTTCTTTCTTCTCCCTTCAGTTTATTCTCCACCCAAACTCAACCCAGCAGCCAAAGTTCCTTTTAAGTGTTCTCTGCTCAATACCCTCCAATGGTTCCTAGCTTTTCTTAAGTAAAAGTCATCAAAGACTTCACCACAGACTTAGGTTTTATTTGGAATTTTTTAACAAGGGCAATTATTGAAAAGGAAAATTATTCCCTGTGTGGGATCATCCTTGGCATTTTAGGTTGTTTGGCATGGCTTTTGTCTACTAAATGCCCTGGTATCCTGCCCCCAACACTGCCAGTTACCGTGAGGAAAAAATGTTTCTATACACTTCCAAACGCCACCTGGTGGATGGTACCGTTGAGAACCTTGAACCACATGAAACTCACCAGTCGCTCCTCAGAAACCCTATACAGGGTTACTAAAGGTCGGAACTCTGGTAGCGTAGTGGTTACGAATCGGGCTGTGAACCACAAGGTCTGCAGTTCGAAACTACCAGTGGTTCCGTGGGAGAAAGATGAGGCATTCTGCTCCTGTAAAGACTTACAGCCTTGGAAACCTTGTGCAGGGTCACTATGCTCGGAACTGACTCCAAAGTACTTAACAACAACAACAATGGACTCTTGGAGTCCTGGTGCGATGCTGCAGGATAATGCACTGGACCACAAGGTCAGTTTGAACAGCAAGGAGATGGTGGTTTAAACTCACCAGCTACTACTCTGAAAGCCTACACAGGGTCACTATGAGTCAGAGTTGACTGACAGCAGTTAACAACAACCCTGTATCCTTGTATCCATCCTCCCCAGGCCCCACTAAGCCCTTTCAGACCGCTTTCCCGGTGCTGTCTGCTTCTGTCTGACTTGAACCAGGCAGCCTCCTCACTCTGGACTTCTGTGCCAGCAGCTCCCTCTTCACCAGGAATGTTCCTCCTCCAGGTTTCTGTTCAGATGTGATTTTCTCAACCCACCCTCTTGGAAATTACTAATCCTTTTGCCCCAGACTCCCTTCTCTGCTTTATTTTTCTCCAAAGCACTGAGCCTATCGGATATACTATGTTTGATTTATCTTATTTATTTTTTGCCTGTAAGCTTCATGAAGGATTTGGGTTTTTGTCCACTGCTGTGCCCAGTGCCTGGAACAGTACTTGGCATATGGTAGACACTCAATAACCATTCATTAAATGATGAACTACATACAGATGCCAAGAGTATATATACATTGTTGTTGTTGTTAAGCGTCAACTCATAGCTACCCTCTGTAGGATTTCTGAGGAGTTACTCTGGTGGGCTTGAACCACCAACCTTGCAGTTAGCAGTCCAGTGCTTATCCTAGTGCCACACTACATATACTTATATATGTGAATATATACATATTTGGTGCTGTAGGATAAGCACTGAAACACAAGGTCGTTTTGAACTGAAAGTTCATGGTTCAAATTCACCAGCAGCTCTTCAGAAAGCCTATAAAGGACCGCTATGAGTTGGAACAAATTCAAGGGCACTTAACAACAACAGAGACAGAAATTAACATTTCCAAATCACAGGCATAAAGAATTGACTTCATTCTAAACAAGAACAGTGCTGTGTTCAGCCTGGGGTAGGAAGTGGCAGGAGGGGCCATGAGAATTTCAACCCATTTCTCAGTTCCATCCAAAAAGCTTTTCTAAAGGAAGAGGGGTTTTAAGGCCCACCCTCAGTTTGTTTTGAACCACATTGTAACATCTTTGAAATTCCTCTAACCAAGACTACTTTGACAACAATGGGAGCCCCAGGGAAGAAAAAATGAGTCAAACTAGAGTTTTAAGACTAAGAAGTTCACTTGCTGGATCTTATTTCTAGCGCAATTTTCCAATGTTAGTAGGAGGTTACAACAGTGTGGTGTGGCAATGTAGGATAAGCACTGGACTGCTAACTTCAAGATCGGTGGCTCAAACCCACCAGCCACTCCTTGAGAATCCTATACAGAGTCTCTATGACTCAGGACTAATTCAATAGCCCAGAGCAACAACATAAAACAGCAGCAGGAAGTCAGTTGATTGATGGGGCAAGTTCAAATGGTTCCTGCAATAATTGTCTGTCTACCCCCTCCCTGGAGTCCTGGTGTAGCACTGTGGAATAAAGCACTGGACTGCAAGGTCGGTTTGAACTGCAAGGGGGTTAAAATTCACCTGCTGCTCCTCAGAAACCCTATACAGGGTCGCTATGAGTCAGAACTGACTGGAAGGCACTTAACAACAGCCCACCCCCTGGCTTTCAGAAAAGCACACACCAAATGATTACACAGAGGCAGACTAGCCAGAGCTTGCCTTCAAAAACTCTCAGCCTACAGGAAGAAAGGACCTAGCTTCACAGCAGCACAATGGAATACTTTGCAGCTATTAAAAAGAATGAGGCAGCTCTTTTTATACTGAATATGGAAGGATCGCCAAAATGCAGAACAGTGTATAGTACACTACTATTTGTGTTAAGAAAGAAGAAAGGCATATATTTGCTTGACTCTACATAGAATATCCCTGGGAATGAGGAACGGTAACAGTGGTTGCAGGGGAAAAGGGGTATCAGTGGTGGGTAAATGGATAGAAATGGGTAGGGGAGACATTTTTTCATGTAAAGTATGACATCTTTTACATCTTGTATTGCCTATTGCTGTTGTTGGAGTCCTGGTGTGGTGCCCTGGGCTAATGCATCAGACTGCAGTCATTTGAACTGCAAGGTCAGTGGTTCAAGCTCACCAGGAGCTCCTTGGAAACCCTATACAGAGTCGCTATGGGCCACGTTAGACTAGACGGCACTTAGGTTCCAATTCGTGGCAATGCTGCCTAGGGTTTCTGAGGCTGTGAAATCTTTCCAGGAGCAGAAAGCCTCATCCTTCTCCCATGTGGCTTGTGAATTCATGCAGACCTGGTGGTTAGCAGCCCAACTCCTAACCCACTACACTACCAAGGCTCCAGTATTAACTACTGGTAATAGTGGTGGTGGTGGTGTGCTGTGGAGTCATTTCCAACTCATAGCAACCCTCCATAGGGTTTCTGAGGCTTATAAATCTTTGCAGGAGCAGAAAAATCTCATCTTTCTCCCGTGGAGTGACTGGGAGATTCAAACTGCTGACCTTGTAGTTAGCAGCCCAGTTTGTAATCCACTATGCTACCAGGGATCCTTGTATTACTTATTGTTGTTAGGCACCACTGAATTGGTTCCAACTCATAGTGACCCTGTGTAGGGTTTCTGGAGTTTGTAAATCTTTGCAGGAGCAGAAAGTTTCAACTTTAGAATAGAACACAGCCAGATTCACAATATGAAAAACAAAAGGGCCATGTGAAAATTGCAATATTTTTGGTGCCAAAACAAGAACAAGTACAGGTGGCTAAAAGCTGGAGGACAGAGGCCTTCAAGCAGAAAGAGATCTGGGGCTTTAGCCACCTCATAGGACACATATGTGACCCTGGACTGAAAAAGCCAGTGGGTTCCTAGCCCCTACCCAAAGCCAGGAAGAGTTGACAATCTTTGGAGTTAAGGTAGTGGGTGATAGGGCAGTGAATAGAGGGGGTACTGGTTGCCCAAGCGGGTCTGGCCACACACACCTGGACTGCAGAGCTGCTCTTGGCCCCTGCATTCTAGGAAGGCCAGGGACTGAGAGAAAGCAGAGCAATCCAAAAAGTCATGTGGAGCAGGAAGTGGTAGGGTTAGGTGTGCCTTCCGGAGGAAAGAGAAGACTTTGTGTGGTTTGGGGCTGTTGTGGACAAGAAGCAGGGAAGGCTGTCTTTGAATATTTGAGGAGCTGTCAAATGGAAGAGGAAAGGAGGAAACCTGTTCTGGACCTTGTGGAAGACACACGAAGTTGGAGAAAGAGCTTTTTACTTTCAACAAGCACTTTCTGGCCCAGTTCTTGCCACCAGGAGGGTCCCATAATAGTAACTTTCTTACTTTGAACCTGCACTACGACGGACCAGGCACTTGGACTAAACCGAAAAATCCATTGCCACTGAGTCATTCCAACTCATAAAAACCCTGTAGTGCAAAGCAGAGGTGCCCCATAGAGTTTCCAAGGCTGCACTATTTACAGAAATCCCTGCTGCCCCATCTTACTCCCAAATAGCAGCCAAGGGTTTAAACACTGCGCCACCAGCGATCCTCCTGCACTTGGCCTGCTCAGTACTTTGACATTTAACTATTAATTTTCACAGTAATCCTGAAGTTAGTACTATTCACATTCCCATTTTACAGATGAGAAACCAAGGCAGTCACACAAAGGTGAAGCAGCCTGTTCAAGATCAAAGTTGGTAAATGGAGTCAAGATTCAAACAGCGTCTCAAGCTTCTAACATTAGAAGTTTGCTTTGAGCAGATACAGCCATTGGAATTCTAAGATTCTATAAAGTACAAATATTTGTATAAATACGGAAAGACTAAAGTAGGGATGGGACTTTCGCCAAGGTGGCACGGGAACTCGAGGCAGATGCCAGGTAGAATTAGATCACGGTGACTCCATCCTGATATCCCTGACCCTGAGCCGCCCCCACCTTAATTTCTTCCGCATCTCTAAAGGGAATTCACTCACACCAGCCTAAGCTGGAGCCTACGGAGGTGGGGAAAGGACGCCTGACCATCGAGCATACAGATGAGTGTCAGTGTTGGCAGCCTGGACGGAGAATGGATTCATGGTCTGGGGCAGGAGATGCCACTAGGGCTCATGACAGGGACTGCAGGGAGCACGAGCTGCCGTGAGCAGGATCAGCGGGGCTGTGATGCAGCACGGAAGTCCCCTCGGCTCCCGGGGAACCGCGGCGGCGCGGGGGGAGGGGAGGCTGGACGGAAGGAGGCTCCCAGACGCCACAGGCGGGAGAACGTGGGCTCGCAAGGCTGAGTCTGATTGAGCAAGGGCCGTGGGGGGTGGCCAGAAACCTAGGTTAACAGACTTAAGAGACAAGGCGAGGGGAGAGAGGCAAGGAGGCAGCCAGTGAGAAGGCCGTGGGGTACGTGGGCGAGACCGACTGTAGGTCCATCGGGAGGGCGCGCCTTGCGGCTCACCACCCCACCTCGCTCCCGCCCCCGGCGCGTAGGCCTCGATGAGCCAGAACGCACAGGTGTGGAACCATGCGGCCGCGTGAGTGCGCTAAGGAGACCGCGCCAAAGGCCGGGCTTCCGGAGCGTGTGACTCAGCAACCGCCTGGCTTCGCTGGGGGCGCTTGTGCGCGTGCGCGGGCGAGGGGCGCGCGGCTTCCCTGCGCTGAGGGTGCCCCGCCCCCGCCACCACCCCCGCGGGGAAGTGCGGAACTCGGCGCGGGGAGGGGGCGCGTGGGCTGGAAGATCCCATCCTGCTTGTCATCAGCTCGCCAACCCGCCCACACAGCTGAAATCCTGACTCCGCGTTCGTTCCCCACGGAGAAGCCCCGGGGGATAAGCGGCCAGAGGAGGAGGGCTTCCCCATCGAGTTCTGCGGGCAGAGGGCGAGAGAAGTGACCTGGCCCGACAGTGGGGTTGGGGGGCGCACTCAAGCTGGGGGAAGGAAAAGGCAGGAAGGATCCTCAGCTCACCCCTCAGCCGCTCCCCATTTTTATCCATTATTGCTTAAAGAAAGCCCAGTGGAAATTCTTGAGGTACTTAATACAGGAAGCCCCCACAAAATTCACCTCACCCACGCCCACCTGCTGGACCGCCCTAGAAGTGGTCCACAGCAGCAGAGGGAATTGAGAGCCTCCAAGTTGTTTCCCACACTCTTGTCATTTGGAAGTCATTTTTTATATCTAAACTAGGTCTTTCCTACTGCATTCCGAACCCAATTTCTCTGATACGCAACCCCTCTAAAGAGACAAATCAAGCAAGATATTTTTTGAAGCACTCAGAAAAACTTGAACACAGATTTGGTGAGTTGGAGACAAGGGGGTGTCCTGGGCAAGAAGGAGGGCAAAAGAATGTTGTTTCTATTGAACAGCAGGGGAAGTCAAGGCCCGGAGGTGGGAAAGGGTTTGCTCCAAACTTACACTGAGACTGCAAAGTAGGGTGGTCAGAATCAAGCGGCTTGAAAAGATAGCTCCCAGCAACTAGTGCTGCCTTTACCTGTTTCTGGAACTCTTTTTGGTCTCTTCTGATGGGCTCTTAGTAGCAACAGGGATGTCTAAAAGATACCAAATGAACCAGTCTGGAATAGCCCAAGGCCTTTCTGCAAAGACCAAGCTGTGCAAAGGAAACACAGAAGCTAGATGCAAGCAAGAATTCCCAACTGTTTTACACAGAGCTTTTGTTTCTATGGTTGTTTTTAAGTAAGCATCGTGTTGAATTGATGCATTCAATGAAAATTGTGGTGAATTGGAATCATTTATCAAGGAAGAATTTGTGGAATTCCCTTGCATCTCTGCCTGGAATGGGGAGTGCACTGCTGATTGGAGACTAACTGCTGGTTTGCATGACATGTCCGAAGTCCTGAGAGGTCATGTAGCAAGTGGCAAGCCCTGGCCACAGCGAGGCCATGGTAGGATTGCAGGAAAAAGCATGCTGCAGCTTTTTATATACCTTGCTATCCAGTACCTGAGCTTCCAAACACCATAATTCAATACTACGTGCCTTCCGGTCAGTTCTGACACACTCTTAGTGACCCTGTATTGGATTTCTAGGGAGCAGCTGGTGAATTTGAACCTCTGACCCTTGCAGTTCAAACCGACCTTGCCGTCCAGTGCATTATCCCACAGTGCCTCACCATAACCACACCTCCGCTATACCCGGTGGGTCATCAGGCAGCCAGCCTTTTTCCCAGGAGCTCATGTTCTGGGAGGCCAACTCTCTACCATGAGACCAAATAAGGGATAGAAGGATGGGTGTGGAGGCACTGCAGATTGGCCCTGTTTTACAGAGGGGAGGGCCTAGAAGGGAGTGTCATGGAGTCCTGACAGCATGACTAGTCCTGGGAGTCATTGGCAAAAGGCTTTGCTCTTTGCAATAGCATACACACTCTTCTAGATGGTGTGGGTTGTCAGCCAACTCCCCCAGTCCATCATAACATACACTCAATCCCACAAACACACAGGCACACTCATACACACACCCACTCACCCTCCCATCAGTATCCTAACATTTCCCTGAACAGAGCTGGTACTGCCAGTCTAGAAATAGAAATCAAAGACCTGGAGTCTGGGTGTTGGTTCTGGTCTCTTACTTCTCCAGCCAGACCATAAGCCTAGAATCCAGCTCTATCTGCTCTCCTCACCCAGCAAGACATGGCCACAATTCAGGTCAGCTCAATCTGCTGACAAGGCTGGGGGTGGGGAGTAAAGGGAGAAGACAGTGACATTGAGATGAAATACTCTAAGGACTTTTTTCAGGCTTTGTTCTTAATGCAGCTTCCCAGGTCGCAGTATCCATGAAGTCAGAGCTCATGGAGAGGATTGGGTAGGTTCCATTAGCCAGGAGGGGCAACCTCCATCCCTATGTTCCCCTCACTCGGCAATCAGCCTTCAGAGCTCAGTCTCGGAATCCGACTTCACACAGGCTCACCTGCAGCATACTGTACTGTTGGACCTAAGGGCAACCTGCTCCTCCACACCTCCCACCAACTGAATTCTTCCTCAGCTTTCACAAGATAGCTTTCCCTCCAGCCACTCAATAATCACTGAGTCTTCCTGGGCTGTACATACCAAGAGTTTACCCATTTAACCAGGAGTTATTAATCCTGTCTTTTTCATGCTCATGCAACACTAATCTCAACCTCTACTTTTCTACCAAATCTTACATCCCATAGCAAACCTCTAGAGTTATGTGAAACTCACACACAGACACACACAAATTACTTTAAGATTCTAGAAAGGAGCAGAAGACTTAAGCACCACGTTGCTCCTTAAACTCTGTGCCTTATTACTTTTATACATGAAGCCCCTTGGGAAAATATCCCTTCTCTAGTCCAAATAATTGGAGTTCTGGTGTGGCGCTGTGGGTTAGTGCGTCAGGCTGCAAAGCCGTTTGAATTACAAGGCTGGTGGTTCAAGCTCACCAGTCGTTCCTTGGAAACCCTATATAGGGTTGATATGGGTAGGAACCAACTAGACAGCACTTAACAAGTCCAAATAATTACTTTTCCAAGACAAGTCAGTGTAGAAGTGTCCTGTGCCCCTCTTCTTTCTTTACTAGGGTCAGGCAAAGCAATTCTAATTCCCTGCAAAATTATAGTGGAGATAAAGATATATTTTGACACTCAATGACCTGCTTACTGATTCTTTCCCTTCCTCGTGAGCTTTCTGTTCAGGCACTTAGTCTGACAGCACCTTCATGGTATCCCCTCTCTATTACCAAACCATTTTTTCAGAAATTGCTCAAAATATTTCAGGCTGAAGTGTAAACTGATATAGTTAAACGTGTTATTTTTCCTCCATCCTAGGATGATTTGCATTTTAACAAGGGGGAAACCCCAAAGGAATCACTAATTGTGGAATTGTTGGCACTGTGAGATAGTCTGGAAGACAGAGATACTAGCCTTAGTCCCCTAAACCCCAGTAACTAGCTGTTAGTTTAGCCCTGAATATCCAGAGAACACTTCTGACCTGTTGTTTTTTTTTAGTTTTTTTTTTTTGCCCATCACCATATAATGTCAGGAGACTAGATGAAGAGTTAAAATCTGAGCTTAGAAACCTCAGTCACTTCCCACTCAGACCTTCATTTTTTCACTTGCCAAATGACAAGTTTGGACCCAGATGACTTTAAAGAACTCCTCCAACTCTAATATCTGTCTAATCTCCCAGAGGGGTTGGGGGCTACTGGAACTGCTCCAAAATTCCTCAGTCCCCACAGTTGTAACCTAAAAGAAATGGCCCAATGTCAGCACAGAGTAAGGTTAAAGCTATTTCTCTGGGTAGAGATTTGGACAAGCAGCCTGCATCACTCTGTCCCAGTAGCCTGCCCACAGGGAAGAAAGGTACCACTCAGCATTTGCATCTGTCTTGCAGAGTTACATAACCCTCCCAGAGATTCCAAACAGAGCAACGCAAAACAGCCCATGCCTGCCACACACACACACACAGCAATTTTTCGTCTATGGTGTCCTCACAGCCATAACCACCCTGGGAGAGAATTTGAGAAGCCTAGCATCTCTCTCTTTCTTATTAATTTGTTTTCCTAGAAGGTTTCTCATCTAAGAAAAATCTTGAAGAGAAAAATCTTTTACCTTCAGAACTTGACCAGAGAAAACAGAGTCCTCTCTGCCATTCACTCCCTGTGCCCCTTACCCCCAAAAAAGAACCCCACCATATCAGGCTTCTTTTCCTTGCCCTTCCTCCCTGATATCCTTTCAGCTGTCTGACCTCAAGTCCACCCTTCCAACCCCAGAAGTGAGACATTTGGAGGAATAGATTCAGGTTTCTTTCCAAGAAAGTGGGAGATAGATTACCGACTTGAGATTCCATTCCTCCTACCCTCCACTTTTGTTCTTGACAAACCGGTATACGTTTTCTGAGACTGTCCTTTCCCCATTTAGAAAATGGGCAAGATCATTCTTAGCCCCATGGGGCTCCCTCGGGTGCTAACTCAGATCCCTTGATGTTCTTAAGAGAAGTGCAAATAATCTTAAAATGCAACAGAAAGGATTCTGATTGGGCTTAAGGAAGCATTTCCCAGCTGTAAAGTTGTGAGACCTCATCACAGATTACTGAGGGGACAGTGCAGTTGTCTTGCCGGGCTGCATTTCAAGATGAACTCAACATTCATGGATCTGGAATAGCTTAAGTACAAATGTCTGCAGGCAGAGGGGTGAATGAGAAAACGTCATGTGTACAAAGGTGACCTGCAGAAAGGATTCTGAACCCGGGTTCTTAGCTCTCTCTTGTTTGACACTGAGTGATTCCCCTGTCTTCTGGGCCTTGGTTTCTCTATCTGTAGAAATACTGCCATGTGTGGAGCATGTAAGGAGACCTGGTGGTATAGTGGTTTAAGTGTTCAGTTGCTACTTGAGAAGTTGGCAGTTTCAAACCCACCCATCGGGGAAGAAAGATCTGGTGATCTCTGCTTCTGTAAAGATTATTGTTGCTAAATGCTGTCAAGTCACTTTCTGAGGAGCAACTGGTGAGTTTGAACCACCAACCTTGCTGTTCAAACCAACCTTATGGTTGAGTACTTATCCTACAGAGCCACACCAGTATTCCATAAAGATTACAACCAAGAAAACCTGTTCTACTCTCTCTCATGAGTCAGAATTGATTTGACAGCTTCCAACAAAACAACATTGAGCACTCACTGTGTGCCAGGAACAGTTGATGTTATCTATGATACTGATTTCTTATGATATATAATATTATATGATATTTTAATGTTACAGCAACCTTTTAAAATATATATGATTACTCATTTTGCAGATAAAAAGCAGATGTTCCTTTGTTGTTAAGTGCCATAGAGTCGGTTCTGACTCACAGTGACCCTGTATAGGGTTTCCGAGGAGCCTCTCGTAGAAGGTAAATAATGTAAGGTCTCACAGCTGGTAGGTACTAGAGCACGAGCCCTACCCAGCTGTAGCTGTTTCCAAAGCCCATGTTCTCAACCACCTGGATCTTGAACATTCTGTGATTCTTCTGACAGCATGGTGGGTTATGAGTTGGGCTGTTAACTAGCAAAGTCAGCAGTTCGAATCTACCAGTTACTTTGTGAGAGAAAGATGAAGCTTTTTGATCCCATAAAGATTTACAACCTCAGAAACCCTATACAGGGTTATTGTGAGTAAGAAACAACTCGACAGCACACAGCCACCACCACCATGTCTTTGTTGTTATTGTTGTTGTTAGGTGCCATCGAGTCAGCACCGACTCATAGCGCCTTATGCACAGCAGAATGAAACACTGCCCGATCCTGGGCCAACCTCACTACTGTTGCCACTCTTGAGTCCATCGATTCTGCCATTTGGCCAATCCATCTTGCTGAAGGTCTTCCTCTTTTTATCTGATCCTCCACCTTACCAAACATGATATCCTCTCCAGTGGCTGGTCCCTCCTGACAATATGTCCAAAGTATGAGAGACGAAGTTTGGCCATTTTGGCCTCCAAGGAGCATTCTGGCTGCACTCCTTCCAAAACGGATCTGTTGGTTCTTTTGGCAGCCCATGGCACTTTCAATATTCTCCTCCAACACCATAACTCAAATGCGTCAATTCTCCTACAGTCTTCCTTAGTCACTGTTCAGCTTTCGCATGCATATGAGGTTATTGAAAATACCATGGCTTGGGTCAGGGGCACCTTAGTCCTCAAGCTGACAAGTTTGCTTTTCAACACTTTAAAAAGGTCTTGTGCAGCAGATTTGCCTAATGCAATACCACCATGCCTTTAGCTTTCTTTAAACCTTAAAATCTGATTTCACCCTACTCCTGGTCCTCTTTCTATTTGTCACTGCCCTCAGTGCCTGAAATGGAAGTGACTACCCTCTCTTCTCTTTGGCAGAAGCAAGAAATTCTTTGCAGCCTATGTATGAACCTGCACTTTGTGCTTTTCTAGAAGCGAGGGAGGAAGGAGCTGCAGTGGCCCAAACCTCCTGGGAAACCCTGCCAGATGTCCTTGCATCTTGGGGATCTGCCAGATGCGGTGAGACTGTCCCCAGGATCTCTTACTAAGAATCCCCTTACTAAGTACTAAGCTGCAGCCATGTGTTCATGGTCACTGATAAGTATGTTTGGACCCCAGTGAGGAAAAAAATTAAAAGTTCAGGCTCCCCTACAAGGACACGCTGTTGAAAATCTTTACATGGGATTTAAATTCAGGACCTGAGTCTCTTTCCAAATCTTGGGCCCAGCTTTTTGTACCACCTCTCCCCTCCTTTTTCCTATCCCCTTCCCTTTCATTGCCTTTCCACCCACTCCTGACCCCATCTGCCTTTTTTCTCAAGTGACCTTTGAATCTCAGTGTGCATATTTGCTGAATCAGCAGGACCAACTGCTGCTTCTCTTATTTGGTTGTGGGCCAACAGGAAAATGTGCAAGGATGCTCTTTTGTGAGGGCCTATGGAGTTAGCCGTGGGGGTCTGGGGAGGACTTGGGAGTAAGGCAGGAGAGAGTAGGGGTGAGGCAAGGTGAAGGGGGCTGGTGAGGAGAAGGGACGTAATTTGTGGCCAAAGCATGACTTGGTGTTACTGAATTTTGTTCTTTTGGATAAAAGGGAGTGAAGGGCAGTGGCATGGGTCCTTGGAAAGGCAAATCTATATAAGGACTCATTCTGTGCTGGCTTCCAGGTATGAGCAAATGGCATGCTTATTCCTCTTTGGGAGCCTTCATTCTGACCGTATTTCCCAGTCTGTGGCTAGATGCCCTCCCCTTGCTGCAGATAATGGATGAAAAGGAAGATAGGTAGATGTCTGATTGGTGAGCATTGGCCATAACAATCATCCACAGCAACCATACCTTCTAGACACAAGATGGTAAAGACTCTGCGTACGCCTCAACTTAATAGATTGAGTTTAGCCTCATGTGGAGGGGATTGAGAAAAGGGGAATTATACCACCAGAAAATGGAATGATATACACATTTGATACAGACATTCCCAGGGACTGAACCTTCAGGGCTGTGCCCTGTCTCCATCTATCCTTGGCTTTTTCTGTTCCTTGACATAAACCCTTGACTCCAACGAAGAAAATCTCTCTGAGCTCTGAGCATGATTTGCTCACCCTTCTAAACCCTGTGCTGTTCTGATATATGGTAGTTCTAGGCAGTGTGCTTGCACTTGTTCAGATATTATTTAGGTATGTGTCTCGTGTATATTGAGTGAAGACTGTTTGCAGCACAGAGTTCAGGGTTTTGAACAGAATGGGCACTTGAATAGTATTAAATGACTGATGGGCTTTTGGGCTCTATTCATAGCTCCCAGGATGGGCCAATCATGAGCTGCCACCTCCAAGTAGATAGCCCTGATTCAATAAGGATAGAGACACCTGCTCCAATCAACATCTTAGACAACTCAGACTGAAAAGTGCATCGAATCGTCTTTTACCCATCCCCTCCTATGGTCCCTTACAGGACCACAGAGCTCAGAAAATGGCCTACAATTCATACCATTCTTAAAGGATGGGATTAGAGAGGAAAGAGACATTTCTCTGCAGCTTAAATGGAATTAAAGGAATAAAACATGGGAGAGAGAAACTGATGGAAAGGGAAGAAGGAAAAGAGAAGGGAGGGAAATAGAGATAGAGTGCAATAAGGAGGCAAGGGAGGAAGGAAGCGAGGAGAGGACAAGAGCTTCTGAGCATTCAGATTTCATAACCACTTTGAGGTGAAGAGCTTAGGTAGGAGTGAAACTGAATCATAATGCAGGATTCTTGCCTGGCCTCCAGTTACTCCATCCCCACAGGCTTGGAAGACAAATTTTGGGACCCTGGACTCTTAACTGAGTATCTGGGTGGATACACATGTGCTCAGTAGACACGGTGGGCACACTGAAGCATAAAGGTAGGGCCATGTGCTTAAATGACAAGGAGGGGACTTTGTTAGGTCAGACTGGGACTCTTGTTCCAACCAGCAAAGGAATAATAATCAATTCCGTAGATGCTGTGAGCCTTGATTGAAAAAAATAAAGAGGAGGAAGCTACATTTGTTTGTTGCTTTCATTAAGAGGTAAAAACAGTGGGAGCTGGAGCTTAGCAAGAGTCAGGAAGCATGCGGAGAAAAACTATTAACCCCTTGATTGTCTTTCTTCCATGATACCTCACCCACCCCACATTGTTACTTCCTTGGCGTGACCTCCAACGTCACCACCTTTATATCTCCTTCAGCTGACAGAAGGAGAGAGATGGCATATTAATGCCGATCAAGTGGCAAGTAAATGATCCATTATTTTCCAGTTCCAGGCTCCCCAGGTCTCCTGCTGCTCCTGGAATTAGGCAGGAAGAAGAGTTCTGGGGATAAGAGACAAACTATATGATGAGATACTGCATCTAATACAGTGCATGGTCTCTTGCAACCCCCACCCTGTCCTCACCAACCTCACCTGGGCGACATCCTCAATAATGTGAGGTCAGAGATCCCTTCTCTATCTGTTCCTCCAATTTCAGCATGCTCAGTAGAGAACTGATTCAACAGTGAGCTCCTCGGTCGAGACACCAGGGATAAGGCTGCTGGCTCTATTCTTCTCTTCTCCTCACCTCACCCTAACCATAGAGATCTCTCCTTGCCTGATAGCTCCATGTGCACCATGGACTTAAAGGCAAGGGAAAACAAATATACAAAGTGGGGCCATGGGCAGAGAGAAAGGTGAGACCTGAGTTAGGCAAAACAGAGGTCCATAAGGCATCCAAGCTGTCTAGATGCCCATGATTCTACCTGCAACAGGAGAGAATGGTACAGGTTGGAGGTGGAAGTACATGTTAAGTCCAGGTTTGAGGAACAGGATAATTTGAAAAAAGGAAGGTACTACTGGTATTAAGGAGCCCTGGTGGTGTAGTGGGTTACATGTTAGGCTGAAAACTGCAAGTTTAGTTCAAATCCACCATGAGAAAGAGATGCTCCCATAGATAATTACAACCTTGGAAACCCTATGCAGGGTCACTATAAGTCAGAACCAACTCAACAGCACACAACCATCCACTGCCACTGCCACCACTACCATCACCACCACCACCACCGATGTTATTAACCTTTTAGTGTCTGATGTAATTTCCTAAGTGAATGACTCCCCCATCTTCCACAATGCTAATTTTTTCTTATATTTTTCTGTTTTCTTGGGAAGCAAAAGTAGGATGAAGGGAAGGATATAAATGTCTTCTCTCTAGTAATGGCATGTGAGGCTGGATAGGAATCCAAGTGATACCTAACCCCTGGATTCCCAGCAGGAACACCTGGGAGGGAGGGTTTTGGGTTCTCCAAATCACTTTGGGGGCCCCAGCAAAGTCATTGTCCATGAAAAGGGATATTTTCTCATTTTTTCCTGTCCACACACAGTCTCCTGAAAGGAGACAAAGAAAGTGGGGGTGTTGGGGTGAAAAGGGAGACACCAGAGGGCATGAGAAGAATCAGGTAAAGAATCATAGCTTCCAGGAAGCTGTGGCTGCCCCCTGGGAAATAGAATTGTTCATTTTCTTGGGAAAAAAGGCCACAGAGTTGGAAGAAGGTTGTCTTTTGGTAAGCCACAGGCACTAAAAAAAACTGACTTTCTGCATGTTATCTAAATAAGGAAAGAAAACTGTGAAACTGAGGGGAGGGCAAATGAGCCATTGAGGGGTATACGGAATGAGACTATCTTCTTAGGGTTTTAAGTCTTCCAAACCAGACCATCCAAGGTCTTCAACCCCTAATATCTCATGGTTATAGTCAAAACTACTCTATGAGCTAACAGGCCCTAATCCAACTTCTTTACAGTAGAAATAAGGATAAAATGCATTTTTAAGGAACACATAAAATCTTCACAAGTACCCTTAGACCTAAAACACACTTAAGACTAAGTAAAGATCAGATTCTTGGCTCTCTGTCCCTCCATCTCCAACCTTGTCACACACTCTCCATTAAAATCAGCCACTGTCAGGACCAGGTATTGATTTCCTCTGAGCTGTCTTTCCATGTAATCATCACCTGGCTGATCAGAAGAAGACATCTGACACGGTCATGGCCTTCCCAATACAGAGGAGAAAATAATCCAGCCCACTTTCATTCTTCACCCCATGTTGCTAGTTCATGGATCATATAAGTAAAGGAAGAGCTTGAAGCCTTAAAGTTCTTCACTGAGGGTTAATAAGCATATTTTGCACAGGGCCCGATATGATTCCAATTGTCACCAAATAAACAAGGGGAAACAAAATTTACCATTGCCAGTCATAACAGACTCAAACAGTTATTACATCCAATACCATACCATTTGCTAACTGTCTCCCTCGTCATTGTTCCCTTTCCACAGTTGCCAAGCATCCTGTTCAAAAACCTTCCTTGAGTCAGAGAAAGATGCTATAAGCAGATCCAAGTCCTGCATTGGCTTGGTGGGTTATATCCTTGTACCCATTTGGTTCTTTAGTGGTTCAGAACCATAGTGCCTACTCAGGTCAGAGTGGAGTAAGCTTCCATAAATGAGCCACTCCTGGCTTCAACTCCCACTGCATCAGTTAAAGAAGCAGCTGGTTCCTCTGGGAAATGCCTTCTCTCACCTTTCATCTTCCTGTGTCTCCAGATCCCTTTTCTTCTCACATCATTCCTGCTTTATCCTTATAGCTTTATCCTCTGTCTCTCAAATTTCCCTCATGCCTCAATGCTACTATGTGGACCTCAGCCCTTTTCAATCTCTTCACATGCCTTTTTTGCCAAGCCTCCTGTCTTTTCACATCTCACTCTCTATTCAAATCATTTTATTACCCAAACTCCTAATTTTTTCTAACTTAGCAATTCTTCAGCAGTTCTTTTTTCTTCATGCTTCTTCTTCACCCCAACTTCTTCCCAATCTTGTCCTCTTTAAGCTCTGTCAGTTCCCCGTATCCTCAAATCACTTAAAACCAATTTATTTCCTTTTTACCCTCAATGATGCTCTGGATGTCCTCTTTTTCTCCAACATCCTCAAACCCTCTCAAACACCGAAATCATTTCCTCTTTTTTCCTGAATCTCCTTGAAACACTTCTAACCCCCAAGCATCTTTTCATTTCTTTACTTCACATTCACCCAAGTCTTTCAGACTCGGGTGCATCCTGTTTCTCCCCTGTCTTCTCCTCACACCCACTTGTTTTCCTTCCTCCCAGTCCAACAATTCTTATTCCCTCTTCCCCACTCACTCGGATCTCCTGCTCAGGACGCCCTTGCCGAGGGCAGCGGGGGATTTGTGTTGAAGGAGGGTTCCAGCGGCAGCGCAACAACTCGGGGGACGCTCCTTTTCCTTGTCGGCGACGGCCCCGGGTATCATTGGGTGCTGATGGGGTGACTGGGGTGCGTGTGCCCTGCTGCTGGGGCCCGGCTGGGGTTGCACCAGGAGCTGTCCGTGGTGCTGAAGCGGTGGCTGATCTGGTGTGGCGGGCGAGAGCTGTCCGTGGTTCTGGAGTGGCTCCTGGGCCCCGCCGGTGGCGTTGTCGGTAGTTACCGGGGGAGCTGGCAGCGGGGCTGGCGACGGGGGGACGAGCCCGGGCGGAGGCTGAGCTTGCAGCAGCTGCTGGTGCTCCCACAGACTGCGGTTCTCAGCGCTTAGCTCGTCCAGCCGCCGCTCCAGCTCGTCTATGCGCTGGCGCTGGGTGTGGATGAGGCTCTGCTGGTTCTGCACGATGGCCGTGAGCTCCTTGAGATAGAGCACAGCGCGTACCGGGTTCTCCAGCAAGCTCTCCATGCCGCCCGCCGCCGCCTTGCGCCCTGCCTGCGCCTTGGCGGGCGGCGGGGAGCGCGAGGGAGCGCGAGGGCTCGCAGGAGCCAAGCAGCCCTAGCTATCGGCTCGCCTCCTCTTCGCTGGGTCCAGCCTTCCTCCCTGCCGCCGGCGCCGCGTCACCGCCACACAGAAATTCACACACGCACTAAGGGGCGGGGCCGCGACGTCGGGGCCCACCCACCCATCCTCCCTCTGGTCTTGGCTTCGTGAGAAGGCTTGGCTTCCTGCAGGGCAGAGAGGCTAGAAGGGAGGCGAGTGAGAGTATGTGTGGCCAGCGGGAAATGAGAAGTGGGAGTATCCTAGGAGAAGGGAGTGGGAGTGGGAAACAGGATAAACAAGGGGATCGGAGAAAAAAGAGGTAAAGCTGACTGGTAAGAAACGGAAAGCTGGAGAACCGGGAACAACAGTACTGGGAAAGTGCGGTGGGGCGGGTAAAAGAGAAGCAGAATAGGAAAAGAGGGAAGAGGCTGGGAGAATGAGGAAGCAGAAAAAGGAAAGATGAGCAAAGAAAAGAGAAAGCATGGGACTCTGTTTTACTAGTTCTAGTCATCCAAGAAGTGGGAGCTTATTTTAAAGACCTTCTGAGGAGGAGGTGTCACACTTGCCTCTTCTGTACTATCTATTCTGCTAGGGAATTGTTTAGAACATTAGGATCAGAAAGGACTCTAGAGAATCATTTAGTCTTGCTCCTTCATTCAGCCTTGAGGAAAGTTAGAGTAGGATGACAGTTTATGCTTGATTTTTCTCTGAGAAATGAGACCACAGCAGTTTGGGGCTCACCAGCCGCTTCTCGTAAACCCTATACAGGGTCGCTGTGGGTCAGAACCGATTCGACGGCACTTAACAACAACAATAGGGACATAAACTAAAGAAAGCCTCTAGGACTCTTACTAATAATCCAAGAAATTTTTGAAGGCATTGTTTCATTTTATAAACATTCATAAAATTATCATAATACAGGTGGTGCTAAGATTAGGATGATTGGGATGAAATCCTTGGCCTCTTGAAATTTATGATTAGATGGGTGAATCAGATACAAAAGCACTTTATATGTTATGATAGAACTTAATAACAACAATATATTACGATATATAATAAAATAGGATGGCCAGCGTGCTCCAGGAGCTGAACTGCTTGGGGATGCCAGAAAGACATCTTGAAGGAATAATGCTTGAGGTGGAAACAGTTTTTCAGGAAAGAGGAACAGCATGACCAAAAGTCCAAAGGTGTAAATCAGTATGGACTAAATCATTCATTGATTTTTACAACAAATGTGTATGTACAACACCCGCTAAGAGCACAACAATGTGCTAGGAACAATGCAGGCTACATCTAGCATACGTAATGCTATCATTTCTATAATCCAGAGGATTACAGGCTAGTACAGTAAAATATGGAATGCACATGAATAACTAGGATACAAATCAAAATTTCTGCAACTGCTCTCCAAACCAAGTGTCAGTGGAGGTTAAGGGAGGTAGAGGTTACATTGGACTGTGGTAATCTTGAAAGACATCATGGGGTGTTATTCAAGCCGAGCCATAAAGAATGGGAAGGATTTTGACTGGAAGACAGAACAAGGGACCAGAAGAAGGGAAGATATATCAAGCAGTAGGAAAAAACCAACAAATGGAAAAACAACACTTTCATTTGACAGAGAAATGACTGACTCTCTCTTCTATAAAAATGTGATGGGAAGAAGACTGGGCTTTGGGTACCTGTTGCATTCCCATGTCTATCGCGCTGTTCTGTTCTCCACACAGGTGGCCCCTCAGGTTTCATA
Source organism: Chrysochloris asiatica (assembly GCF_000296735.1). NCBI lineage: Eukaryota > Metazoa > Chordata > Mammalia > Afrosoricida > Chrysochloridae > Chrysochloris > Chrysochloris asiatica. Next base: position 6,904,064 of record NW_006408568.1, on the reverse strand, counting down.
TCCACCTGCTATTCCTTCAGGCTAGACATATTTGTGGATACCATGTACACAATGAACTGGACCAACCAAGTCCATCCAACACCAAATTTGAATGACCTTATGGGAAGAAATTTTTGCTCTGCAATAATATTGCTTTCTCTGCATTTGTAATGCATTTTTATTTTGCTTTTCCCACATTCTTAACAGACTTTCTTTTGTAAGGATGAAGGAGCTTATTCACAGTTAAGCCAACAGTTAGGAGAACAGAACAACCAGGAGAATATCTCAGTAGTGACCAGTATTCCAGTTTAAGAATAAAAGTTGAGGGATGGAACAAGGGCACATTAAAAGTCACTTTTCTTCTGAAGAAAAAAAGCTATGTTGCTTGCCTATTTGATTTGTTTTCTAAGCAGCCTGCAGTATAATTATTCAAGGGCTTACTTTAAAATGCACATTTTGAGTCCCCATTATCAGTCTGACCATATTGGAAACTCTAGAAATGGGATCAAAGAATTTTCATATTTAACTGTTTTGTTTTTTCTTTTTAAGAATCTACTGAGTTACAATTTACGTGCAATATAAAATGTACCCATTTTAAGTGCAGTTTGATAAATTTTAGTAAATGTACATAATTCACTACTACAATTAAGGTTTCCATCATTGCAGGAAAAAAAAGTAACCTTGTACCCCTTTTCAGTTAATTTTTCCTATCCTCAGTCCCGGTCAACCACTGATGTGCTTTCTGTCAATATAGATTAGTTTTGCCTGTTCTAGAATTTCATATAAATGTAAATCATACATATACTCTTTTATGTCTTTTTATGTTTTGCTTATCATGATATTGTGGTTCAGCCATTCTGCTATAAAGATCATTAATTTGCATATATATTGTATGAATATATGTAATTTGTTATCCATTCACCTGTTGATGGACATTTTGTTGTTTCCAAGTATTGGCTACTTTGAACAAAGCTTCTATAATCATTAATGTACAACTCTTTGTGTAGACATGCTTTCATTTATCAACAGTACAAATCTAGAATTGAAATTGCTGGATCACATGCAAAATGTATGGCACTGTAGGATAAGCAATGGTTCAAACCCACCAGTTGCTCCTAGGATCCTGTACAGGGTCACTGTGAGTCAGAATTAATTCTACAGCACTTAACAAGAACAACAATAGACAAAGTATACATTTATCTTAATAAGAAACTTCCAATTTATTTTCCAAAGTGATTATACTATTTTATATTCTCACCAGTAAAGAATGAGAAACTCATGTTTCACGTTCTTGCTAACACTTGTTATTTTCAGTCTTTTTTCATTTTACCCATTTGAGTGGGTGAGTAATAGTATATCAATATGACTTTAATGCTGAATACATTTCCCTGATGGCTGATGATACTGAACATCTTCTCATGTGCTTATCGACTTTTATATCTTCTTTGCTTATTTTTTCTATTGGATTATTTATCTTATTATTATTGAATTGTAAGGGTGCTTAATATATTCTGTGAACAAGTCTTTGTCAGATATATGTATTGCAAATATTTCTCTTTGGTTTGTCCTTTTATTTTCTTAACATTGTCTTTAAAGAGAAACTTAAAAATTTTTTTGATGAAGAAATTCTTATCAATTTTTCTTTTATGGTTCATTTTTTGTGTATCCCATTTTAAACTCTTTGCATTCCCCAAGTCAGAAAAAAACATGTTATCGTATGTTTTTCTAGATATTGTGTATTTTTTACTTTTATATTAGGTCTATGATCTATTTCAGGTTGATTTTTGTGTTTCGTATGAAATAAATCATAGACCTAAGTATAAAAGTCAAACATGTAGCAGAGCTCACCACTGATGTCCTCTCAACTTACAGGTTTCTTTGTGGAAAGGTTTTCAGTTATGGATTCAGTTTCCTTAGTAGATATATATACTTTCTGTTTCTTTGTATGTCAGCTTTAGTAATTTATGTCTATGATAGTAAAATGATCTCAAAGATGTTAAAAGTCTAGTATCCACAATCTGTGAATATGCTACTTTATATGGCAAAAGGATTTCAAATATGTGATGAATATGTGATGAAGTTTAGGTATGTGAGTTGGGAAGATTATCCAGTTTGACTCAATGTAATCACAAGAGTAGGGAGCATTGGTATCATTGTAGAATAAACACTGGACTGCTAAACACAACATTGGGAGCCCCAACCCACTAGTCACTCCACAGGAGAAAGGTGAGGCTTTCTGCTCCAGGGTGGCTATGAGTCAGAACTTACTCAAGGGCACATAACAACAACAACAATCACAGGAGTGTCAGTGACAGGAGAAATAATAACAGAAGCAAAGGTTGAAGCAATGTGATTGCTGTCTGGGGGCAATCAAGGATGCAGACAGCTGGTTGTTGTTATGTGCCATGGAGTCGGTTCTGACTCATAGATTGAGTTCTGACTCATCTTTCTCCCATGGAGCAGCTGGTAGTTTCGAACTGCTGACCTTGCGGTTCACAGCCCCATTCGTAACCACTATGCTACCAGAGCTCCTTGTAGGCAGCTGGTAGAAAATGGGAAAGGCAAGGAAAATGGATTCTTCCCCAGAGCCTCCAGAAGGGACACAATCTTGTTGACCCCTTAATTTTAGCCAAGTTAACCCATTTTGTACTTCTGACAACTGGGAATATAAAATAATAAATGTATGTTGTTTTAAGCCACTAGCTGTGGTAATTTGTTATAATAACAATAGGAACCTAATATAGTGTCTGTCAAGAAGGATATTCATTTTATCTGAGTTGTCAAATTTGTTGACATAAAGTTGTTCATATTAATATCCTTTTCATGTCTTTAGGCTGTAGTGATGTCCCCTCTTTTGTTCCAGATATTGATAATTTGGACATTTAAAAAAAAAATTAGTCTGACTAGAAATTGATCCATTTTTAATTATATTAATGAAAGACCAGTGTTTGTGTGTGTGTCATTGATTTTTCTCTTGCTTTTTCGTTTTTTGTTTCATTGATTTCCACTTTTACCTTTTTCTACATGCTTTGGCTTCAATTGCTCTTTTACTAGCTTCTTGAGAAGGAAGCTTATAGATAAGTGATTCCAGAATTTTCTTCTTTTTCAAAATAAGCACTATAGCTATAAAGTTCCTTCTAAGCACTGCACCTGCCTCATCCTACAAATCATGTTTTCATTTTCATTTAGTCGAAAATATTTTTTTGGGGGGGTGGGGTGGGCTCTTTATTAGATGTGTCATTGCTGCATTGCAGGGCTTCAATGGGGTCTGTAGTGGGAGCACTACTGGTGGCCCCTGGTGAGCTCAAAGAGTATGGATCTCCCCTCCCTGTTGGTCACAGTAAGTGGATTTCTTCAGAAAAGCCTCAGAGACTAGGACCAATGAGCAGCCAGGTTAGAAATAGAACTGGAAGGCCTCGGTCACGTGCTCCTTCCACAGCTCCAGGCTGGGCAGCAGGGAGGAGATGCCCATGACATGCCAGGTCTCCCCATCTGACACCACCGAGGTCTGGTAGGACATCAGCTGCACTTCTGCGTCTGCCAGGAGGCCAATCACGGTGGGCAGCATGGCAGGGTTGGAGGGCTGAGCCCAAAAATATTTTGTAAAATTTCCTTGTTATTTAAAAATGTGTACTTACAAATCATTCTATCATTTATTGATTGATTTCTAGTTTAATTCCTTTGAAGTCAGAAAATGTACTCTGTATGATGTCAGTGCTTTTAAATTTATTGAAATTATATGGTCCAATTTATGGTTTATCTTGATCAATGATCCATGTGCAACTGTCTGATAGTCACTCCAGTTTTTTCATCATTAATGTTTGCAGTGGGATAGGCAGAAAAATGTCACCCAAAAATGTCCACATCCTAATCCCTGACACTTGTGACTATGTTACCTAACATAGCAAAAGAAACTTTGCAAATGTGATTAAGGTTAAGGACACTTACATGGGGAGAGGATCCCAGATTATCCAGGTGGGCCAAACGTAATCACATGAATCTTTAAAGGTGGAGAACCATTCCAGGCTGGAATCTGAGGGAGATGTGACAACAAGGGTGGTCAGAGCAGTGTAATGACATAAGGATTAGACTCAGTTTTGCTGACTTTAGAGTTAAAAGAATGTGGGCAGTCTCTAGAAGATGAAAAAGGCAAAGATACTGATTCTTCTCTTAATTCTTTCAGAAAGGAGCAAATCTCTACCAACACCTTGATTTTAGCCCTGTGAGATCTGTGTTGAACTTCTAACCTACAGAACAGTAAAATACATTTGTATTTTTTAAGCCACTAAGTTTACGGCAATTTGTAATGAGTTATTGGAAGAAAATATAGCATGTTACATCTTTTTCCATATTATTACTTTGAACCTATTTGTGGCTTTAAATTTAAAGTGTTCTTTTTCTAGTCAGCTTTTGATTGATCTGAATTTTTTTTTAATCCACCTTGATAATCCCCACTTTTAATTAGAGTGCTTAGATCACTTACATCAAATTTATTATTGATGTGGTTGGGTTTTAATCTACCATTTTACTATTTTTTAAATTTGTCTTATCTGTTCTTTGTTTGATTTTCATATTTTCTTTCTTTAAGGTTTATTTTTTAGCATTATAGTTTATCTCCATATTGACTTATATATAATACTCTTTTGTTTTACTTATTTTCTAATTTCCCTAGTGTTTCCATTTCTGATTGTGATAGTTAAGTTGTGTGTCAGCTGAACTGGGCTGGAATTCTCTGTGGCTTGGTGTTTAAAGTGTAGCAATCCCCTATGATGAGGTCTAATATAATGGAATCATATCCTTGATTAGATCTACTAGGAGCATCCAGTCAATTAAAAGAAAGATTCTTTGGGAGTGTGGCCTGCTTCCAATATGTTGGATGCTCAGCCAAAGCTTGCTGGATCTGGATTCTGTATCTGGCTGGTCATCTGACCTCTGGTTCTTTGGACTTAAACCAGTAAGTCATCAGCACCCTGCCATCTTACCTGCTGATCTTGGATTCATTCATCTCTGCAGCCAGAAGCCTGCCAACCAACCTGCTGATAATGGGGTCATCATCCCCTGCAGCTACGTGAATCAGGAGAAGCCTTCAACCTGACTTCTAACTCCACAGACTTGGAATTTGTCCTCCTCTACAGCAGTCCTGGTGTGGCACTGTGGGCTAATGCATCAGACTGCAAAGTCATTTGAATTGCCAGGTCAGTGGTTCAAGCTTACCAGCTGCTCCTTGGGAACCCTATACAGGGTTGCTATGGGTCATAATCAACTCGATGGCATTTAACAACAATAACAACAGCTGTATGAGCCATTTCCTTGATATAAACCTCTGTGTGTGTATACATATGTGTGTGTGTATACCACTCACCTGTCCATTTGCTGTACTATAGTGGCTTGTATGTTGTTATAATGCTGGAAGATATGCCACCAGTATTTTTAAATACCAGCAAGGTCACCTACAGGGGACAGGTTTCAGCAGAGCTTTCAGACTTAGACAAACTAGGATGAAGGAGAGATAGACCTCTTCTGAACGCTTATTGCTAGGTGCCCTCAAGTAGGTACTGACTCATAGCAACCCTATGCACAAAAGAACAAAACACTGCCCAGTCCCGTGCCAACCTCACAATCATTGCTATGCTGAAACCCACTGCTGCTGCCACTGTGCCAGTCCATCTTGTTTAGGTCTTACTCATTTTCTCTGACTCCATTTAACCAAGTATGATGTCCTTCTCTAAAGACTTGTACCTCGTGATAATATGTCCGAAGTATGAAACATGAAGTCTGGCCACTGAAAACCTTATGAGTTGCAACAGAATATTGTCAGATATAGTGCCAGAAAATGAACCCTCAGTTGGAAGACACTCAAAATACAACTGGGGAAGAGCTAGCTCCTCACAATAGAGTTGACCATAATGATGTGAATGGAGCAAAGCTTTCGGGGCCTTCATTTGTTGGTAGGGCACAACTCAAAATGAGAAAAAACAGCTGCAAATATCCATTAATAATTGGAACATTGGAACCTGAAATGTATAAAGTATGAGTCTAGGGAAATTGGAACTTGTCAGAAATGGAACGCATAAAGATTGATATCCTAGGTATTAGTGAACTGAAGTGGACTGGTATTGGCCATTTGAATCAGATAATCATATGGTTTACTATGCCAGGAATGACAAACTGAAGAGGAATGGAATTGCATTCATCCTCAAAATGC
>NW_006408568.1:6894086-6896155 GCF_000296735.1 Chrysochloris asiatica | reverse complement strand
GTAAGGTGGAGGGTCAGAGAAAAAGAGGAAGACCCCCAACGAGATGGATTGGCCAGGTGGATGGACTCAAGTGTGGCAGCGGTAGTGAGGTTGGCCCAGGATTGGACATTGTTCGTTCTGCTATGCTTGCAGTCACTATGAGTCAGTTCCAACTTGATGGCACCTGACAACAACATAGGCAAAATATTGAATGGTGCAGAAAACATCAAAGGAAAATACAGAATCACTGTATCAAAAAGAAATGGGCAATGTTCAACTATTTTAAGAGGTAGTATATGATCAAGAGTCAGTAGTACTGACAGAAGAAATCCAAGGTGCACTGGCTAGAAACAAGGTTCCAGGAACTGACGAAATACAAATTTGCGTCTTTCAACAGACTGAGGCAGCACTGAAAGCACTCACTCTTCTCTGAGAAGAAATCTGGAAAACAGTTACCTGGCTGACTGATTGGAAGAGATCTATATATCTCTATGCCCATTCCAAAGAGAGATGACCTAGTGGAATGCAGAAATCTTTGGACAATATCATTAGTATCTTATGAAAGTAAAATTTTGCTGAAGGTAATTAAAAAACAACAGGGAATTGGCAGATATTCAAGCCAGATTCAGAAGAGGACATGAAACAAAGGATATCATTGTTGACATCAAGGTATATCATGGTTGGAAGCAGAAAATACTAGAAAGATGTTTATCTGTGCTTTATTGATTATGCAAAGGCTTTCAACTATGTGGATCATGACAAGCTATGGATAGCATTGCAAAGAATGGGTATTCCATAACACTTAACTATGCTCATGAGGAACCCTACCATAGACCAAGAGGCAGTCGTTCAAACAGAACAAGGGGTCACTGAATGATTTAAAATCCAGAAAGGTGTGTGCCAGGGTTGTATTTATTCACCATACTTTTATTCAGTCTGTATGGTGAGCACATAATCTGAGAATCTGGATTATATGAAGAAGAACATGGCATCAGTATTGGAGCAAGACTTATTAACAACCTTCAATATGCAGATGGTGCAACCTTGCTTGCTGAAACCCAAGAGGACTTAAAATACTTACTAATGAAGACCAAAGACCACAGCCTTCAGTGTGGGTTGCACCTCAATGTAAAGAAAACAAAAATCTTCACCTTTGGACCAGTAAATAACATCATGATAGATGGAGGAAAGATTGAAGTTGTCAAAGACATCATTTTGCTTGGATCCACAATCAACAGTCATGGGAATCAGCAGTCAAGAAACCAAAGGGCATATTGCATTAGGCAAATCTGCTTCCCAAGACCTCTTTAAAGTATTCAAGAGCAAAGATAATCAGTTTGAGAACTAAGGTGCTCCTGATCCAAGCCATGGTATTTCCATATGCATGTAAAAACTGGATAATGAATAAGGAAGACTGAGAAGAATTGACACATTTGAGTTACATAGTTAGAGAAGAATATTAAAAGTACCATGGACTGCCAGAAGAACAAAGAAATCTGTCTTGGAAGAAGTGCATCCAGAATGTTCCTTAAAAACCCGGATGGCAAGACTTAGTTTCTGATACTTCAGACTTGTTACCAGTAGGAACCAGTCTCTAGAGAAGGACATCATGTTATAGGTAATGTGGAGAGTCAGTGAAAAAGAGGAAGACACCAACAAAATGGATTGACACAGTGGTAGCAGCAATGGGCTCAAGCTTAACAATGATTGTGAGGATGGTGCAGGACCAAGCAGTGTTTAATTCTATTCTACATAGAGTGTCTATGAGTCAGAACTGACTTGATGGCACCTAACAGCAATGGTCCAACATTCGTCTGTCAGTTTGTTGTACTGTAGTGGCTTGTGAGTTTCTGTGATTGTGAAAGCTATGCCGCCAGTATTTTAAATACCAGCAGGGTCACCCACAGTGGACAGGTTTCAGATGAGCTTCCAAATGAGGACAGACTAGGAAGAAGGAGTGACGAACCACTTCCAAATATTTAGTCACTGAAACCTTATGAATAGCAGAGAAACACTGTCAGACATAGTGCCAGAAAATGAGCCCCTCAGGTTGGAAGTCACTCAAAATGTGACTGGGGAAGAGCTGCCTC
>NW_006408568.1:6892222-6893446 GCF_000296735.1 Chrysochloris asiatica | reverse complement strand
TTTAGATAGCATAAGAGACGATTATACACATGGACCTCACCAGATGGAATACATAGAAATCAAATTGACTACATCTGCAGAAAGAGATGATGGAAAAGCTTCATATCATCAGTGAAAACAGTGGAACAGACCATCAATTACTCATATGCAAATTCAAACTGAAGCTGAAGAACATGAAAACAAGTCCACAAAAGCCAAAATATGACCTTGACTATATCCCACCTGAATTTAGACATCATCTGAAGAACAGATTTGATACATTAAACACTAAAGACAAAAGACCAGAAGAATTATGGGATGACATCAAGAACATCGTACATGAAGAAAGCAAACAATCATTAAGAAGACAAGAAAGAAGGAAAAGGTCAAAAGGGATGTCAGAAGAGACACTGAAACTTGCTCACCAGTGTAGAGATGCTAAAACAAATAGAAGAAATGAGGAAGCCCAAGAGCTGAACAGAAAATTTCAAAGATCAGCTGGAAAAGATAAATCCAATTATTATAACAAAATGTGAAACTATCTGGAATCAGAAAACCAGAAAGGAAGAACATGCTCAGCATTTCTCGAGCTGGGGAAACTGAAGAAAAATTCAAGCCTCTACTTTCGTTATTGAAGGATTCTCTGGACAAAGTATTGAATGATGCAGGAAGCATCAAGAGAAGATGGAAGGAATATACAGAGTCACTGTACCAAAAGGAAATGGTTAATGTTCAGCCATTTCAAGAGGTAGCATGTGATCAAGAGCTAATGATACTGAAGGAGGAAGTCCAAGGTGCATTGAAGGAATTGGCAAAGGACAAAACACCAGGAATTGATGGAATAAAAATTGAAATCTTTCAAGAAAGTGAGGAAGCACTTCAAATTTTTTTGTAAAGAAATTTGAAGACTACTATCTGGCCGACTGATTGGAAAAGATCTGTATTTGTGACCATTACAAAGAGAGGTGATGCGGAAATCATCGGACAATGTCTTTGATATCCCAAGCAAATGAAGTTTTACTAAAGGTAATACAGAAACAGCTGCAAGAATACATTAACAGAGAACTTCCAGACGTTCAAACCAGATTCAGAAGAGGCTGTGGAACGAAGGATATCATTGCTGATGTCTGATGGATCTTGGCTGAAAGCAGACAATATCAGAAAGATGTTTACCTGTGCTTTATTGACTACACAAAGTCTTTCAATTGTGTGGATCATGACAAGCTATGGACAACATTGCAAAGT
>NW_006408568.1:6889826-6891437 GCF_000296735.1 Chrysochloris asiatica | reverse complement strand
GCTGGAGAAGGATATCATGTTTGGTAAGGTGGAGGGTCAGAGAAAAAGAGGAAGACTCCCAGCGAGATGGATTGGCCAAGTGGAGCATTGATGGAGTCAGGTGTGGCAACAGTAGTGAGGTTGGCCCAGGATCGGGCAGTGTTTCGTTCTGCTGTGCATAAAGTCGCTATGAGTTGGTACTGACTCGATGGCACCTAACAACAACAACAGCAACAGCAATGGTAGCTTCATAGGATAAGCACTAGACTTCAAACCACAAGGTTGGTGGTTGCAGCCCACCGGTCACTCCAAGGAAGAAAGATGAGGCTTTTTGCTCCTGCAAAAGACTTAAAGCCTCAGAAACCTATGGAGGGTTGCTATGAGTCAAAACAGACTCCACAGCACTTAGCAACAACAATTACATATATATTTCACTAGCTTTGCTTCTCTACAGAACCCAGCTTAAGACATTGTTATTACCTTTTCGTTCTCTACTTACAAATAGTATTATAATACTTCACATATAATTGAGAAACCTTCCATTTCCATTCCCCTCCTCTGTGCTATTATTGTCATACATTTTACTTCTACTATATTATAGGTGCCACAATTCATTGTTATTATTTTTGCTTTAATGGGTCATTTGTCTTTTTAAGAAATCAAAAATTGGAAACAGATCCTTTATATTTGCTCACATATATACTGTTTCCATTATCCTTCATCTCTCTTATATCTGGTATCATCTTCTTTCCACCTAAAGAACTTTCTTCAATATCTCTTATAATCAAGTCTGTTGTTGATAAACCATTGTTGAAGTTTTAATTTTTATTTCTGAATACACAATTCAAGGTTAACTTTTTCTTTTAACACTCAAAGATATTGTTTCTATTTTTTCTGGCTTGCATTTTCTGGAAGGAAGTATGTGATCATTCCTATCTTTGCTATGACCCAAAATGAGGAGAAAAATAAACAATAGAAACAGAATATAACATGACGGAGAGGTAGAATTAGCAGACAAAGATTTCAAAATAGCTATTTTAAACATGTTTAAGAATTTAAAGGAAAACATGAACACAATGAGGAGAAGCGTGGAAGATAAGAAAAAGAACTAAATGGAAATTCTAGAAGTGAAAATACAATATCTGAAAGGAATTTTTAAAAAGTTTTTATTGTGAATTATGTGATAGTTTACATGGGAGAACATTAACTTTACATTCACCCTATTGAATGTCATTCCATTGCCATGGTTACAATCCCCTCCATAAATCATCAAACAACCAAAGGGTACACCCTGCAAACCTGCCCCTCAGTCATCAGCACACAGCCCCTCTCCCTCCCTGGGACTAGAGTTCCCAGCCACTCCTTCTCTCCATGTCATCATCTCTGCCTCCATCTCTGACGTCACTGCTTCTCTGGGTAGGGTACTACACTCCACTTTTCTCACTTGATGGTCCCAGGGGAGCTCTGCTCCTGGACTGCAAAGTTAACCACTACCCTCCTTTTGCTACAAAATGTTTACCTTTACATTTCCATCCCTCACAGTCAGTCCTAATAGCAATTATTCACTATTGTACCACAAGAGTCTTATACCCATCTCCTTTCATCAGCCCCATCCAGACAGATTGGATACCA
>NW_006408568.1:6888106-6889701 GCF_000296735.1 Chrysochloris asiatica | reverse complement strand
GTTGCCCATCTCTGTCTACCTTGTATACCCAGGGGGTGGGAATGATCCTCACTGTAAAGATTTGTTCCCTCTTTTGAGCTACTGCATCCATAGGTATAGATCAAGTTCATCAAATTGTATCAGATTCCTCTTTTTTCCTCTTCTTTCTTTTTCTAGTCGAGATCTGATCATCTAGCCATTGAAGCCAGCTCAAGTGAGTATCCATCTGCAAGTGTGGGTGTTCTTGTTCATCTCCCCCACTTCTTTGCAGCTGGACACTTCACTTTCTACTCCAGTTCTCTGTGGCTGTGTCACTGTCTCTGGGCCCCAGGAGTCCCCAGGTCTTGCCACACTGCTGGCCATCCAGGTCTCAACCCAGGTTTACAGGAGTCTCTTGAATGTGGTCTGATTTAGCTCACAACTTCATTGCTGTTTTTCCCCCACTTCCCCTTATTGGTGACTAATGTGGTCATCAGTCAGTCCACATGCCTGCTCGTGTATTCCCCTTGAGTCTTAGTCTTGGAAGGGGTTTGCCCTGAGGGGACCCAACCACTTACCTTGATGTCTCCTGGGCGAGCAACTTGCTTGTTCTTGTAGTAGTCATTCAGACTGCCATTATTGTTTTTGTTTTTTTTTTTCCTGTTGGTCTTTCTTTCAAGAAGTATCTTCTGTTCTCCTAGCTGCTCCAGGCTGGTCTGTTTGTCCCTGGAAGGAAAATTTTAAAGGTTAGGATTAAAAACAGATTACACAGTTGCAGAAGAAAAAAATATCATTAAGGTTAAACTACCTAAACTGCTTAATATTTCCCATAGGTCATGGAGTATTCTATTTTAATTTTAAGTCTTTTTTTTTTTTTTTTTCTTCTGTGCTACTTGGATAGTTCTACTTCTAAACATTATATTTTTAAATTTCTTTTCTCATCATATTTATGGTTTTTTCTTGTTTTGGACCTCATTTTCCTGCTTCTTCACATCTGTATTAATCTCCTAGGGCTGCCATAACAAAGTACCACAAACTAGGAGGCTTAACAGAAAAGAAATTTATTGCCTTTTCTACTAGAGGGGAGAGTGTGATGGTTCTGTAAGATAAGCACTGGACTGCAAACCACAAGCTCCCAGAGAAGTAAATAAGCCTTTCTGCTCTTGCAAAGATTTATAGTCTCCATGACCCTATACTGGTTCGCTGTGAGTATCAACTGACTTCAAGTCACTTCACAACAACAACATAACTACTAGAGGTTAGTAGATTAAATTCAGGGAGTTGGCAGATCTATGTTATCTCCAAAGACTCCAGGAAAAGAGTCTTGTCTTTCCAAACTTCTTGTAATCTCAGGCATCCCTTGGCTTCTAGCTACAGCATAACATTTTCATTACATGGTTGTCTCTCCTTTGTTGTGTCTCTATGTATCTTCTTTTTCAAGTTGTTTTTAGGTGCCGTCGAGTTGGCACCAACTCATAGAAACCCTATGCACCACAGAACAAAACAAAGTCCGATCCTGGGCCAACCTCTGTTGCCACACTTGAGTCCATCGATGCTGCCACCTGGCCAATCCATCTCTTTGATGGTCTTCCTCTTTTTCTCTGACCCTCCATCTTACCAAGCATGATATCCTTCTC
>NW_006408568.1:6869527-6886076 GCF_000296735.1 Chrysochloris asiatica | reverse complement strand
AACTGATTTTTAAATATATATGTATTTTGGAATGTTTCCATTAAATATATATAGTAATGTTTCCATTAAATATATATATCCAGTACATATATATAAATATATATATATATATATATATATACCTATATGCCTACCTGTCTGTCTATCTATGTACATGTATGTATTCCAATTTTCTAGTTGTTTATAGCAAGAGTGGAAGTGTAGTCCTATTTTTTCATGGCCAGAACCAAAAATCTACATGTTTAACAAGCTCCCCAGGTAATCCTGATGCACTCTAAATATTGAGAACCCCTAGGCTAGTAGGCTATAAAAGAAATGTCTTACATGTATGCAGCATTTTCCAGTTTGCAAGATGTCATCATATTCTTATCATTTAATCCTCACATCTACCCTCTGATGAAGTCATGAAAAGAATTTCTATCCCCTTTCAGTACACAGAAATCGAGGCCCAAAAAAACTGTGACTTTCTTGAGGCAGGATGATTGATCAACAGGATTACTATATCCAGAACCCTAGTCTTAAGACTCTAATGTGTAGACTTATTCCTTACACATTGCAAGAAGTGGGGAGCCTTGAGAGAAATAAAGTGTAAGCATGAGTTTGGGGTCACTCTTCCCTGAGCCATGCCACCATGTTTGCTCCCTCATGCTCAGGCTGTTTCTCCCTTTCTCTGTCACTGAATGGCCACCTCTCTGCAATGGTATACTCCGCCACTCTCCTAAAGGACATTAGGTTCCAACCAAATCGGACCATTTACTACTCTCACCATCCAATCATACTTTCCAATCTTTCTAGGGTTTTTCACCTTGTAAGAAATGCCTTCATTCACCGTGCGTTCCTGTATCCTCCAAATCCTGGGTCATCAAGGCCCATTATAAATGCTACTTATGCTACAACTATCTTCCTATTGGCAGCCAACTGCTTTAACCATGGCACCACCAGGGCTCCAGTTGAGCTAGAATTGTTAAGTGTCACTGAGTCAATTCCAACTCCGTACCTGATTGGAAAAGAGGTGACTCAATGGAATGTGGAAATCATCAGACAATATCATTAATATCACATGCAACTAAAATTTTGCTAAAGTTAATTCAAAAACAACTGCCACAGTACATTGACAGGGAACTGCTAGAGGTTCAAGCTGGATTCAGATGAGGATATGGAAAGAGGAATATCGTTGCTGATATCAGATGGGTCTTGATTGAAAACAGAGAATACCAGGAAGATGTTTACCTGTGCTGTATTGACTATGCAAAGGCTTTCGACTATATGGATCACGACAAGCTATGGACAGCACTATGAAGAATGAGTATTCCAGAGCGCTTAATTGTGCTCACAAGGAACCTAGACTCAGAGGCAATCATATGAATAGAACAAGAGGACACTGAATGATTTATAATCAGAAAGATGTATACCAGGGTTGTATTCTTTCACCATACTTATTCTACCTGTATGCTGAGCATAAAATCAGAGAAGCTGGATTATATGAAGAAGAATGTGACATATGAGGAAGACTCATTAACAACCTTCAATATGCAGATGTTGTAACCTTCATGTTGAAACCCAAGATGACTTAAAATACTTAGTGATGAAGATCAAAGACCCCAGCCTTTGGTATGGATTACACCTCAAGGTAAAGAAAACAAAAATCCTTACCATTGGACCAATAAATAACATGGAGAAAAGATTGAAGTCACCAAAGACTTTATTTTGTTTGGCTCCACTATCAACACTCATGGAAGCAGTAATCAAGAAATCAAATGACATATTGCATTAGGCAAATCTGCTGCCCAAGACCTCTTTAGAGTGTTCAAGAGCAAAGATGTCAGTTTGAGGACCCAAGTCATGGTATTTATTTATTTATTTTTTTTAATTTAAGGTTTTTATTGTGGATTGAGTGAAAGTTTACAGGGCACATCATCAGTTTCACATTCAACAATTCATATAACTTGTTTCATTATATTGATTATAATCTCCCCATATACCATCAATTAAAAGTATTTCTCTCTATCCACTTTAGCTTTTTAAAAAACACACAAACAAAAAAACCCACTCAGGTATATGTAATAGTTTACATTTCCAAAGGGCAATTCTGCAAGTCTGCTCCTGGCCACCAGTTCTTAGTCCTTCTCTTCTTAGTTGATGAATCTAGAGTCCTCAGCCGCTCCCCCTCTCCATGCCCCCATCTCTGCCTCCATCTCTGGCACTGCTGCTTCTCTGGATAAGGTCCCGCATTCTATTTATGCGTTCCTCTCTTGATGGTCCTAGGGTCCTCTGTTTCTGGACTGTAAGATTAACCACTCCCCTTTTTTTGTTACAAAACTTCTACCTTTACAAGTGTGACAGTTGCGATTAGTCATGATAACAGATATTCACTATTGAATCTTACGAATCTTATCCCCATCTCCTTTCACCAGACCCATCTAGACAAGATGACAGCTATTCAGTGGGGACTCTTTCTTTCCCCCCACACTCTTAAACTAAACTCCTTCTTGAAACCTTATAAGCCAGTCACTTTGTGCCTTTATTGCCCTCTCATTTTAGATAGCCAATGTCTAAGTTGCCCGTCCCTATCTACCCTGTGCACAGAGCAGATAGTGTTGATACTTGATTTGAAGATTCTTTCCCTCTGTGTTGGTATTTAGAGTAACTACCACTCTGAATATAGGTCAAGTTTATCATGAAGCTGTATCTTCTGTCACTATAGCTGTTCCAGTCTGCTTGTCCTTTCATGGGAATGTGCCACCTCACAAGGTTGTGAGTGGGACTCAGGATTCCACCTAAGGTCCTATACTCTGTAAAGGCTTTGCATGAGGGCTATTTCACTGGGCAAATTGTAGAACCCCTTTGAGGTATTCCAATCAGTTATAGGCAGGCTTACAAGTTTTCTCTAATCATGTTTCCCAACATTCCTTTCTATCCCACTCTAGTGTCTATTTTACAGTAGTAGGCGAGGGAAACTAATATTCATAAGGTAGTCAAGGATTTTAGTATTATTTGCCCTCTTCAACCTATACCTAGACCCCTGTATCCCAGAGCCCTGTTGTTCTAAGTTTGAGTATGCATCATTATTTACCTCTGTCACCTTAGGCCATGCAAACCTGTCTTGGAGTTCCCCTGTCTATCTTGTTCTTCTGCCTCCTCCCCCTTTCTTGTATTGCCCTCCCCAACACCCAAAATTAACCCCCCACCCCAACCCCATTGTGGTTACCTTATATTCCATTAGTTCTTCCCTCCATTTAAGATAGTCTATTTTATCCAGTAATCTACCTGACTTTCCCACCACCTGGATCTCTGTTCTTCTGTGTTACCCTTTTTCACATTGTAATTGTTTTGATCATAGACTGACCTCCCAGGTCCTCTGTTCTTATAATTTTATTCTGTTCTTGACTCTTTCATTTGTCAACTGAGTTCATATTGATGCTGCTATGTACGTCATTCTGTAGTTGTTGTGTAAGCCATGGTATTTTGAGTAGCATCATATGCATGTGAAAGTTGGACAGGGAATAAGGAAGACCACAGAAGAATTGATGCACTTGAGTTACAGTGCTGGAGAAGAATATTAAAAGTATAATGGACTGCTAGAAGAACAAACAAATCTGTTTTGCAAGAAGTAAAATCAGAATGCTTCTTAAAAGCCAAGATAAACAGACTTCAACTTTCATACTTTGGATATGTTATCAGGAGGGACAAGTCCCTGGAGAAGAATATAATGCTTGGTGAAGTAGAGGGTCAGCAAAAAAGAGTAAGACCCCCAGTGAGATGAATTGGTGCAGTGGCAGCAACAATGATTATGAGGATGGCTCAGGACCAGGAAGTATTTCGTCCTGTTGTGCATCAAGTCACTGTGAGTTGGGTCCAACACAACAGCACCTAACAACAACAACAAATGTTATGAATCTGTGTATCTACACCACAACCAGTACTAAGCCCAGTGCTCTAAGGACAATAAGTGCACAAATAATGGGTGTTGAATGAAGGACCAAGGTAATGGAATAGGAGGAGGAAGACAGAAGGCAGTACTTAATTATAGGGAGGACTTCAGCCATAGTACAATGGCACTTTATCTCTTTGGGCCTCAGATGCTTCACTTTTAAAATGACATGGTGTTAAATTATGTACGTATTGTTGTTAAGTGCCGTCAAATTGGTTCCAACTCACAGAGACCCTGTATAGACTTTCCAAGAAGCAACAGGTGGGCTTGAACTGCCGACCTTGGTAGTGCTTATCCTACAGCATCACACCAGAACCCCTGTGTATGTATACATGTATGTGTGTGTGTGTATATATGTTTCTACATGTATATATAATTGAGAAAACTCAGATTGAAGAGCAAGGTCATTTCTAGGTTTTCTCTTAGCAATGACGTAGACATTTGTAAAATCATAATCCTAGGGCAACTTTATGGCAGCAGAAGGGATATGGATAAGGGCTTTGATGCCCAAAGACCACCTGCAGGAACAGCAGAGCATTTGCTTTTTGATACAAGATACAAATGCAGTGCCTTTCCCTGCCCCCACTACCTGAAAGAAGCAGAGATGCTGCCTCACCTGCCACAAGCTGTACCACTCTAGGGGGAAATCCTCACTTCAGCATAGCAGGCCCATGGGTTTCACACCTGACTTTGGCTTAGACAGCTCTCCAGATGGGCTGGTGGAGGTGAGGAAGAGGTAGTGGCAGCAGCCTTGGAGATTTTGTTGGATCCTAGACAATTAGAGGGGATATTTGGGGACCATTTTATCCAATCTTCTGCCTCTGGGAAGGACAGCAGCTAGCCCCACACACAGCAGGAACTGCTAACTGACTCATACATGCTGGGACTTGAAATAAATCAGCCCACAATGAGCACTGCTAGTGTAGTGGATTACGAGCTGGGCTGCTAACTGCAAGGTCAGTTGGAATCTACCAGTCACTCCATGGGAGAAAGATGAGGCTTTCTGCTCCCATAAAGAGTTATAGCCTCAGAAACCCTATACAGGTTCACTATGAGTAGTTACTGACTCAGTGACACACAACCTCCACCATCAGCCCACAGGGAAGTAAAAGCAAATTCTCCCTCTTCTTGTGAATTTTTGGATCTGTTTTCATGAATGTTTGTCTTACTGTTACATAATCAACAGTGTTGATAATACTAGCCAGCATTTCACTTTATGGTGTTAAATATGTTTGAGACTTGGTTTCCTTAATTGTAAAATGTAGATAATAACTGAACCCACATCATGAGTTATTGTAAGGATAAATAAGTAATGCATGAAAATGTGGTCACACATACTCAGTTATTTGGTTCTCAATGCATGGTAAGCTAGACATGTTCTGTTATATTAATCCTGTTTTTCAGATGAAGCAAGAGAGGCTCAGAGAGGGTGGATAGCTTTCTTGAAGTTGCACAGACAATAGAGGGAGAGCCAGGATTGAAACCTAGGACTTCTAAGTCCATATTTCCTTTACTTCTTATCCTCATATTAGGATACCAAATGTGAAGAGAATAGATGGAGTTGGGGGTCAGCAATGGCCCTCAATTTGTACGTGTGACTGAATGAATTAAAGCCAATAAAGTACTAAGGACTATATCTGTCACAGAGAGTGTGCCTGGTCAGTGTTAGCTTTATCACTGAGTGGAAATGCTGTTATGTACTATTTACAAAGATCTCCCTTAGTCATCACAAAACCCAGGGAGTGTTGTTATTAACCCTATTTTACAGATGAGGGAACAGAAGCGCATGGAAATTAATGAACTTGCCCAAGGCTAATAAATAACAGAGCCAGAAATCCCACTCAGACCAGGTTGATGAGGTTTTCACAGTTGTTGGCTCTTGGTAAATACAACCCAGGGGTCAACCTTTTTCACAGCCCACATAGCAAAGATCCACTGAGGGGTTGCAGTTTACATCATGGGCTCCAGAAGGAGTCTCTAGGACCATCCTACAGTTGGGTTTGGGGCTAGGGAAGTCCTGTTCACTCCTAATTGCCCATTTGATGGATCAACCCTGTCCTAATAAATTCTGAGCCATTTTCAAAATCCCATATGCTTTCTGTGGAGCCCTGGCAGTTCGATGGCTAACTGCTAAACTGCTAACTGAACCTACTAGCAGCTCTGCGAGGTAAAAGACCTGACAGTCTACTCCCATAGAGATTCCCAAATCAAAGCCAAACCCACTGCCATCTAGCAGATTCTGACTCAGTGTGACCCGACACAGGGTGTCTAAGAGTATAAATCTTTCTAGATGCAGGCAGCCTCCTCTCTCTTCCTCAGGGTGGTTTGTAGGTTTGAACTGCCAATCTTGCAGGTAGCAGCCCAACGCTTAACTCATGCCACCAGGGTTCCTTCCCGTAAAAATTGTTGTTTTAAAGTGCCGTCAGGTTGGCGACCCTGTATAGGATTTCTGAGGAGCAGCTGGTAGGTTTGAACCGCTGACCATGTGGTTCAAACCGATCTTGTAGTCCAGTGCTTATCCTACAGCACCACACCAGGACTCCATAAAGATTGTTGTTGTTAAGTGCCATCAGGTTGGTCCTGACTCATGGTGCTTCTGTAGTGTTTCCAAGGAGCAGCTGGAGGGTTTGAACTGCCAACCGTGTGGTTCAAACTGACCTCACCGTCCAGTGCATTATCCTGCAGCATCATATCAGGATTCCATGTAAAGATTGTTGTTGTTATTAGGTGTCATTGAGTTGGTACTGACTCATAGCGACCTTATGCACAGCAGAACGAAACACTGCCTGGTCCGGGACCAACCTCACTATTGTTGCCACACTTGAACCCATTGATGCTGCCACTTGGCCAATCTATCTAGCTGGGGGTCTTCCTTTTTTTTCTGACCCTCCACCTTACCAAACATGATATCTTCTCCAGTGATTGGTCCCTCCTGACAATATGTCCAAAGTATGAGAGACGAAGTTTGACCATCTTGGCCTCCAAGGAGCACTCTGGTTGCACTTCTTCCAACACATATCTGTTGGTTCTATGGGCAGCCCATGGCACTTTCAATATTCTCCCCCAACACCGTAACTCAAAAGCATCAATTCTTCTACCATCTTCCTTATTCACTGTCCAGCTTTTGCATGCGTATGAGGTTTTTGACAATACCATGGCTTGGGTCAGGCGCATCTTAGTCCTCAAGCTGACATCTTTGCTCTTCAACACTTTAAAAAGGTCTTGTGCAGCAGATTTGCCTAATGCAATACATCGTTTGATTTCTTGACTTCTGCTTCCATGAGTGTTGATAGTTGATCCAAGAAGAATGAAGTCCTTGACAACTTCAATCTTTTCTCCATTGGTAAGAATGTTGTTTATTGGTCCAGTGGTGAGGATTTTTGTTTTCTTTACATTGAGATGCAATCCATACTGAAGGCTGTGTTCTTTGATCTTCATCAGTAAATGTTTTAAGTCCTCTTCACTTTCAACCTAGGAAATCCAACAAGCTATTTCTGCTCTGTTCTATAAAGTTTCTATAGGATCTCTAGGAGTTAAAAATGACTCTGCAACATAAAGCAACAAGAACATTGAGTGGGATCCAGCTCAACAGCATACATTAATAACAGCAACAACAATATGTTTTCTGACTTGAGCAGAACTCTTCAACTCCTTCTTCTGGGGCTTCTCTGGATTTAGAAATAGAATAATCATGGAAAGAAGCATAAACGCTAGAAAAAGTAGCTGTGGGTCTGAACCCTTAACTCTGTCTGTCTTTTCCCAGTTCTGTGAGTTTGGGGAAGTTATTTAACTGCACTGAGTCTCAGTTTCCTCACCTATAACATGGGTATAGTAGGATTGTTGTAGTAGTACAGTATCTGGCATACAGTAAATGCTTAGTAAAATTGTTAAGCATTTAATAGGAGTGGTGAGGACTTTCTGGAATCTGAACTCATTGACCCTCTGGTCATGCTTTTTGGAGTAACACGAGCTTCCCCACTCTTGTGTGTGAATTGGGTCAGTTTTGGAATCCCCTGAGCTCATATCTGTGATTGTTTTCTATATGAACAAGAAAGTGGTAAACAAATTGTTTGGGGAGGAAGCTCAGACCCAAGCAGAATCTATAGGCCCAACTGAAGGTGAGAACACCCCACCCATATTGCTTCCCCAGTAAATAACCTGCTTTGAATTTCAATGTAGGCAGCCTCCACATTGAGACCATCCAACAAGCTCTGTGAGAAGGGTATGAGAGGAGCTTTCCTCCTCCTTTAGGGCTGGCTTTGAGGGGTGTTGCTGAGAATACGTGCAAAAGCTTTAAGCTAGAGCACAGCCTGAGAATGCTAGTGTTCGGTTCTAACCTGGTTCTCTGGACCTGACAGTTGCCCTCTTCTGGAGCTCGGGGGGCCCACAGTGGAGTTGTGGGGTAGAGGGCACAGGATCTAGAATCTAAAAGGATGAAGGGGCCTGCAAGCTTGCCTACGCTAAAGCTCTCTTCCACATGATGCAGGCCTCCCCAGTCTATCATCCTTCTACCTGAAATTTCCCAGGACAAATAGGTCCCTGCATCATGAAATGGCTATCCAATTTTAGAATGACAAAATGACGAGAAAGATTTTGTCTTATATTGAGCTGTGATCTGCCTCCCTTCAGCTTTCACCCACTAGACCAAGTTCAACCCTCTGAAGTCTCATTATACTCGTAGAAGCCATTCCCTAACACATCTTCTAGCTCTGCCTTCTGGGGAAGAGAAGAGGAAATTAAAAAGCAAGGAGGAAGGGAAGAAGCCAGATTCTAAACTATAAGCATCTCTCTGCACACAAAGCTGTGAGTTGTCAAGTTTGACAAGTTGTTTAAAAATATTCACTTTCTGATTGCTTTCAATTCTTCCCCACCTCTACCCACCCCCACAGTGCTGCTTTAAGAATGACCATGAAATGGGAAGCAGTCATCGCTCCACCCCACAGAGGATTCTCCAGTTTGCATGGCACTATTACATAGCTTTCAGATTTTTAAACTTTTTTTTCCCCTCTCAGAAGACTCCCTTTATCAAATAAACTCTTACATTGATTGGTGGATGAATGGATGGATGCAACTCCAGCTCTCTGCCGGAACCCAGGGGTGGGGCTGGAAGACAGGAGAGGAGGCAGATGAAGGCAGTGAACTGTGAAGCTTAATTCACACTTAAGCCATGTCTTAAGAGTGCAGACTACAAGGTGTTCCATGCTGTATGTGCAAAGTGCAGTGATTAATTGACAAGAGCGACTCGGCAGGCTTTCTCCACCCCCTCACTTCCTTCTCTCTCACTCTTGCTCTGAAATATTAGAAAAAGTGACTCTCCCTAGGAGGGCAATCCTGGATATTAGCGCCCTCTCAAGTTTATATTGGATCTCCAAGGTGATAAAGGAGAGGAGCCTCTAGTATTTATCAAAACCAATTGAACTATTTATCTTATATCAAATGACAATCCTTCCTTCATTCTTCCAGCACACAGTATCCATTCTGTGCACTCCTTCATGGGCATGCAACCTGGGAGCCATATAGGGCCCATGTTCAAAGGGCCCCTATGCTTCACTTAATGCTCTGTGGTCCTCATTTAGAATTATTAATTTTATCTTTGAATTTGTATTTTGTCAGTGAAATCTGACAGGACAATGTATATAGTAGCAAAGGAGATGCACTTAATGTGGGTGACTATCATCCCTTGCCACGCCATTTACATGTAGCTTTCTAGGTGTCTCAATAAACCCAAATCCCATTGCCTTAGAGTGGATTCCAACTCATAGCAATGCCAAAGGCATTGGGGTTTCAGAGATTGTAAATCTTTGTGGGAGCAGACAACTTCATTTTTCTACCTCAGAGAAACTGGTGACTTTCAGCTGCCAACCATGTGGTCAGCAGCCCACCACCAAGCCTGTCGCTCCACCAGAGCTCCTTCTAGATGCCCCAGGAGCATGGCATTCTGTGGGATCCACAATGTGAGGGAGCTCACAGAGATTCAAAGTGGCACTGTAAGATATGCACTAAACTGCTGACTACAACATCAATGGTTCAAACCCACCAGCTGATCCTTAGAAACCTTATTCAGGGTTGCTATGAGTCAGAACTGATTTGACAGCACTTAACAATAGTAAGGATGCTACAACTATGACTGAGTATGTGGGATGCTGGCAGTCTGGAGAGGCCACCCTTTCTGTTCAAACCAGAGCTCACACCATACACAGAAAGAAATAACCCCACCATTCACTTTCTTACTGGTGTTCTGCCCATTCATCAACCACTTAAGCAGAAAATGATGACTGGATAACCTATAGTTTCTTTTCCTTTTGGTCCTTCCTTACCGATCACTAAGTCATAGGTAGAGAGTGCGTATCATGTGTATATCAAGTAGCTCACTGCCACCAAGTCACTTCCAACTTATAGCTACCCTGTATAGGGTCCCCAAGATTTGAAGGGTTTACAGAAGCAGGCAACCTTGTTTTTCTCCCATAGAGTGGCTGGTGGGTTTGAACCACCAATCTGATGGCTAGCAGTCCAATGCCTAATTCACCATGCCACCAGGGCTCCTTGTGAAGTTAAACAATAATATTTGAGTTCATTTCTGTACCATTTCCACTGTTCTGGTAAGAATAAATACTTATGCATCTATGAGCCACAGAATGTGGATTGTGTAATTTTGATGGTTTTTCATATGAGTAAAATGTTCATAGGAATTCCTGGGTGGTGTAAACAATTAAGCACTTAACTACTAGTCAAAAGGTTGGCAGTTTGAACCCACCAAGAGGTGCCTTAGAAGACAGGCCTAGTGATTTGCTTCTGAAAGATTACATTGGTGCTCTATTGTTGTGCAGTACCACCAAGTCGGTTCTAACTCATAGTGACCCTATATAGGGTTGCCAAGGAGTGGCTGGAGAGCTTGAACCACTGACCATGCTGTTCAAACCAACTTTTTTTTAAAAGTGTTTTATTGTGAATTATGTTATTGTTTCCATGGGAGAACATGAGCTTTACATTCATCCTATCGTGTATCATTTCATTGCCATGGTTACAGTCCCCTCCATGAATCATCAAACAACCAAAGGGTATACCCTGCAAGCCTGCCCCCAGTTGTCAGCACACAATGCCTTTCCCTCTCTGGGTCTAGAGTCTCCAGCTGCTCCATCACTCCACATCATCATCTCTGCCTCCATCTCTGGCATCACTGCTTCTCTAAGTAGGGTCCCACACTCTGCTCTTCTCCCTTGATGTTCCCAGGGACCTCGGCTTCTGGACTGTAAAGGCAACCACTCCCCTCCTTTTGCTACAAAATGTCAAACCAACTTTGCGGTCCAGTGCTTATCTTATAGCGCCAACCAGGACATCTGAAAACCCTATGAAGCAGCTCTACTCTGCACACATGGAGTTTCCATGGGTCAACATCAGCTTCATAGCAACTAAAAACAACAACATAAATGTTCACATTTTCATTTAAGACTTGTTGTTATTGTCAAGTGCCGTGCAATGGTTCCAACTCGTAAAGGCCCTGTATAGGATTTCCGAGGAGCAGCTGGCAAATTTGAATTGTTGACCCTAACATTAGTAGTCCAGTCTACAGCACCGCACCAGGACATATTTTCATTTAAGACTAGTGTTATACTGTATAAAGATGAATGGTAAAATCATGCCAATCATTTAAACACTTTCTTTTTTTTTATTTTACTTAGGACAACATTAAATAGCAAATAAAAGATACCATGACAAATGAAGAGAGAGAAAGAACGTGGAAGAAAGGAAAATGCTGTGTGTTTTGGTGCCTTTTATGGTACTTTTTCTTGCTCTTCGAAAAGGGACTCTGCATTTATATTTTGCACTGTGTCCCGCATGTAAGTTATTAGGCAACAGGAACACAATGAACAAAACAAATGCACGCTCTACTCTCTTAGAACCTACACGTTTAGTAGGTGAGACATAACTGAATAATTCCAGAAATATGTAGTTACATGCTGAAAATATCCCTGCTGGTACAATGGTTAAGCACTTGACTGCTAACTAAAAGATTGGTGGTTCGAGCCCACCTAGTGGCTTTGCAAGAGAAAGACCTAGTGATCTGCTTCTTAAAGATCAGGGCCAAGAAAACCCTATGGGATAGTACTGCTCAGTCACTTGGGGTTATTCTGAGCCAGAATTGACTCTACAGCACCCAAAAACATCAATAAGTGCCATGGAAGAAAGTTAAAAGAGTTTTCTGAGGGCATATAATAGCAGGAACTAACCTAGTCTTGGAGCCCTGGTGTGGCGCTATGGGTTAATGTGCCAGACTGCAAAGCTGTTTGAACCACAAGGTTGGCGGTTTAAGCTCACCAGCTGCTCCTCGGAAACCCTATAGAGGGTCGTTATGGGTCGGAATCAACTCCATAGCATTTCATAAGAAACAGCCTAGTCTTAGGGTCAGGAAAAACTTCCCTGAGGACATTTTATTTCAATTGAAATGTGAAGAAGTAGCAGGAATGAGGGAGTTAAAAAGGGAACAGTTAAAAAGGAGAATAGCATGGGCAAAGGCCATGAGACAGGAGAAACTCTGATGCTACAGGTAAAAGAAAAACATATGGCTAGTTATAGTCCAGTCTTACAGATCACATGAGGAATTTGATCTTTATCCTAAAAGTTGTAAGAAACCATTAAGAATTTAAACAGGAAAATAATATTATCAAATCTGTTGTTTTCAATTGATGCAATGAGGATTGTTGTGTGTAGAACTGCCTAAAAGGAGTCAGGCTAGTTAGAAAGAAAGTTACTGCAATAATTTGAGTGAGAGATGATGGTAGCTTGGGCTGTGAGAATGATAGATATAGGTAGGAGGAAACATGATAAATTAGATGGGGTAGCAAGAACAGAGAAGGAGAAAAGGTATCAGGAATGACTCCTAAGTATCTGGTTTGTGTCACTGTGTGGATAGTGAAGTCATTTACTAAAACACATCTCAATGATGGATGAAAGCTCTGAGAGAGGAGGAAGAGTGAGCAAGATTATGTTCAGTTGAGGTCCCTTTGAAACATCCAAGGAGAGATATCAAGAATGTCATGGGTGTACACTTCTGGAGTCCAGAAGTGAGATTTGGACAGAAGAAATCAACTTGCTGATCAAAACTGTAGCTATGCAAAAGGCTTAAATAGGCACATCACAAAAGAGATTACACAAATGATCAAAAGTACATAAAAAGTACTCAACATAATTAGTCATTAAAACCAAAAATCAAACCCACCACCGTCAAGTTGATTCTAAATCATGGTGGCCCAATGTGTTACAGAGTCGAAGCGCTCTATAGGGTTTTTGTGGCTGTAATATTTACAGAAACAGTTTACCAGGCTTTTCTTCCATGGTACTGGATGAGTTCAAACTGCCAACTTTTAAATAAGCAGCTGATTGCCAATCGCTTTTGCCACCCAGGCTCCTCCATTAACCATTAGAGAAAAGCAAAAGAGAGCCACAATGAGATGCCACTTCATACCAGAATGATTAAAATTTTCAAAGACTTCCAACACTAAATTCTGGCTAGGATACAGAACAACTAGAACTCTCACGTGTTACTGATGGACATGTAAAATGGTACAACTTTAGAAAATAGTTAGGCAGTTTCTTCAAAACTTAAATATACATGTGCCATATAGCCCAGGAATTGCACTCCTAGGCATTTACCCAAAAGAAATAAAAACAACTGTGCACATTAAAGTGTGCAAAATAATATTTATAGCAACTTTAGTTGTTAATTGTCCCAAACTTGACTGTTTCATATTTACTGGATTATTTAAAGCCACTGGGTGACTTTAAATAACAGAAATTAATTATCTGACAGTTCTGGAGGCTAGAGGTCCAAATCACTGTGTTGGCAGGGCCATGTTCCTTCCAGAGTCTCTAGGGAAGATCCTTTCTTATCTCTTCCAACTTCTGATAGCCTTAGGTGCTCGTTGGTGTGTAGATTCATCTTTACATAGTTTCATCTTTACATGGTCGTCTTTCCTCCACCTGTCACTCTATGTATAGCAAATGACCACAAATTTAGTGGCTTAAAACATTTATCATCTCATAACTTCTCTAGGTCAGGAGTCTGTGTGTACAGGTCAACTTGGTCCTCTGCAAGGTGTTGGCCTGGGCTGAG
Source organism: Chrysochloris asiatica (assembly GCF_000296735.1). NCBI lineage: Eukaryota > Metazoa > Chordata > Mammalia > Afrosoricida > Chrysochloridae > Chrysochloris > Chrysochloris asiatica. The sequence goes on along the minus strand of NW_006408568.1, from coordinate 6,872,034 downwards.
CTTTCATCAGGGACTTGACTGGGGAAGAATCTGTTTCTGATGTTTCCAGTGCACATGTCAGCATTCAGTTCCTTGCAGGCTGCTGGACTGGGGACCTCAGTTTCTTGTTGGATGCTGACTGGAGGCTACTCTTACCTCCTCTCAATGTGGTCCTCTCCAGATGGCAGTTCACAACATGGCAGCTTGCTTCTTCAAAGGCAGCAAATGAGAGAATCTTCTAGCAATACAGATTTTGCAATCTGATGTAACATAATCAAGAACCTGTAAATACAAATGTTCTGTCATCTTTGCTATACTAAATCAGTTAGAAGCAAGTCACAGACCCTGCCCACACTCAAAGGGACTACACAATGGTGTGATATCAGGAGGTGAGGATCTCCTGGTACTCTGTCAGCTTAGTCACACAGTCTGACCTCTGTCCTCTAATGACTCATGTCCCTCCCATATGCAAACTACATTAAACTTCTTCCAAGATCTCCAGAGTCTTACTGTATTACAGCATTGACCCAAAGTATAGAATCTCATCATCTAAATGAAGTCTAGGTGTAGTGAAGTCCCTTTGGGGGTTCCTCTTGATCTGTCGATCTGTAAAACTAACAACACAAGTTATCTGCCGTCACATACAAAACATGCAAGGATGAGATAACAGTTATAGACATTCCTGTTCAAAAAAAAAGGGAACAAGGGAAATACAAAAAGTCACTGGTCCATATTGATTCTGAAATCCATCTGGGAAAATGTCGAGTATTGTTTGATTTGGTGTCAAGACCTGGGAATAATTTCTTGTCTCTCTGCTCTGCCTTCTGGGCTCTTGGTTGTGCCCTTTGAGTCATCCTTTTTTTTCTTTTTTAATAAAAGGTAGCATGTGTTTGCAGGTGAGTAGTTTTATCAGCCTGCTTCCTGCCAGTAGGATTTTAGAATGTGACAGCCTCCTTTCATTTTTCACTCTCTCCACCCCTGACAGTCCAAACTGGCAATACTTTTGATGAAATCGCTTTCTCAAAAACTTTATGTATCTGGATTTCAAGGGGATTCATTCTGTTGAAAGAGGCCTGGTGGGAGTAGATTACCAGGCCTATCTTCCAAGGACCCTCCAGGTGGACTGAACCGCCAAGCTTTTGGTTAGCTGCTGAGCACATTAATTAACCTGTTTGTACCATCAAATGCTGAGAGTCCTGGTGTGGCACTGTGGGTTAATACACTGAAACGCAAAGTCGGTGTGAACCTCAAGGTCAGCAGTTCAAGCTCACCAGTCGCTCCTCAGAAACCTTACACAGGATTATTATGGGTTGGAACTGACTCGAAGGCACTTAACAACAACAACCATCAAATGCAGAAGTCACTGCTCATTAGTTAATAGCTGATTGGTTCCTACATGGTGAGAGAGCTCTGAGGATGAAACTGAGAGGGAGACAGAAGGCCAGAGCAAGGTGAGGATGTGAGGATTCTGCCCAGACCTTCCTCTCCGCACTCCAGCTTGAGGAGCTGGATTAACAGCAGGTACAGACAAGCTGACTGCAAAATCTCCATGGAAAAATTCCATTATCTTTTCATTTCACTTCCCCATGAATTTTCTGAAGGTCTTTCTTACCCGTTGTTGTTGTTAAGTGCCTTCAAGTTGGTTCTGACTCATAGTGACCCTGTACAGCATTCCCAAAGAGTGGTTTGTGGGCTTACACCGCTGACGTTGTGGTTAGCAGTCCAGTGCTTATCCTATAGTGCCACACCAGAACTCCTGTCACATAGTTTACAAGAGGACCCGATGGTCTGATGCACTTGAGTTATGGTGTTGGAGGAGAATATTAAGAGTATCATGGACTGCTAGATGAACAGACAAACCCATGTTGGGTGAAGCACAGCCAGAATGCTCCATATAAGCCAAGATGATGAGACTTCATCTCTCATAATTCGGACATGTTATTAGTAAGGACCAGTTCCTAGAGAAGGACATACTGCTTGGTAAAGTGGAGGGTTAGCTAAAAAGAGGAAGACCTCCAACAAGATAGATTGGCACAGTGGCATGCAATGGCCTCAAGTGTCCAATTGTGAGGATGGCGCAGAACCAGGCAGTGTTTCGTTCTGCTGTGCATAGGAGCGTTATGAGTCAGAACTGAGTCAGCAACACCTAACAGCAGCAAGTACATGATAAGAGCTCTGGTGGCACAATGATTAAAGTCCAGTGGTTAAAGGTTAGGGGTTTGAACCCACCAGTGCACTGCTGAAGAAACGTCTGGCAGTCTTCTTGTACAAAGATGTTGTTGTTAAGTGCCATCAAGTCTATTCCAACTTACAGTGACTCTGTATAGGGTTTCTGAGGAAAGGCTGGTGAATTTGAATTACTGACCTTGCAGTTAGCAGTCCAGTGCTTATCCTACAGCGCCACATGAAAACTCAGCCTTGGAAACCCTATGGGAACAGTTCTGCCCTGTCCTATAGGGTTGTTATGTGTTGGAATCACTTGGTGGTAATGGATTTGAGTTTTCACACCATTAGGCAAAAGCCCCATC
>NW_006408568.1:6854913-6868527 GCF_000296735.1 Chrysochloris asiatica | reverse complement strand
TCACTGCTTCTCTGGGCAGGGTCCCGCACTCTGCTCTTCTCCCTTGATGGTCCCAGGGACCTCTGCTTCTGGACTACAAAGTCGATCACTCCCCTCCTTTTGCTACAAAACATCTACCTTTACATTTCCAACCCTCACAGTCAGTCCTAATAAGCAATTATTCACTATTGTGCCACGTAAGGGCCACCCTCATCTCCTTTCATCAGTCCCGCCCAAACAGATTGGATACTACTCCGTGGAGATTCTACCTTCCTCTGCGCCCTCTGGATCTAGGGTCCCTCTTGGAAGCTTGTAAGCCAGTCACTTCTTGCCTTTGTAGCCCTCCCATTTTGGGTAGCCACTTTTCAAATTGCCCATCCCTGTCTACTCTGTGTATGGAGGGGGTGGGAATGATCCTCACTGTAAAGATTTGTTCCCTCTTTTGAGCTACTGCATCCAGAGGTGTAGGTCAAGTTCATCAAATTGTATGAGATTACTCTTTTTTCCTCTTCTTTCTATTTCTAGTTGAATTCGGATCATCCAGCCATTGAAGTCAGGTCAAGTGGGTATTATCTGATTCCTTTTTAAGTTTTTTTTTCTTCTCTCAGTTTATCTCCTCTCAGATTTTACTATAAGTAGCAAGAAGAAATCTGACAGCACCTTCAGCATTTTGGAACATTTGGAAATCTCCTTAGTTATATAATCAATTTATCATTTACACATTCTGCTTTCCACATAACCATGGGAAGTGATTTTTCTAAGCTTTCTGCCAATACATAACAAGGATCCCCCTTCCTCTAGTTTCTATGAATAAAATCCTCAGTTCCTTTGAGTGCTCTCTGGCAGCATCCCTCAAGTCCAGATTTCTGCTAACATGTTCCTGGTGTGGTATTGCAGGTTAATGCAATGGACTGCAAAGTCGCTTTGAACCATAAGATCCGTGGATCAAGCTTAGCAGCTGCTCCTCAGAAACTCTATACACGGTCACTAGAGGTCGGAACCGACTCGATGACACTCAACAACAACAATCATGTTCCTTAAAATTCTTCCAAAATAAAAAAACAGAACCACTGCTATCAAGTCGATTCTAACTCATAATGACAGCGGAACTACCTTATGGGGTTTCCAAGGCTGTAAATCTTAGCAGAAACAGACTGCCGCATCTTTCTTCCAGGAAGCTGCTGGTGGGTCCCAACCACGAACCTTTTGGTTAGCAGCTAAACATTTAACCATTATTCCACCAGGGCTGCATAAAGTAATTCCAGCCTAGCTATTATTAAACATTTTGATCCAAGTTTCTATAAGATAAGCCTGATCAAAAGGGAGCAAAGTATGGAACAGAATTTCAGATTTCCAGTGGAATTCAGACTTTCTGGAGCCATTGAGATTTTGGATGAGGCCCCAAAATCATCTCCCAGAGATCATCATTAAAATTTAAACCTTAAACTATTACATGAAGTCTTCTTTGAACCAAAAAAAAAAAAAATAGTTTATTTTAATTAGTAGAATGCATCTGCTTTAAACATTGTGATGCTTTTTTAAAAAATCTGTATGACATCAATTGATAATAGCAATTCAAAGGGTTGGATGGGAAGCTTCAAGGGCAATGAGTTTAATACAATTCTGATATAATGGTGTGAAAAGGACAGAAAAAAGTGGTAGCGCAATTTGAAGAATATAAACAATGTCACTGCATTGTACATGTGGAAACTGTTGGAATGGTCTATCTTTGACTATGTCTACTTTCACCAAAAAAAAAAATTATTTTTAAATTTTAATTTTATGTCCCACACCACACAGTTCAAAGCCAATCCAACATTTTTGGGCATTTGTTACAGCAGCACCCCACTTCCAGTACCAAAATCTCTGGCTATATAACAGTGTTACCACAAACTTAGAAACTTAAAACATCACACACTTATTTATCATCTCACAGTTTCTAAAAACGAGGAGTCTGAACATGGCTTGTTGTTTAATGCCACCAAGTCAGTTCTGACTCATAGTGACCCTATCTAGGGTTTACAGGTGGTGGGTTTGAACTGCCTATCTTTAGGTTAACAATCCAGTGCTTATCCTGCAGAGCCACAATGGGACTCTGAACAAGGCTTAAGGGACTCTTTTGTAAGGCTGCAATCAAGATGCTCATGTTGTTATTGCTGTTGTTAAGTGCCATTGGTGGAGTTGGTTCCAACTCATAAACACCCTCTATAGGATTTCTGAGGACCTTGCAGTTCAAACTGACTGTGGTCCAATGCATTATTCTGCAGAGCCACACTAGGACTCCCAAAATGTCCATTGTTGTTGTTGTTGTTGTTAAGTGCCCTGTATAGGGTTTCCAAGGAGCAGCTGGTGAGCTTGAACCGCTGACCTTGCAGTTCAAACTGCTTTGCAGTCTGGCACATTAACCCACAGCGCCACACCAGGACTCCACAGACAGGAAATCCTTTAGTGGTTGGTTACCAGGGACTGAGGGAAGGGGAGGGGTTTCTTTTTGGTGAGATGAAAATATTTTGGAACTAGGTAGTGATGATTGTTGATCAGCTTTGTGAGCAACATGTGTCATTTAAAATTTTCTTGTAGACACATTAGAAAAAGTATTTTTTAAAGATGAAATTCATTTTAATAGTGCATTTAGCCCAGTATGTCCAACATATTGACATTTAGCATGTAACATGATAAAAGGTATTAACTAGATTTAAAAAAAATTTTTTCATACTAAAACTTAGAATTCTGTTATGTATTTTACACTTACGTACAACACATCTCAACTCAGATGTCAAATTTTCATCTAAATAAACCAGTTGCCTCGGAGTTGAAAGCATTTCACCAGACCAGATCCACTAATATTTCCAATAGTAGTCACTTCACCGTTTGTTTGCCATGCAGGGATTGCGTCTCATCTATTTAGAGTTCACAGAATTTACGAATATACCCAAGTTGTCTCAAACATAATGAAAAGTTTTTCCAATGACTGAATGTCACTGTTGTTTAGTGCCTTCGAGTCAGTTCCGACTCATAGCGCCCTGTATACGGTTTCCGAGGAGCAGCTGGTGAGCTTGAACCGCTGACCTTGAGGTTCAAACCGACTTTGCAGTCCAGCGCATTAACCCACAGCGCCACACCAGGAATCCAACTGAATAGAGTACCCGTTTTTTTATTTAAAAATTATAATAGTTAAAAATAAACCAGTTAACAGTTAAGGTCCTCAGCTGCACTAGCCACATTTCAAGTGCTCAGTAATCAAAACATAAGACTTCTTCAGTCTGGGTCTTCGGTGAGGTCAGCTGCTCAGCTCCTGCTCCCTCTGCAGACCCCAAATCTCCCTGAGACTCCAGAATCCTGGGTTCCTTCACCCAGAAATTCAAATGACTCCCTCCCCTTTATCCCTGCCCATCCCCCACCCCTTCTAGCAGCAGGAGTTCCCAACCTTCTGAGCTCTTTTTCACTCAGACCACTTATCCCTGATTCCCCTGGCTCCCCAGGCCCACTTATCACCTGGCCCTCCTATCTAGATTATCATCTCTATGCATAAACATTAGCATACCTGAAAACTAATTTGCTTACTGATTACTTCTGCTCTAGTCAAATTCACAAACCTTCCGAAGAAAGAAGAAACACACCCAGTCCCTCCCACCCCTTGCAAGGAAATTGTGTCTTGTCTTGCAGTAGAGGAAGAAGAATTTCAGCAGTTGCCAGGTTTATGACATAGGGGCTGTTATACCCACTGAAAGGAGGACGGAGGAAGGCAGAACATGGGTGGCGGCGAGGTTGAGAAAAAGTGTCCCTGTGGGTGTGCGGCCGTGGGAGGGGAGGAGGACATTTCACATATGGTTCATTGTGTTGGAATGATTTGGATGTTAAATAAGCACCTTAAGGGATTCTTTCACATTTCATACTTTCAAATTTTTATGATTTAAATTCTTTCCTCCAGGCTGGTTTTTTTTTTTTTTCAAGCTTCAGATCTCTTGCTAGACTGGGTCTTATTTGCATAATCCCACCTCTGATATTTAGTCCCGCCCCTTTAAAAAGCTCCTCCTTGTCGTCCCCAGCCCGGAAGGCTCTGCGCTCTGCTCTGTACACTGTCGCCACCCTTTTTTCTTGTTCTTGACAGTCACCCTGCTCAGGCTTCACTCCGTCTTCCCCTCCCTTGTACCGAGCCTGGTTTCTCTACTGCTGTCAGAGGCCAGGATAATCCTCCTGGAGCTATTTCAAGGCTTAGTCAATCCTGTTGCCCTGTGCCCAGCTCCCACACAGGCCGGATTTCAGGGCTGTGGACCCTGTGCCAGGAAGGGAGGGGTGGCAGCTCCTGTAATACCAGAGTGCTGAGCACCAGGCTCTAGGATCTGGATTCCTTAGAGCCTGTCAGGGGGCAGGGAGGATAGTGCGATGGGCACAATCAGGCTGTGATCCTAAGTACCATCCTAAATCTTCCAGCTAGATGACTGAAAGTCTGGAGTCCTGAGTCTTCATCTACCCCACAACACACACACACACACATACACACACACACACACATGCTCCTCCTCTCAGTACTCACCCCCCCGCCCCCCGCACACACAACACACCAACCAAAGTCATTGTGACTTTCACAGACCCTTGATATTTTCCCCTTTGTGGGGCCCTAGATGATCATGATCCAGTTGCCATTAACTTGACACACACTCATGGTGGCCCCCTATGTATCAGAGTAAAACTGTGCTTCATGGAGCTCTCAGTGGCTAGTTTTCTGGAAGTAGATCACCAAGCCTTTCTTCTGAGGCACCTCTGCATGGATTGAAACTCCCAACCTTTTGGTTAGTAGCCAGGACGGCTGGCTCACTGTTTGTGCCTCCCGGGAACTCTTGCTCCATTAAAAAATGGTGGTGGTGGTTATGTGCCGTGGAGTCAGTTTCGACTCATAGATGTACAAATATAACTTATTGATAGTTAAATATTAATACTACATATTATAGTATTTTCTGTGTTTTTTTTATTCCGATTTTAAAAGAAATTAACATCTTTTCGATCCCTGTTATAGATTGAATTATGTTCCATAAAAACATATTTTAACTTGGCAAGGCCCTGACTCTCAGTACTATGTAGTTATTTGCCATTTTGTGATTTGATGTAATTATCCTATGTGTTAGATCCCAATCTCTAAAACGTTAATAAAGCAGGATTTGAGATAATTATGTTAGTGAGGCAGGATACAATCCAAAGGACTAGGTTGTATTTTGAGTCAATCTCTTTTGAGATATAAAAGAGATTGAACAAGTGAGCAGAAATCAAAGGGACCTACTACCAGCAAGAAAGAAGATCTGGGAGTGGACTGTGGATCCAGGATCCCTGTGCTGGGAAACTAGTAGAACCAGGAAACACACACACAGATAAAAACTTCCCTTAAACTGGTGCTCTGAATTTGGACTTCTAGCCTCCTAAACTGTGGGAGAATAAATTTCTGTTTCTTAAAGGCATCCACTGTGGTATTTCTGTTGTAGCCGCACTAGGTAACTAAGAGAGGACCATACTGTGTCTAATTGACCTCTCTGGTCCCTGGGTATGCTCCCCTCTATCTCTTTTCCCAGCCCCTAGTCATGACCTCCTCCCGCACATCCCCAACTCAGTTCATTTCTCACCTTAGATGAGTACACTGGTTTTTTTGGTTTTGGTTTTAAAACATAATCTTTTATTATGTTTTTGGTGAATGTTCACATAGGAAGTTAGGTTCCCATTTGACAGTTTCCACACAAATTGTTCATTGACATTAATTATATTTTTCACAATGTTTCAACATTCTCTTTAGTTGTACTCTGGTTATTCCATTTCCAGTACTCTAGTTTCCCTGTCCTTTATTTTCTCATCATTGCTGTAGGGAAATTGTTGACCTTTAGGTCTTATACAGATGGTTTTCAGCAGAACACTGCTCTCATGGTAAGTCCTTCATTTTTGTGCTGCTCTGCTCTTTTACTAAAAGATGACCTCAGAGAATAATTTTGGTTCAAGTGTTAAAGAATGTCTCAGGACAATTGTTCAAGGAATCCTCTGATATCAACTGGCCCAGTTAGTCTTCCTTTAAAAAAAAAGTAATTTGAGTTTTGATCTGCATTTTTCCCGGATTCTATCCAGGATCATCTACTATGACCCTGGTCAGAATGGTCAGTAGTGATAGTTGGGTACCATCTAGATCTCTGAGCATAGTCTTGTCAGCCCCACATTCTACCACATGGTAGAGTTCTGAGGTGGGTCATTTTGGGCTTCAGTGCGCCTCTCTGGGAGAGCCAGTTACTGTAAAAAGAAGGATAAATCCATGGTTTCTTGAAGTCCTTTGTGCTCTTCTAATGCTACTGATTTTATAAACAAGTCTGAACTTATCTGAAGTACCTCAATTTTGGTATCAGAAAAGGATGGTTTCTTCCATGAATTACTATTATCTTCGGCTATGAGACCAGAAGAAATGGATGGTGTCTGACTACCATTACTGAACGTTTTGATCAAGGACCCAATAGATGGATCTTGACCAAAAGTGGGGAAATTGAGAAGCAATTTCAAATTCATATGGAAACCAAGCTTATTGGAACTATCGAGACTGGGGGAACCCTTGAATCTATTGTCTGGAAATAATCTTTAAACTTTGAACCCAAACTATCCTATGAAGCTAATGGTAAACTAAACAACAGTTTACCTCAATTAATAAAAGCTATTCGCTTGAGCATTACACTCTTATAAAGAATTATCTATATGAGTTCAAACTAACAACAGTAAATCTAAAGCACAGATAAAAACTTAGAAAGGAATGGTTTCTTCCAAATCCACGGCTATGATCCCAGGGTTCCAACACATTCCGAATTAAGTCCAGGCTCCTTCTTACTATGTCACATGAGACCTTCTTTGAAAGGACTAGAATATAGTGAGTAAGAATATATATAAAAAGGTAGAGCTGTCTGACCTTGTACAAGTCCTTAAATCTCTTATAGTCTCAGTTTTGCCCAACTTTGAAATGGGGATGATGATAATATTTTCCTCAACAAATTATTTTAAGTATTAAATATTATATATGTAAATTTATTTTGTACATAATAACGCTTTATATGGTAGGGGAAAAAAAAATACAGAAAAGTCCCTATCTCTTCTCCACAGGGCAGATTCCTTATCATAACTAAGATTTGAAATGACCAAGTACATTGTCTGGAATAGACCAAAAAACAAGTCCACTGCCATCAAGTTGATTCCAACTCATAGCAACCCTATATAGGTGTGATCACTAAGGTTTTGTATCAATTTGTCTAGGCCAGGGTTCTCATTGGTTTGGTAGTTGAGATATAGTTATCCTCATAATGAGATCTGATACAATGTTATGAACTCCAGGATGAGTTCTGCTATGAGCAAGCCAATCAACTGAGAGGATATTTCCTCAGGGGTGTGGCCTGCTTCCAATATATTAGACACTTAGGCAAAGCTTGTTTGCTCTCTGCTGGGTCTGGATCTTGAATCTAGCTTATCCTCCAACCTCTAGTTCTTTGGACTTGAGCCACTGATGTGCTCTATTGCCTGCTTGCCTGTCTGTCTGCCAGCCAACTGACCTGTCAATCTTGCTTCACCTGACCTGGATTTGGGACTCTTCCACCTCTATAACCATGTGAGCCATTTCCATAATATAAACTTCTCTTTATTTATTCATATATAAATTTCACTCGTTTTGTTTCTCTAGAGAAACCAGCCCAAGACATTTGGTACCAGGAGTCATTCCAGAGAAACAAAGTCATAAGGGTGGGTTTTCTAAATTGGTTCTCAAGTCTGATTAGTTGCAATGGCACTGATCATTCTGCTTCTGTTAGTAAATGTTGTTGTTGTTATTAAGTGTCGGTGATTCAGTTCTGACTCATAGCGGCCTTGTATAGGGTTTCTGTGAGTGGCTGGTGGGCTTGAACCACAAACCTCTGATTAGCATTCAAGTGCTTACCCTACAGCACCACAACAGGACTGTACATAGGGAACTGCTAACCCATGGTATGAGTTGGCAGTGCTAGTATGCAAAATACCACCACTTGTAGATCAAGTATTGATGACAAAATAGATGCTTAGTGATGTTGTGTTTGATACTTTTCTGCAATTTTGTCCAGACGAGAAGTATAGGGAAGCTGGCTGGCTGGTCCTACTGATACAGACCAAGTGGTAAAGGAAAGAGACCAGCTCAGAGTTTTGAAGTTCTTTCTCAAATAATCCATAAAAGACCTTAAATTTTCCACTTGTGCCCTGAAAGAGGGCCTATTTCTTAGAGTAACAGATCTGATATTGCTGAAAACCAAACCAAGAGTCTTATCTTAAGCATGGCTAAATTGCAACAACAGCTGAATTCCCGATCTTGAATGCTGTCTGATGTTTGAGTGAAGGCAAAAATTGGGAAGAAATGGGATCCTGAAACTAAGGAGGGAGACATATTGTCAGGTAATCAGGAAGCTGGGGACACTGAGCCCTTAAATTCTGTCAAATTATTCTTGCCAACAGCACCACCCCTCCCATCTGAAGAGATTACTTCAGCTTTGTCTGCAGATTCATTATCAGTAAAACCATTATTCCCTCTGCACACACTCGATGAGATAAACCCAACTGTGCCTACTGAGAAGATTATCTGGGGCATCTCCTAAGGTAGATGTCTTTCAAGACATTGCTGTATGTTCCCATCAAACACATCCACCAATGACTGTTTCTAGACCTATAACTAGACTTTAAGTCCCAGAAGCCCCAAAAGGTGACGTGCAAATTGTGACCCAGGAAGAAGTACACTGCGCTCCAAAAGAGCTGCTTGATTTTTCTAATATGTGCAAGTAGAAACTAGATAACATGTGTGGGAATGGTTGTTGAGGGTGTAAGATAATGGTGCGAGGAACATAGATCAGTCTGAGTTAGATCAGTCTGAGTTTATTGATATGGGCTCACTAAGCACAGATACTTCATTCAGTATTTCAGCATGAGAGGCTTTGTTGTTGTTGGTACATGTTGTTGAGTTGGTTCCGACCCATAGCTACCCTGTATAGGGTTTCCAAGGAGCAACTGGTGAGTTTGAACCGCCAACCTTGTGGTTCAAACTGACTTCGCAGTCCAGCGCATTAACCCACAGCGCCACACCAGGAGTCCATGAGAAGCTTAGAAAGGTTCTAATGGTTTATTTGGTTGGTTCACTGAAGCATAGATTATGCGGTGGCCTACAATACATCAAGCTAAAGCACCAGACCTGCCTTAGTATACTGTAAAGAAAGGAATACAAAGGCTTCAGGAAATTGGTGTGTTAGAATGGATTTATCAGGATGAGACCCATAAACCCACACATTGGAATGTCCAGAGGATACACCTTCTACCACAATAGTGAGAAACAAATTTGTGAAGGGAGCCCCTGCCTCCCTTCAGAAGACTGCTGTGCTTGCTATATTATGTGAGCCAGATTTGACAGTGGGAACTGCCCTAATTGAATTAAGACACCTACTTGCAATAGAGTTGAGTGAACCCTTGGCAGGGGCCAAATGATAGAACTTAATTGACAAAGACAAGGTGGGTGTGGTTACTGTAATGGACAGTAAATCAAAGTAGTAATCAGAATAGTATGACTTGTGTGAATTTATGACATTGGCTACTTGTAGGTGGAAAACCTACAAAAATATTTACTTAATCTATATAAGAGGAATAATCCTAGGTCAAATCACTGACACTCTAACTTGAATCGCCAGAATAGAGAGTCACGGCCTCTCAATCAATTCCCAGACTTGAGCCAGTTTATAGATCCACAACCCCTTGAATGAAGGGGATGCCAGATCCCTTGAGCAAGGACCCCACCACACTGCCAATTGTTTTTCCCAGCCTTCTCCAAAAGGACCTATAGTCTTTTACAAGAGTGACTGTTCATTGGGGAAAGGAAATCAGTCTTTTGGGGGATTACTGGACACTGGCTATGAATTGACACGAATTCCAGGAGACCCAAAATGTCTCTATGACCCACCAGACAGAGAGGGGGCATATGGAGGTCAAGCTATTAATGGAGTCTTAGCTAAGCTCCATCTCACTGTGGGTCCGGATGGTCCCTGAACTCATCCTATAGTGATTTCCCCAGTTCCAGAATGCATAATTGAGCAGACATACTCAACAACGGGCAGAACCCCCACACTGTATCCCTAAAATGAGAATAAGGGCTATTATGGTTGAAAAAGCCAAGTGGAAGTCACTAGAACTAAGTCTACACAGGAAAATAGTAAACTATTAGCAATACCGTATTCCTGGAAGGGTTGCAGAGATTAGTGCTACAATCAAGGACTTGAAGGATGTAGGTGTTGTGATTCCCACCCAATCGCTATTTAACTCACCTATTTTGTCTATGCAAAAAACAGATGGATTTTGGAAAATGACAGTGGACTATTGTAAACTTAACCAGGTGGTGACTCCAATTGCAGCTGCTATTCCAAATGTCATTTCATTGCTTGTGCAAATGAGTACATCTCCTGATACCTGGTATGCAACTATTGATCTGGCCATTGCCTTGTTCTCAATGCCAGATTAGAAGGATCAGCAGGAACAGTTTGCCTTCAGCAAGCCTGGTCAACAGTACATCTTCACTGTCCTATCTCAGGGGTGGCATCCACTCTCCAGCACTATGTCATCATTTAGTCTGCAGGGATCTTGATCATCTTTCCCTTAACACAGACTTCACACTGGTCCATTATATTGCTGATATTATGCTGATTGGACCTAGTAAGGAAGAAGTATCAATGAGTCTAGAATTATTGATAAAACAGCTATGTGCTATGGGGTGGGAAATTAACATGACCAAAATTCAGGCACCTCCCACCCCAGTGAAATTTCTAGGCATTCAGATATTCTACTAAAGTTTTGGTGTCTGGCCCCTCCCACAGCTAAAGAAGAGGCAAGTGTGGTGATGTGGGTTAATGCGCTGGACTACAAAGTTGGTTTGAACTGCATGGTCAACAGTTCAAGCTCACCAGCCACTCCACAGAAACAAGAAACAGGGTTGCTATGGGTGGGAACAGACTTGACAGCACTTAATAACAACAACACATTTTGTGGAGACTCCTGGTGTGGTGCTGTATTCCTGGAAGGGTTGCAGAGATTGGACTGTAAACCACAAAGTCAGCAGTTCAAACCCACCAACTGCTCCTTGGAAACCCTATACAGAGTTGCTATGAGTTTGAACTGACTCAGCAACACTGAACAACAACAATATTTTGTGCCTCTTTGGTTTTAGGAGGCAACATATTCCATCTTTGGGTGTGCTACTCTGGCCTGTTTTTCAGGTGACTCGAAAAGCTGCTAATTTTCAGTGTAACCCAGAACAAGAGAAGACTCTGAAATGTTCAGGCTACTGTGCAAGTAAGTCGCTCTGCCACCTGGACCATATGATCCAGCTGAGTCAATGGTGCTTGAAGTGTCTGTGGCAGATAGAGATGTAATTTGGAGTCTTTGGCAGGCCCCTATTGGTAAATCACAGCACAGATTCTTAGGATTTTGTTGCAAAGCCCTGCCATCTCCTGAAGATAACAAATCTCCTTTTGAGAAACAGCTTTTTCTTGTTACTGGGCCTTAGTAGAGACTGAACACTTAACCATGGACCACCAATTCACCATGCAACCTGAGCCACCCACTATGAACTGGGTGTTGTTTAATCCAGAGAGTCATAATGTTGGACATGCACAGAAGCACTTCATCATTAAATGGAAGTGAATATATAAGACCAGGCAAGAGGAGGACCTGAAGACACAGTAAGTTGTATGAGGAAGTGTCCCAAATATCCAGGGTCTCCACTCCTATGATACTACCTTCCTTCTCTCAGTCTACATGTATGGCCTTATATGGAATTTCTTATAATCAGATGAATGAGGAAGAAAAAATGCATATTCCATTTATAAATGGTTCTACACAATATGCAGGAACCTCTTGAAAGTGGACAGCAAAAATACTACAACCTCTTTCTAGAACTTCCTTGAAAGACAGTGGTTAAGGGAAATCCTCCCAAAGGGCAGAACTTTGAGCAGTGCATTTTCATTGTAAGGAAAAATGGCCAGATGTGTGACTGCATACTGAGTCATGGGCTATGACCAATGGTTTGGCTGGATTGCCAGGGACTAGGAAGGAACATGGTTGGAAAATTGATGACAAAGAGATGTGGGGAAGAGGTATGTGGATAGACCTCTCTAAATGGGCCAAAAAAGTGAAGATATTTGTGTTTCATGTGAACGTACACCAAAGGGTTACCTTGGCAGAGGAGGATTTTAACAATCAAGTGGACAGGATGACACATTCTGTGGAAACTAATTATGCTCTTTCTCCACCTACCACTGTCATTGCCCAATGGGTTCATGAATAAAGTGGTTATGGTTACATCAATGTAGGCTCTGCCTGAGCTCAGCAGCATGGGCTGCACTTACCAAGATTGACTAGGCTGCAACCATCAATGAGTGTCCCAATCTGCAGTAGCAGAAACCAACACCAAGTTTGATGTATGGGCCCGTTCCTTGGGGAGATCAGCCAGCAACCTGGTGGCAGGTTGATTACATTGGACCACTTCCATGAAAGAAAGAGCAGAGTTTTATTTTTACTAGAACAGACACTTAACTCTGGAGATGGATTACTTCTCTGAATGTATTACTTTTGCCAAAACTACTATCCATGAATTTACAAGATTGCTCTATCCACCATGGTATCCCACACGCATCAACTCTGATCCAGGGACCCACTTCACAGCAAACGAAGTGTGGCAATGGGCCCATGCTCTTGGAATTTACTTGTCTTACCATGTTCCTTATCATTCTGAAGCAGTTGGCTTGATTGGATGTTGGAATGACCTTCTAAAGACACAGTTACGGTGCCAGCTAGGTGGCAATGACTTGCAGGGTTAGGGCAATGTTCCCTAGAAAGCTTATATGCTCTAAACCAGTGTCCAATATATGATACTGTTTCTCAGATATCCAGGATTCACAGATCCAGGCACCAAGTGTTCGAAATAGGGGTAGCACTACTCACTATTGCACTTGCAAAATGTTTGCTTCCTGTACAACCCTTTGTTCAAGTCTGGATGTTTTCGTAGCATCATTCCCATTGAACTGGAAGTTAGGAATATTCTCTGACCATCTCGGGCTACTCATGCCTCTCGATCAATAGGCAAAGAAGGGAGTTAATGTTTTGGGTGATGTGACTGATCATGATTATGAAGGCAAAATTGCACTGACATCACATTGAGGTAAAGAAGAATATGCATGGAACCCAGGTTATTCCTTAGGATGTCATTTAGTACTACCATGCCCTGTGATTAACATCAGTAGTAAAGTTGTTGTTGTTAAGTGTCACGAGTAGGTTCTGACCCCAATTCCAACAGGAATGAAGATTTGGATCACGCCACCAGTCAAAGAACCATGACCAGCTGAGATACAAAGGGAATGCAGAATGGTTAGTGGAAGAAAATAGTTTTAAATACCAGTTACAGCTATCTGACCAGTTGCAGAAATAGGGACTGTTATAAATAAATACTAAATATATATTTAGTAGTTGTTGTTGTTAAGTGCCATTGAGTCAGTTCCAACCCATAGCAACCCTGTGTAGGATTTCCAAGGAGCAACTGGTGAGCTTGAACTGCTGACCTTGCTGTTCAAACTGACT
>NW_006408568.1:6853382-6854803 GCF_000296735.1 Chrysochloris asiatica | reverse complement strand
CTAAATGGCACTTAACAACAACAACATACATATACTTTTTATATGTGTGCATCAAATTTTTTGCTTTGTTCATTTATGAAATATAAAATGAAAATTGGTTCCGTGCACTTTTAGTTATATGCATGTTAGTTGTGTCATGTTAGGTGCAAGTGTAACTTTATAAATGTCTTTATTTAGGGAATATGTAAGGGTTTAAGGAGATATGTACAGGTGCTAAATTGACAAGGGTTGAACTTGGATAGTTAAAGTTTTGTGTCAACTTGACTGAACCAGGATACTCAGTGGTTTGATAGCTGAGATGTAGTTATTCCTATAATGAGATCTAATACAATGTAGTTAACTTTATGATGAATTCTGCTATGAACAGCCAGTCAATTGAAGGCATATTTCCTTAAGGGTATGGCCTACTTCCAATATATTAGACACTCAGGCAAAGTGTGTTTGCTTTCTGCTGGGTCTGGATCTTGCATCTGGCTTGTCCTCTGACCTGCAGTTCTTTGGACTTGAACCAGGGACCTGCTTTTTTGTTCGCTCTCCTCATTTGCCTGCCTGCCTACCTGCCATCTGATCTGCTGATATTGGTTCATCTGACCCTGACTTGGGACTCTCTTACCTTTACAACTGTGTTAGTCATTTCCTTAACACAAACTCTTTATACATACATATATAAATTTCACTGGTTTTGTTTCTCTAGGAACCTAGACTAAGACAATAGGATTTCTGAGACTGTAAAGCTTTATGAAAACAGAAAGCCTCATCTTTCTTCTGTGGAGGAGCTGGTGGGTTTGAACTGCCAAACTTGTGGTTAGCAGCCCAGTACTTATCCTACAGTGCCACCAGGGCTCCTCACTTGGAAAAGAGGAGGAGCTTAAAAAATTGTATGTATTATTGTGATCTGGTTCCTATCTACCTCTCTAATGTCCTCTCCATCTCTCTCTGCCTTGAAATTCAGCAATAGCATACTGCTTGTGGTCTTATTTCATTTCTCACTGTACATTTTCTGACTCCCTAATCATTATAATGAAGTCCTGGTGTGGCACTGTAGGATAAGCTCTCGACCTCAAGGTTGGTTTGAACCACAAGGTCAGCAGTTCAAAGTCACCAGCTTCTCCTCGTAAATCCTATACAGGGTCACTATGAATCAGAACCGACTTGACAGCACTTAACAGCAACAACAATCATTATAGCAGAATCCTGGTATGGCACTGTAGGATAAGCAGTGAGAGGTCAATAGTTCAAACCCACCAGCCACTCTTTTTTGTGGGGGGAGGTTGAGTATCTGTCGGCCGTTTTGTTTTGTTTGTTTGTTTTCTTTAATTTAAGGTTTTAATTGTGGATTGAGTGCAAGTTTACAGGGCAATCATCAGTTTCACATTCATCAATTCATATAACTTGTTTCATTACATTGATTATAATCCCCT
>NW_006408568.1:6844923-6850727 GCF_000296735.1 Chrysochloris asiatica | reverse complement strand
AAGCAATAGATTTCTTGCTTCTGCCACAAATTCCCCCAGCTGTGAGCCTTCCAACCTTCTAAGTATTCCTTTATATGTGGTTCAGAGTTTTGGGACCATCCCCTGAGACTGCTTGGTCGGGTATTTTGTGTTGTTGTTGGCAGAGCTCTCTGCTACACATCCACCCTATCCGCTATCTTGTTTATTCTCGCCACCAGCACTCTTTGTACAGAGTTACAATGAGTTGGAACTGACTTCTTGGTGCTTAACAACATTGTGCCAGTCATTGTAGCAGAAACTGGCTAGCTCTTTTCCTGGGTATTGTTGGTTGAATCATGTCCTCATAAAAAGATATGTTCAAATTCTGACCCCCAATAACTGTTAATGGAACATTATCTGGAAATAGGGTCTTTGCAGATGTAATCAAGTAAAGATGAAACCATACTGGAGTAGAGGAGGACCTAAATTCACTATGATTGGTGTCCTTATAAAACAAGGAGAAGAGACACACAGGGAGAGTGTCATCTGATGATGGGGATAGAGATTGGAATGATACAGCTGTTACCAAGGATTGCTGGCAACTACCAGAAAGTATAAAGAGGCAGGGAAGGGTCTTTCCTAAGACCCATCAGAGTATGGCCCTGCTGACACCTTCATTTCAGATTTCTAACCCCCATAACTGTGCGAAATACATTTCTGTTGTTCTAAGATCCCCAGTTTGTGGTTCTTTTTATCACAGTCCTAGGAAACTAATACACAAGGTATATAGCTAGACAATCTTTCCTAATCTCCCCTGAAGTTCTATGTGGATGTTTAAACAAGCTTGAAAGATAATGGAATTTTTTCCACAATCTTTTTGAAGCCCCTTTGTCTATGCCATTCCCAGGCCTGCCCCCACAAAATCTCTCACATGCTGTTTATTCTCCATGTTCTTTCCCCTTTCAAGGAGCTTAGAAGTCCCAGAAGATGTAAAGAACCTGATTCCTTGAATCAAAGCATAGAGGAGAGCCATTTGCCAATTTGGGCTTTTCATTAATGAAAAATAAACTTTCAGTATATTTAAGCTATCGTACATGTTTTAGTTTGTTCCAGCAGCTAAGATAACACACTAATGCTCTCTCATGTCCTTGAAATGCCTGTAAACTTGCCTTGCTTCACCTGTGTAACTATTTTGTAAGTTTCTCCTCTGGCACCACATTCTCTAGAAATCATTCCTTGTGTAACTCCCAACCCCTTACTTGAGAGTTCGGTGTCTCTGGCAGATAGATATTGCACAGTTGAATACTCTTTATCCATTCTCCAGGAGCCCCTGGGCAGCATGAATGTTTATGCACTATACTACTAACTGAAGTATGGCACTGTGGGTAAATGCACCAGACTGCAAAGCCGTTTGAACTGCAAGGCCGGCATTTCAAGCTCACCAGTTCCTCTTTAGAAACCCTACACAGGGTCGCTATGGGTCAGAACTGACTCGACAGCACTTAACAACAATAACAATAACTGAAAGGTTGGTGATTTAATCACACACAGCAGTGCCTTAGAAGAAAGGCCTGGCAATCTGTTTCCCAAAAATCAGTCATGAAAAGACTGGAGGAACCCAATACTATGACCCTCAACCAACCTTCAGGTCTGGGACAGAACTCACCATCATGACCCAGTTTTCAGCTAAGCAGTAGATAGTATACAGGGTGGGCAACAATGCTAATAAGGTATGCTCACCATAAAATGTTCAATCATTCAAGATCAAAGGGGCAACATTTACCTAAGGACAAAGTTGAGAAGGGATGGGAAGGAGGGAGGTATGGAAATAGAAACCACAGGGAGGAAGCCGGATAACTGTTGTTGCATGGAGGGGATTGCAGTCATTGAAATGAAACCAAGTGTATGAGTTGTTGAATGTAAAACTGATGATCCTCTCTGTAAACCTTCACTCAGTTCACAATAAAAAGTTTTCAAAAAATGTTACATGGGGGTGGGGGGGATCAGTCATGAAAAGTCTATTATGGAATGCAGAATCAAAATTAACTACATGATAACTTGTCTTCCTCTCTTTTCTTTTTTAAACCCACACCCCCCATATTCTTAATAGCAGTCTAAATGGTAATGTACCAGTTAAACATATATATATATTCCTCAGACTTCCTTGTAGTTAGAAGCAATCGTGTGATCCAGTCCTGACCGATAAGATATGAGGAAGCTGCTGGTGGAGCTTCTGGGGAAACGTTTTAAAAAGGAATAGATGGGACTCATATTTGCCTTTTTCCTTTGTTCTTCCCTTACTTCCATCTGGAATTCAGATGCTGTGCCTGGGAATGGAGCATACATATCACAAAAATAAGGATGAAAGCTAAGGCAGAGTAAAGAGAAGGTTCTGAGCCCTAGTTTGCCCATCTCCAGTTATCCTGTTGTGTGGAAAATATAAACTCCTAATGCTTCAGCCCTGGAGCAGTGTTTCTGAAAGTAATCCTAACTGAATGGATGCCCCTTGCTCGGCGTGCCCAAGTACTCTATGCTCCCTCCACTGCTTCAATTACATCAGGCATCACACTCCAGGGCAATCAGCTGTTTTAAGTGTCTGTTTACCCGACTCCTTTGAAGCCACAGAGCGAACACTCAATAAATGTGTGCTGAGTGACTGTGACAAGGCACGCACTTTCTTCCTCATCCTGGATCTGAAGAGAGAGAAAAAAGGGTACTCCTGGGGACACACAGAAAATTTTCTCTGTTCTCTGGAGGCCCTGGCCAGTGGCTTCCCTACCTTCCTCTCCCCTCTGTCAATGGGGCTTTGATGCTCTGATCCCTGAGGTCTTTTCAAGCTCTCATTCTGATTTCACCTCACATCTGGTACAATCAACACGCTAAGAAGGATACAGAAGTATAAGGCATATAGCCTGGGCACTCAGAATACAGGAGAAGAATAACTTGTGTTCATGAAGTATTTATTATGTCCCAGGCATCATTTTAAGCACTAGAAATAGATCAACTCATTTTCACCATAAGGGTAGATACAATTATTAACCCTAAATTTATAGGAAATGAAACTGAGGCACAAGTAAGCCGCCATCCAAGGTCACACGGGTATCAAGCAGAATAGGAATCCAAACAAGCTTCCAGAGGCCTTGCTGGTAACATGATGCGCTACAGCCTCTCAGAGTTGTTGTTAGGTCTCTTTGAGGTGATTGTTGATTCATAGTGACACCATGTGACAGAGTAGAACTGCCCCATAGAGTTTTTTAAGCTGTAATTTTTATAGGAAAGAGCCCTGGTAGCTCAATGGTTAAGCACTTAGCGCTAAACAAAAGGTCAGAGGGTTGATGCCATGAACTTCTCCAAGGCAGAAAGATGTGGCACTCAGCTTCTGTAACTATTACTGAGTCAGAATCCTGAAGAGCAGCCTTCTGGTAAGCAGCCAGCTCACAGAGAACACCACCTAATAGTACACTTGGGGCTGGGTGGGTTTCAGAGAAGGGGAAATCAGGGGGTAGCAGCATTCAGGTAGGTTTGCTGGAGGAACAGGACCATAAGGCCTAACTGCAGCAGGTCAGGAGGGTGTGAGTAATGCACTGTGAACACAGAGATCCACAGGAGGCTTAATGAAACTGGCATGGGGGCTAGTGATGATGTCAGCTAATGCTCAAAGAGTTCTTGTCTCTGCCCCAGTTTCTTTTTCAAATATATTAGAAACCTGAGAAATAGAAGCTGGCTGTATGGAATATTTCCATTCTCTTTTCTCCAGGCACTGGGTTACTAACCCTGCCCTAGCAGTTCACACCTAATAGAGACATTGCATATGAATCACAGAAATATAAAAGGCTGGAAAAATGCTAACCAGCTCAGATAAAACTACCAAAGACTGACTTCTACAACACTTTTCCAAGCTCACCCCTATCCCAGCTGGCCAGTAAAAGGCAGGGAGGGCCTCAGTGTCCATACACTGGAATGACATTCTGAGGTATAGGGTTCTCACTGCAGCTTGAGGGGCTGAGGTTAAATGTCCTTGGAATCCAGCTCATAGGAAATCTCAACAATTAGGTCTGGGAGAAGCATGAGGGGAATAGGTTCGGTAGACCCTTTTTATGAAGTGGAGAGTAAATTATCTGAAGGATGAACTAATTGGTTAGGGA
Source organism: Chrysochloris asiatica (assembly GCF_000296735.1). Classification (NCBI taxonomy): domain Eukaryota; kingdom Metazoa; phylum Chordata; class Mammalia; order Afrosoricida; family Chrysochloridae; genus Chrysochloris; species Chrysochloris asiatica. Next base: position 6,846,624 of record NW_006408568.1, on the reverse strand, counting down.
CTGCATAGGAATTGCAGGTGGCTTTATCTAGCAGCACATTTGTGAGAAGCTAGGTTGTGATATGTGATGCTCATGTATCTGTATACAGACAGGTGTATACACTAACCTGGGTAATATACAAATTTCCTTTTGTGTTTGGTTAAATGTTTAGATTGCAAGGTGCTATAACATCCTTTCTTTCAAGCCCTCAAAAGGAGGCAGAGCAAGTATTCTTAACCCCAATTTACATATGGGGTAATTGACGACTATTGAAATATGTAATGATTTGCCAAGGTCACCCAAAGAATGAGTGGCGGAGCTCCCAAGTCTGCAGGGCTTCCGTTTTGCCAGGCTGCCTGTCCAGAGCATGGCTGGGCCTTGGGCAGTGCACATTTCCCCTTCTTTGATGTGTCTTGGGTAAGTTAAACTGCTGGGTCATTACTCAGGAGGGAATATGTTTGCAGATGGAAACCCATCTCTTCTACCACTGGCAGGAATGTTTGCTGCAGCCAGTGAGACAACAGAATGCTCTTCAAGAAAAGGCAATTCAGTCTAACTTCCCCAGAAGAAGGGAAGGAGGACGAAACTGAGAGCATCTTCAGAAAAACAAAGCAGAATTACTAGATTTAGCAAATAAAAATCCATCTGTTGTTGTTGGTAAGTGCTATCGAATCAGTTCCAACTCAAAGCAACCCTGAATAAGGTTTCCTAGGCTTTAGATCTTTGCAAGAACAGAAAACTTCATCTGTCTTCCATAGAGTGGCTGGTGGATTTGAACCACCAACCTAGTGGTTCAGTGTTTATCATATGGAGCCACTATGCTCCCCAAAATAGAATATACTAAATGTGAACAGATATCAACAGAAAATTTCAAAGGGCAGTTTAAAAAGACAAAGTCAAGTATTAAAATGAAATGTGCAAAGACCAGGAGTTAGAAAACCAAGCTGAAAGAGCTGAAGTAAAAATTTAGGCTTCAACTTGAAATACTGAAAGGTTCTGTGGGTGAAATATTGAATAATACAGAAAGCATCAAAAGAAAATAGAAGGAATACACAGTCACTGAACCAAAAAGAATGGTCAATGTTCAACCGTTTTAAGAGGTAGCATGTGACCAAGAACCGATGGTACTGAAAGAAGAAACAAGGCTCCAGGAATTGACAGAAAACAAACAAACTCATGGAGCACTGGAGGCACTCACTTATTTATGCCAAGAAATTTGGAAGGCGGCTATATGGCCAACTGATTGGAAGTGATCCATATTTGTGCCCATGCCATAGAGAGGTGACCCAATGGAATACGAAAATCACCGGACACACACACTTAATTGTGTTTATTTACTAATAATATGTAGTGAACAATTTCAGAAAAGCTTTCACCATATCTTTGATATTTGATGTGGTTAAACTGAGGAGAAATTGTTCTCTTCAAATTAATACATGAATATAATTAAACCTGTATGGAGTCCTGGTGTGGAGCTGTGAGTTAATGCTCTGGACTGCAAGGTTACTTTGAATAGCAAGTCAGTGGTTCAAGTTCACCAGCTGCTCCTCGGAAACCCTATACAGTGACAATGAGTCACTACTGACTTGATAGCACTAACAACAACAATTCCATGTGTATTGGGCAATCCATCCGTCCTGCTCAGAGAATTGACCTCTTGTAAAGACCTCTTGTAAAAACTTTACTCAAGGGAGTAAAGTTTTGCTAAAGGTAATACAGAAA
>NW_006408568.1:6837213-6843877 GCF_000296735.1 Chrysochloris asiatica | reverse complement strand
ATATCATGCTGGGTAAAGTGGAGGGTCAGAGAAAAAGGGGAAGACCCCTAATGAGATGGATTGGCCAGGTGGCATCATTGATGGACTCAAGTGTGGCACCGGTAGTTAGGTTGGCCCAGGATAGGACATTGTTTCGTTCTGCTGTGCATGGGGTCGCTATGAGTAGGTTCCGACTCAATGGCACCTGACAACAACAACAAAAGACAAGAGAATCAGGGGGCGCTGTAAGATTCAGTAAGTCCTAAGGCTGAAGGTAAGATAGGAGGGTCAGAGAAAAAGAGGAAGACTCCCGGCGAGATGGAGTGGCAAAATGGCAGCAGCAATGGGCTCAAGCGTGGCAACAATAGTGAGGTTGGCCCAAGATCGGGCAGTGTTTCCTTCTGCTGAGCATAAGGTCGCTATGAGTCGGTATCAACTCGATGGCTCCTAACAAGAAGACTGGAGGGGAGGGGTGTTCTGGACTTGCGCTGGGTGTCCGGCACTGGAGTATACACTGAGCGAGGGCTGCCCTGAAAAGCCAAATCTGAGAAGAGCCACCCCGGAATGGTGGTGCAGGGTTATAGTCACTGGGAAGAGAGTTTGTATACTCCGGGGTGCTGGGTGGCCGGGAAGAACGAGAAGCAAGAGAGGCCTGGCTCACGGTTTACACAAGACAGGTGTGAAGACTGTCGGAGATTCGGCCGCGATCGACAGAAACAGGAAGAGCCCAGCGAGAGCACTAAGACACGCAGGCCAGGGGAGCCGGGAGTTCCGAGCAGACCTGCCTTAAAAGGCGGCGCTAGGACCCGTCGGCAACAGCAAAGCGGAAGCGTCGCGGCGGCGGCTTCGGTAGCGGTAGTGGCGGCAGCGGCGGCGGCGACGGCGGCGCGCAGGTGAGTTGCCGCGCGGCACCCTACCCGGAACTGGGGGCGGGCAGCCGGCTCCCCGGTACGGGGTGCAAGGGGAAAGGCTCTAGGGCCGCACCAGGAAGTAGGACTCGTGGGAGGGGCGAGCGCGAGCCCGCGGGTGTCCTGAAGGCGCGCGGGCCTGCGCCCCGATAGACTGGGCCGAAGAGAGGGTACGCGGAGGAAGTGGGGGAGCAGGGTTCGGGGAGGACCCGGGTGGACTGCGGAAGCTGAGCGGACAGGGCCCGGAGGTGTGACCCCCGAACGGCGTCCGCGGCCTCTGGCCTGCTCAGGCCTTCGTAGGGTGAGGACCAAGGAGTGTCCAGAAACGGCTGGGTCTGCGGACCCTGCGTGGGGGTTCATTTCTGATTGCGCCCTTGGACTTGCAGCCTACTGGAAAGCGGCGTCCACTGCTGTTGTTCCAGGACTTTTTTCCCCAGAAGCCAGTTCCCCATTTAGTTGACCACAACTGCTTGAAGCGTGCTAATTGCCAATTGATTTCCGTAGAGGTTTATAAACCTGCGGTGTAGACCCTGTTAGAGTCCATAGTTTGTTTTGTTTTGTATCTGATGCTACAATAGAAATTTTCGAGCCACAAGTGTTTTTAAAAAAATAAAACGAAACTAACTTCTTAGTCTATTAATTTGAAAATCATTTAGTAATCTAATATATCCAAAGTGTGATCATTTTAGCGTGCTATCCCTATAAGAATACTTTACATTCTTCCCTCGTACTATGTCATGAGTCAATTCCAACTCATAGCACCCTTATGCAGGGTTTCTGAGACTAAATCTTTACTGAAGCAGACAGCCACGACTTTTCCATGCTAAGTGGCTGTTGGAGAGTTTTGGTGTGGTGCTGTGGGTTAGTGCTCTGGATTGCAAAGTCGTTTTAAACCTCCAGGTCGGCAGTTCAAGCTTACTAGCTCCGACTCAACAGCACTTAACAACAATGCTGAGGTTAGCAGTCTGATGCTAATACCACAGCGCCACCAGGGGTCATTTTACACTTTACAGAGTAGAACTGAGACTGTAAATCTTTACAGGAACAGACAGCCTTATCTTTTTCCCAAAGAGGGGCTGGTGGTTTTGAACCAGGGCTTCTGTTTACCCTTAACCAGTAAATCTCAATTCAGACTAGTCACCTGTCAACTGCTAGATAGCCAAATGTAGCTAGTCAGTGGCTCCAGATTGTGCAGTGCTCAGATCCAAACTCCTTGCCATGGTATTCAATGGTTTTCATAAGCTGGCCTCACTTCTACTTTTTCCTGCTGCTTTCTCAAGAGGGAGCCCTGGTAGCACAGTGGTTAAAGCACTCTAATGCTAACAGAAAGGTCAGCATTTCAAGCTTACCAGCTGATCCACAGGAGATAGACGCTGTAAAGATTTCGTTTTGGAAACCCTATGAGGCCATTCTATTCTGTTCAGTAGGGTTGCTGTGAGTCGAAATTGACTCAATGACTGTGGGGTTTTTTTTCGGTTTCCTCAGCGTGGTTATCTTCTCATCACTCAAGATCACCTGCCATTTACCCAGCACACCTGTTCAAGCTGTTCCTTCTGCTGAAACACTCTCTTTTATCCCACCCCACCTCACCCAACCCAACCCAACCCAGGTCTGACAAAGGAGCTCTGGTAGCATAGTGGTTACGAATTGGGCTGCAAACCTCAGGGTCAGCAGATTGAAACTACCAGCCGTTACGTGGGAGAAAGATGAGGCTTTCTGCTCCCGTAAAGATTTACAGCCTCGGAAACCCTGTACAGGGTCATTATGGAGTCGGAACTGACTCCATGGTACATTAACAACAACAACAACCCAGATCTGGCAGGGAGGCACAGCTTCTGCTAAGAAGCTTTTCCTGAAACACCCCAACCCCAACCCCAGAAATAATGTATCACTCTTTCCTCGGGGCTTGCTAGCACAGTCTTCAAGGCTGAAGTACATTTTTTTATCACCTGGTGTTTAATTGGTTTTGCAGCTGCCATCTTGGCTAGTATGGTGTCTTATTCATCTTTGTTGTGATCATGGTTGGCACCTAATAGATGATCAGTGGATATTTGCAGACAGAATGAGTAAATGGCTAACCAACTGCACTCGGTCTCTTAATTCCTGAAGGAACTTGGTGCTTCCTTGTTTTAATAGATTCATGTCTGCGCTTCTCCCCTTAGCCTCTAAGCAAACACACACACATATTCCAGATATGGTAGTCAGCGATGAAGAATGCATCTCACTCAAGGTGTGCACAGAAGTATCTTCTCTCCATTTCTCTTTTCCCAAGTTTATACATGGGGCTTCAAACATTTCGTAGAAAAATTGAGTTAAAAGATAATAGGGTTTTTCCATGACATTTTGAAAGCATTCCCCCACCCCCATAGATGGGAAAATTGAGGCACAGAACCAAATTAGGATAGCCAGCAAATTAGCATCAGTGTAAATACAAATGTTCACTGCTAGGAAGCTGAAGGTGTCTTTCCTGAAAGTCCCGGAGGAACTCACAGCTGGATAAAAAGTTGAAGAGTAAATTGAATCCTCTCAGATGAAAGAAAATGCTGGTTTCTGGGTAGGGTAGAAAAGAACACGTAGGATAAAAGAGAAGGGCTGAAGAGGCCTGCAGAGCAAAGGAGTAGTCCATTGGGAATAACCACTTCTTAGGGAGCAGTGCTACCTCTGTCTGCAAAATGGGAAAAGAGAAAAAAATTCAGACCTTCAGAGAAGGCGAGCTGCTCACCCAAGATCTCATAACCCCTTTAAGCTCGAACGAGGCATTCTAGGCTCTTACTGACATACTTTCCCAGCTCCACCCACAGTTCTGTTGCAACCAGGGGCCTCAATACAGTACCAAGGAGAGTAGACTGGGGCACAGTGCCAGGCCTGATTAATGTCTTCCTCACCATCTTCTAGCGAGGGGCTGTGATTAGGCCTATTTATAGGGGCCTGTGCCTTAATATTCTGCCTGACGCGTCTCTTGCCAATCAAATCAGTGCCGTCTGCAGTGTGATTGCTGCTTTAGTGGCACCAGGGAGCGGAGTTAATTAAACCCAGTATAAATAGACTCTGCCCTCACCTTGCAATTCCAAGAAGTGTTTTTTCCTTCCTGTTCCCTGTACCCCCCCATGTCCCTCCTTCCTTATGAACCCCCTTACCTGGTAGCCTGGGTGAGCAGAGCCTAGACACTCTTCTACCCAGAGTCATTAGCCACTGCTTAGCCTATCTCAAGTGTAGGCTTCAAGTTCCTCAGGGGTTAAAGTAAGAAGAACCCATGAGTCCATATTTTTTCTGTGCTTTTCCAGAAAAGCAGTTCAGAACAAGTTTTAGCCTTCTTTGTAATCTTAGGATTTCTTTCCTTTTCAACCAGGCTTGGGAGATTTAAATGAGGTAATGTGAGGTAATCTATGGAAGGATATCACGTTTGGTAAGGTGGAGGGTCAGAGAAAAAGAGGAAGATGCCCAGCGAGATAAATTGGCAAAGTGGTAGTAGCATCAATGGGCTCAAGCATGGTAACAATTGTGAGGTTGTCCCAGGACCGGGCAGTGTTTCGTTCTGTTGTACATATGGTTGCTATGAGTCGGTACCTACTCGATGGCACTTAACAACAACAACAGCAACAACATGGAAAGGGTGACTAGCAAGTACTAAGTACTTTCTAAGGGGTCAACAAAAGTGTCCCTCATCTCAACTCTCAGTCCCTGGGCCTGCCCTCTCCTCTCATTAATTCAACAGCAATAAGTGGATTCCATCTTTTGTGAGCTCCCGCCTCCCATCAGATGCTCTATTCCCCACTCGACCTGCAGAGACTGAACCTGTGGCAGACAGTTGGGATGAAAGGCAGGGAAGGGCTGTGCTCTCTTCTCTGGCCCATTCCCTGGAATAGGTGAGCAAGGGACCGTCCTCATGCTCTAGTTCTCATCCACAGACACCATGACTCCTGTGATGACCCAGCACTCCTTGGTGGGCCAGACCTATGCGGTACCCCTCATCCAACCGGACCTGCGCCGAGAGGAAGCCATCCAGCAGGTGGCAGATGCCCTGCAGTACCTACAGAAGGTCTCTGGAGACATCTTTAGCAGGTGGGTGCTGCCACTTGGCCCTATCTCTGTTCTAGGTGGTCCGTTTTCTGTAGTCCCAGTAACATGCACTTAGGTGACTCTTGGTCCTAGGGGGACCCAGCTGGTTTCTCTGAGCGCCAGCAACCCTGAGAACTCACTATTTACCGTCCCATATAACACTCTTCTCCCAACTCATGCTCTTCACTCACCCAAGGATGCCTATCCCTTCAGTTATTCCTTAGTCAACAAATATTTATGCAATACTTTTTCTGCACAGGGCACTATGCTACTCACGGTAGATAATGTCTGTATCTGTCCAACTCAACTACTGTATATACTTTGGCAGGAGACAGACTTTCAGCAACAATTGTATGATTGATGATGGAATTATTGTGAGAAGTCCTCTTTGTAATAATTTTTATTGTAGCTAATATTTACATAGCATCTGCCACGTGCCACCATTGATTTGAGTACTGCACATACTAACTCAGTCTTCACACAAACTTTGTGAGGAGGTACTAGTGTTATCTCCATTTTTACAGATGAGGAAATGGAGGCACAGAAAGACTAAGACTTGCTGCCATACTTATCTCGTGCTGCTGTCACAGAAATACCACAAGTGATGGCTCTAACCAACAGGACCAGGAAATTGTAGCTCCAGATGCTGTCTTAGATTGCTTCTCTGTGGAGGTGCTGTGAGAATTATAATGGGACAATGACAATTATGATAAACTCTAAGGGGTGAGAAGAAGTTATTGTGGATGTATAGCTCGGGAAGAAAGAAGGTCATAAACTCAGGTTCTAGGTGGGAGAGACCTGAAAGGAAGCCAATGTGTCTGGAGCAAGGAAAGTGATGGGGAGTGTGTTCAGAAGGCAGGTGAGATGGGCAGGGCCTTAGAGGTCGTTTTTTTGTATCTTGACACTTACTGAACACAGCCATTGGCTACAGTGATTTCTCATTTGTTTAGATTTAACATGAATGAATGGCGCTTACTGTTCCTTGCAAAAGTACCAAATCAGTGTCCTGAATATGGGTCCTACCTTTCTTTGACCGTAAGCATCCTGAGATTGAGTTTGGGTTTTCTCCATCATGGACACTCCCTCTCCCCCGCCCCACTGTGCCTCACACAGGGGACATTTGATCCCACGCAGGATGGAATATTTGACTGCCTGACTCAGGTTCTCTGATAGTCCAGGTTACCCACCACCCTTCCCCTGGTTACATTCCAGACCTGGAATTCCCTACCCTTTCACCACATAATCTCCTTTTCCTTCCCTAGTTGGAAGTCTATGTCGTCCTAGAGGCCTTTCCAAACAATGATGGGAGAAACTGTAGTTATTGTCTCCAACAGGACTTGGTGCAAAAAACCAGACCCCCTTGGCTCTTCTTCCTCTTACCTGACCACTGAAGTACCCACCTGCCCACACTCATTCAGAATGGACATGTAACCAAGGGGCCATGCACTGCAATAGTTAAGGGTGTTGTCTCTGAAGCAGATTGCCTGGATTGCTCTCCATTTGTTCTGCAACCTTGGGCGAGTTCCTTAGCCTCTAAGCCTCACTGCTCTCATCTGTATCATTGTAATGATGTGCTTTCCTCATGGGATCATTGTAAGGGTTAAACAGATTAAAACATGGAAGGCAATTAAAACATGTACAATGCTAGGCACATAGTAATATGCATTGTTGTTGTTAGGTGCCATCAAGTCGGTACTGACTCATAGAGACCTTATGCA
>NW_006408568.1:6831161-6835277 GCF_000296735.1 Chrysochloris asiatica | reverse complement strand
TTTTCACTGATGATATGGAGGTTTTCCATCATCTCTTTCTGCAGATGTAGTCAGTTTGATTTCTGTGTATTCCATCTGGTGAGGTCCATGCGTATAATCGTCTCTTATGCTGTCTAAAGGAAGTGTTTGAAATGAACAAATCATTGATTTTACAGAATTCTGTTATGCCATCATTGCATGCCAGCATCATTTCTATCACCAAGGCCATATTTTCCAGCTACTGATCCTTCCTCTTTGCTCCCAACCTTTGCATTCCAGTCACCAGTAATGTTTGATCAATTTCAGATTGAAGAAGTTGGTAGAATTCTTCTGTTTCTTCCTCACTGGCTTTAGTGGTTGGTGCGTAAATTTGAATAATAGTGGTATTAACTGGGCTTCCCTATAGACGAATGAATATTATCCTATCATAGATAGCGTTGTACCTCGTGACTGATCTGGATATGTTCTTTTTGACAATGAATACAACACCATTCCTCTTGTATTTGTCATTTCTGGCATAGTAAACCATGTGGTCATCAGATTCAAAATGGCCAATACCAGTCCATTTCAGCTCACTGATGCCTAAGATATCGATGTTTATTCATTCCATTTCATTTTTGACAACTTCCAGTTTTCCCAGATTCATACTTTGTACATTCCATGTTCTGATTTTCAGTGGATGTTTACAGCTGTTTCTCTTCATTTTGAGTTGTGCCCCATCAGCAAAGGAAGGTCCCACGGGCTTTTCTCCCATGAGCTTTACTCCGTTTGCATCATCATGGTCAACTCTCCTTTGAGAGGAGGCAGCTTTTCACCAGTCACATTTCGAGTGCCTTCCAACCTGAGGGGCTCATTTTCTGGCACTATATTGGACAGTGTTACTCTGCTATTCATAAGGTTTTTGTTGACTAAATATTTGGAAGTGGTTCGTCACTCCTTCTTTCTAGTCTGTCTTCATCTGAAGTTCATCTGAAACCTGTCCACCATGGGTGACCCTGCTTATAATTAAAATACTGGTGTCATAACTTTCAGAATCACAGCAACTCACAAGCCACCACAGTACGACAAACTGATTGTTGTTAGCTCTTATTTCCTGTTGATAGCATCTTTGCTTATACCATGCCTGAATAGCCATTTACCAACCCGAAATTCATAGGAATGGAGTGTATTAGGTGCCCTCTTTGGTTATTTTTGTGCTAAATGTGCCTAAGGAACACATAAGCAAGAGGATCCAGGCCTTTAAGACCATCAATCCCAGTTTATGGCCACCTTGTATTCAGTTCTAGAATGTATGCCAAAACCAATTCACCAGGGATCTTTGTGCTTCCTTACTTGGCTTGTTGACTATGTTCTCTAAAGGGAAAGTGAGATTTGGGACAGACTTTCCTTTCTTATCCTGGTATTTGGCATTTTATAGCCAGTTTCATGTCCTCCTCCCTCTGGGAGGGATCAGACAAGAGCAGGAAGGCTGTCTTCTGGGGAGGGGATGGGTGGTAGGATGCCTCTTAAGAGCCTGTACCTGAGTCCAGCTCCCCACACAACTGGTTCCAGGTACCCCAGTGATCCCTCACTTTGCGTCCCACATTGAGCTGGATGGCCCCTGTGAGGGACACCATAGATGTGTCTGACTTGGTGCCTCTTCTCAAGGAGCTTGGAGTCTAGGATGGGAAAGCAGTAGAGCTAGGTGCATGCTTAGTTGCTGCCTTACTTATCTAGTACTGCTCTAACAAAATAGCATAAGTGATGGCTTTAACAACCAGAAATGTATTCTCTCTCAGTTGAAGAGGGTACAAGTCCAAACTCAAGAGCACTGGCTGGCTTTCTCTCTATGTAGACTCCCAGTTTAGGAGGCAGGCCCTTGTCTCTTTTCAGCATCTGTGTGCTCAGCATTCCCTGGAGATCTCCAGGTGTTTGGGTATCAGTGTCCCCCCTGGATTTAAGCAGTTCCCAGCAGAGGGACCCCGGCTCCAAAGGATGTGCTCCATTCCCAGCTCTTTTTTCTTGGTGGTACGAAGGTCCCTCTGATCTCCACTGGCCTGTTTAATCTTTTATATTTCTAAAGATATTGATCAAGATACAGTGTAATACTGTAGATCATATCCTGCCTTATTAACAGAACTGCCTCATTAAGATCATAGAGATTAGGATTTATAACAGGATAGTTACATCAGATCACAAAATGGAAGATAATTACAGAACACTGAGAATCACAGCCTAGTCAAGTTGACATATATTTTTGGGGAGGACCCAGTTCAGACCATAACAGTTGCATAGCACAAACTGTGTAGCTGTGGACTTTTGGGGATCTAAACAAAGAAAAAAGAATCGAAGCAATTTTCAGTCAATTCTCTTCAAACCAGTTTAAATTAAAAAGTAACCAATCAATTGGAGTTGCAGGGCTTTAAGTGATGTCACCAGGACCTGATTTTGCTCTTGTACCATTTCAGCTTGCTTCTTCTGAGTTGGCTCTGTTCCCAGAAAGAGCTTGCTCTTGTGGTAAGGAGCAGTAAAACCAGGAAGGAGGCTTTTCTCTGTGCCAGCATTTCCCCAGAAGTCACACTCCCTCTTTGGCCTGGCCTGGCTCTCAGGCTCACACTAGAGTCCATTGCTAGAGCTCTGGGGACGTGGCACACTGATTGGCTCAGCCAGGTCATGTACATCACATGACCCCAGGGTGAGCCCCACCTGAAGCACAGGAACTAAGTATGGGAGGAAATATGTCTGTTATTTGAATAAAAAGGGGTCCTGGTAGCATAGGTAGATTACAAGCAAGGTCAGTAGTTCGAATCTACCAGTCACTTCATGAGAGCAAGATGAGGCTTTCTGCTCCTGTAAAGATTCACAGCCTCAGAAACCCTACACAGGGTTGCTGTGAGTCAAAATCGACTCGGTGTCACATCACAATCACCACCACTTGAGTAAAGGGACATGGATGTTAGATAGTAAAGCTACATATAGTCATTCCTGGAGGGGCCTCCCGGAGGATGGGAACACCAACTCAGCTGTAAGGAAGGATGGGTTATGGTTAGGAAGGTGGCAGTGGCCGTCTTGAAATGAGGCAAAGACACAGGCCTGACTGTGGTCCTGAGCAAGGTGAAGGTGTGTCAGGAGAGGAGGGCTTGTACTGGGAGCACAGACATCCTCCCTGTCCCGTTTGTGTGTGTGTGTGTTTGGGAGGGAGAGGGGTCTTTCTCCCTCTCTGGATTGTGGGGTCTGGGGAGCTCTGCCTTGAACTTCCTGGTGCCCTCCACAGTGCTGTGCACCCAGGTAGGAGAGAAGGAGGATGTCGTGGCAGGTTGGGATAAGTAAGTTAGGGCCGGGCCCTTTGGTTTCTCATCACAGCAGTCTTGGGGAACCTCCGTAGGTTCTTAAGGAAGGGAGCATAGGGCAGAAGAATTTGGGGAAAGTTCCTCAGTCATCCTGTGGTGGACAAGCAGTGAGACAGAGTGGATTCCCGAGACTCAGGGATGCTCTTACTGTAGTCAGAATGTAAAAGGGAGGAGGAAGTGGGCCAGGGCTGGGGCAGGCAGGGAAGGCCTGAGAAGAGATGTTTCATCTGGAAACACTGACAGGACATGATGGCAGATTGGGAACAGAGGATGGAGGAGGAGCCAGTGATGACTGGAGGGGGCAGTGCTGAGACCTATCCTCATCTGCCTGCCCACCCCTCCCCTGCAGCTGCCTACAGCCATGTGGGCCAAGGTGACCCCACCCCTGCTGTAAACACAATCCTCCTGCTTGGCAACCTCTTAGAAAGAGGGGTGTGTGTGGCGTGGGGGAGGGTTGGTGTTAGTTTGAGGAGAGACACTTTCTGTCTCCCTTCCCACTCCCCCCTCTCTTCAGGCCCAGGCAGGAGCCTGTGCCCAGTTCTGCAGGTAGGTGAGCTCATGGAACATTAGCATTCCAGGCTAGCCTCAGTCCTCCTGCTCTGCTGCCTGCGGCAGGGAGAGAATGACAAGTACCTCCCAGCCCTTCCCTGGCTCTCTTCTGCCTAGCAGATCTCCCTCAGCCCCTCTGCCAGCCTTCATCTTCACCTAGGAATAGCTGAAATACCTGCCCAGAGACGGCAACTGCTCCCCATGAGACAGATGAGGCAGGAGGGATGGTGTGGCCTGGGAACAGGAGCTGGGCAGGTCA
>NW_006408568.1:6827106-6831061 GCF_000296735.1 Chrysochloris asiatica | reverse complement strand
CCACTTTGCATGTGAAGCAGGGGCCACCTTCTAGTCGTTTCCTCCTGAGAAAGGGTTAATTTTCTCTGTAAAGCTCTTTTTCTTTCTTCCTTTCTCTTCATCCAAATCTTCCCTTTCCCTCTTTTCCCAGTTCCTCGTCCTTTTCCCCCCTCTCCCCTTCCCTGTCCTTCCCCCTTGTCTCACTTCCTTTTTCCGTTCCACCCTTCCTCCATTCTTCTCCCCGCCTCCTCCTATCCAATGATTGGCACCTGATGGCCCCCAAGGTTAAGAAGCACTCAGTCAGCTGCCTGCATAATTAGCAGATCATTCTTAATGATCCCAGTGAGTGGGAAGATAAAGGTGAAGGCAAGAGACCGGGTTCTGGGTCTGAGCCAGAGGTTCAGGATGGAGGGGAGACCAGGGAAGGAGAGGAGGAGCAGTAATTATGGGTCAGGAGTTGGGGGCCCCTCTCCCACAGCCTTGGTAGGACTGGTATCCTGATAGTGATGGGCCAGTGGCAGCCCTGGAGGGCGGTGGTCCTGCCTGACTTTAGAAGAAGGGGTAAGTGGTAGGACAAGATCCCAAGCAGTATCCAGACCATCCTAATCCCACATCAGGAGAGTGGTCCTACGAAGCCTCTCTGAGTGCCTTTCACTCCTGCTGATAAGCTGCTTGCTGTTCCTCTGACACCTGTCTCCACGGTGTGCTCTTATAAAGTACCTTCTGCTTCTGCGTCCAACATCCTGTGGATCTGCTCAAGACTGCCTCTTCCATGAAGCCTTCCAGCCCTTCCCACTATACACTGTAAGGTAGCAGGTCTCACTTTCCTGTTAATACCTGGAGCCCTTCATCCCTCCCAACCTTGTGGATGCTGAGATGCGTAGTGACAGCAATGTTCAAGTTCCAGTCCACTAGTATAGGAGCCCTATACATCCGAGGGGGCTTCAGAAAGCTAGTGAGAAGATTCCATTATCTTTTCATTCCATTTCTCCACAGACTTTTGGAAGCTCCTTCAAACATTAGCTTTTTTTTTTTCATATATAATAATTTATACCACCAAAGAGCACATTTTGCAGGTCTACCTCATGGCCACCATCTCTTAGCCCCTCTACCCATGAATCTAGAGTGCTCAGCTGCTCACCCTCTCCATGTCTCCATCTCTTGTGTAGCTGCTTCTCTGGATAAAGTCCCACATTCTGCTTGTGCTTTTCTCCCTTGATGGTCCTATGATCCTGTTTCTGGACTGTAAGATTAACTGCTCCTCCATTTTTTATACAAAACTTCTACCTTTACAATTGTAACAGTCGCAATTAGTCATGATAACAATTACTCACTATTGAATCATAAGAATTTGTATCTCCATCTCTTTTAACCAGACCTATCTAGACAAGATGGCAACTATTCAGTGGGGACTCTTTCGTCCCCCACACACTCTTAAATTAAACTCCCTCTTGAAACCTTGTAAGCCAGTCACTTCGTGCCTTTATCGCCCCTCGTTTTAGGTAGCCAATGTCTAAGTTGCCCGTCCCTACCTACCCTGTGTACAGAGGGAATAGCATTATTACTTGATGTGTAGACTCCTTCACACTCTGTTGGTATTTAGAGTTATTACCTCCATGAGTATTGGTCAAGTTCATCAAATTGTAGCAATTTACCCTTGTTTCCTTTATGAAAAATTATTTGTTTTTTATCTTCCTCTAGTTGAGTTCTGATTATCAAGCCATTGAGACTAGGTCAGATGGGTACTATCTACACATTTGGGTGTTCTTATGCATCTCCCCTCCTTCATATCATCTGGATGCTTCACTGTTAGCTCTAGCCCTCTATGTCTATGTCCTTGTCCATGGGCTCAGGTGTCCCCAGGTCTCACCACACACTGGACCAGCAGCCCTTCCTCTTCCCTCTCTCATCTCCAGGTCAACAGGAATCAATGGACTGTGGTTGAACTCAGCCCATTTCTTCATTGCTGTCTTCCCCCCTCTTCCACTCACCAGTAGCCCAGCGTGCTCGCCAGCAAGCTTACATGCCTGCTCATGTGTTCCCTTTGAGTTTCAGTCTTAGAGGGGAGTTTGTCCTGAAGGAACTTGATTATTTGCCTTGATGGCTTCCTGGCAAATAGCTTGCTTATTCTTGCAGTAGCCAGTCATACTGACACTTTTGTTTGGGGTTTTTCCTGATGATCTTTCTTTGAGATGCATCTTCTGTTGCTCTAGCTGTTCCAGGTTGGTCTGCTTGTCCTTTTTAGTGGGAATGTCCTACCTCATAAGGTTCTGGAAGGGACTCAGGATTCCACCTAATGTCTTATACTCCGCAAAAGCATTACAAGATGACTCTCTCACTGGGAAAGTTCTAGGACCGCTTTTAGGTTGTCTAATCAGTTATAGGCTGTAGATGGGCCTACAAGCTTTCTGTAATCATGTTTCCTGACATTCCTTTCTATCCCACTCAAGTGTCTATTTTACAATAGTAGGCAAAGGAAACCAATATTCATAAGACAGTCAAGCATCTTAGTATTATCTCCCCTCTTCAAACTATGCCTAGATCCCTGTATCACAGAGCCCTGTAGTTCCAAGGTTGAGCATGCATCACTGTTTAGCCCTTAGGCCATGCAAACCTGTCTCAGTGTTCCCTATCTACCTTGTTATTCCACCTTCTTGCCATTCTTGTATTGCCCTCCCCAACACCCAAACTATGAGGTGTCTGCCTTTACCCTGTACTCTACCATTGCCTCCCTCCACCTCCCCCAAAACCCCCTACTCCAGTCCCACTGTTGTGGTTACCTTATATTCCTTTAACTTTTCCCTCCATTTAAGACAGTCTACTTTATCCTGTAATTTACCTGACCTTCCCACCACCTAGATCTCTGATCCTCTGCATTTACCTTCTTTCACATTGTAATTGTTTTGATCATAGACCGACCTCCCAGATCCTCTGAATTTGTTCTTATAGTTTTATTCTGTTCTCGACTCTTCCATTTGTCGATTGACTTCCAGGTGATGCTGCCACATACGTCAGTCTCTGGTTGTCTGTTCTTGTTGGTTCTCTGTCCACAGAACTCCCTTTAGGATGTTTTTCATAGCAGGATTGGCTTTGGCAAAATCCCTTAGCTTCTGTTTATCCTGGAATGTTTGGATTGCATCATCGTATTTGATTGACAGCTTTCCTGGGTAGAGGATCCTCGGTTGGCAGTTTTTTTTTTCTTTTTCTTTCAGAGTTTTATATATGTCTCCCTATTGCCTTCTTGCCTGCATGGTTTCTGTTGAGAAATCCGAGCTTAGTCTGATTTGCATGCCTTTGAATGTTACACTTCTCTTTTCCCTAGCTGCTTTCAAGCTCCTGTCCTTATCTTTGATTTTGGAGAGCTTGATTCTTATATGTCTTAGTGTTTTTCTTTTAGGGTCTGTCCTTCCTGGGGTTCGTTGAACTTCTTGAATGTTTATATTTTCACTTTTCATGATATTAGGAAAATTTTCTTCCAGAAGTTCTTCAACTATCTCTTCTGTGGACTTGTGTGCTTCTTCCTGTTCTGGAATGTCGATAATTCTTAAGTTATTCCTCTTCATTTTGTCCAACATGAATCTTAAGCCTTCTTCAGAATTTATCCTTTTTTCTGTTTGTTCTTCTGTCTTAGTGGTATTGAGAGATTTATCTTCCAGCTCACTAGTTCTGGCTTCCATCTCTGCTATTCTACTCCTTTGCCCTTTCAGTGTATTGTCCATTTCTGATATTCTATTATTAATTGTTTTGCTCTCTTTCTCTAGGTTTTGAATTGTTTCCAATGCAGTATCTATCTTGTTTGATTGTTCTGTCATGCTTTCCTGACTTCTTCCTTATTTTTCTCAACTCCATTGTAAAATGTTTTGATACATTTTATGATCATTTTCTGAATTCCTTCTCAGGCATTTCCAAAGCCTGCCCATCTTCCAGTATGGAGTGTAGGTCTACCTCCAGCTCATTTGTCTCAGTCACTTTATCT
>NW_006408568.1:6824100-6826371 GCF_000296735.1 Chrysochloris asiatica | reverse complement strand
ACCATCCCCTGAGTCTGCTTGGTTCGGTATTCTGTGTTGTTGCTGACGGAGCTCCTTATTGCACTACCACCCAATCCACCATCTTGTTTGTTCTCCCTCAAACATTAGCTTATTTTAACCTTCACAATAATTCTGTGATATAGAAGTTAGTCGTCTTATTTTTCAGCTAAATTAAATGACTTGCCCAAGCCTACTAATTAGGCTTCAAACCTAGGTCTCTACAACATTGTAGTTATTTATGTTCAATCATTTAACTCCCTGGGAGATCTGACTCTCCTTCAGGGCAGATGTTATATGTTTTCTCATTGGTTCCTGACTCCTGGGCACCAGTCACTCCCCACCCCCACACCCTTTAGTACTGTGTTCTGTAAACTGAACATACTCAAAATATGTTGGACAGGGAGTAGTAGGGAGAAAAGGAATGCAGAGAATGGTGTTTGGAAAAGCTGTGGACCAGTCAAACAAAACCAGGACCACTTGTCCAGTCACTTCATGCTGTCCCCATGTGCGTCACAGTAGAACTGTGCTCCATGGGGTTTTCAGTGACTGAGCTTCAGAAGTACATCACCAGGCCTTCCGTCTGAGGCACCTCTAGGTGGACTGTTGGGCATCTGACCATGCTGACCAGGCACCACCCAGGCCCTCCTGGGGAGCAGCAGCCCCAGCTGTTTGTGAGCAGTGGCTTTTTCTTTTCTCACAACCTCAGACCCACACTGAGAGAACTAGTGACATCCCTGACACAAACAGAGGCAACCCCTGCACTGGTAGTTTCTGGGCAGATGTGCTGTGGGGTCGTGATTTCAACAGTGAGCTGGAATTTTACCTGCCTTGAGGTAGACCACTAAGCTATGGCCTACAGGTATGGCAAACAAATTGCTCTCCTGCTTCTATCTCCCCACCTTCCTGGTGGGTTATTGCACTGGGGCACTCTGCCCCAGCCACAGTGACCTAATAGTCCTTCCTGGTACAGCCTTCTAGCTGGTCGCTGCCAGTCCTTGAGGTGGCATGAGAATTGAAAGCTCATTGTCATCCTTGGTCTCTCCTCTCCTAGGCATATGGTGTGATCATAGAGATTAAACCGTCTGGGGGCTTTGTCAACAAGCATGCCATTATTTAGACTTACAGGCTCTTGGATAAGAAAAGCACCCTGGAAATCATATCCTAGGCAGGACTCCCTTTTGGTGCATCCCCAGCAGGCAGCCCTCCAGCTGGAATCGGATTTCCTGTGCAAAGCAGTGCAGCTGTTTATTAGAAAGTCCTTATGTAGAACTGAAACCTGCTTCCTTGTCACTCCACCCACTGGTCCTCACACAGTCCTTTGGGGGTGACAGGGAGTAAGTCTAATGGCTTTTCCACCTGACAGCACTTTAGATATTTTTGCTGTTTGAAGGGCATTGCCATATTCTCAAAGTCATCTCATCTTTAGCAGAACAACCTTCACTTGTCTTTGTATGACATGAGTTTCTCCCTCTTCACTCTCCTCATCACCCTCCTTGGGGTGTTTGTTAATTTGTCACTTTCATTCAGCCAGTATTTGTTATTCTCCTGGTTTACATGCCAGGCCCTGTTCTAGGTGCTTAAGGATATAAGGGTGAATAAGATAGACTTCATAATCTAGAGGGAAATTCAGAGTCCTCTTAAGATGTCCATGCATTTTAAAGCACAGATGTGATCAGTGTGTGGTGTGTTAGCTCATTTCTCTGGAAGCTGTATTGGTTCTGTAATGCCTCTAATAGGGTGATGTCTCCCATGGGATTATTGAAAGAAAGGAAGGTAGGAAGAGGGACAAGAAGCTATGTGCCTTAAAGTCTCATTTCCTTTTTTTAAATGTTTTATTGTGAATTATATGATAGTTACATGGGAGAATGTTAGTTTTACATTCATTCTATCATATGTCGTTTCATTGCCATGGTTACAATCCCCTCCATGAATCATCAATCAACCAAAGGGTATACCCTGCAAGTCTACCCCCCCTACATTCTCCCCCGCCTCCAATCTTCAGCACACAGTCGCTCTCCCTCTCTGGATCTAAAGTCCCCAGCTGCTCCATCGCACCACATCTTCATCTCTGCCTCCATCTCAGGCATCACTGCTTCTCTGGGTAGGGTCCCGCTCTCTTCTCCGTTGATGGTCCTAGGGACCTCCGCTCTTAGACTGGAAAGTTAATCACTCCCTTCCTTGCTATAAAACATCTACCTTTACATTTCCAACCCTCACAATCAGTCCTGATAACAATTATTCACTATTGTATCTCAAGAGACCCATCTGCAT
>NW_006408568.1:6817814-6819176 GCF_000296735.1 Chrysochloris asiatica | reverse complement strand
GTTTTCTTCTTTTTGGATGTGTGCATTTATTTGCAATAAATTGTCCTCTTAGCACCGCTTTTGCCGTGTCCCAAAGATTTTGGTATGTTGTGTTTTTGTTCTCATTGATTTCTAGAAACTTTGTGAATTCACGTTTAATTTCTTCTACTACCCAGTTTCTTTTCAGCAGGGTGTTGTTCAGTTTCCATGTATTTGGCTTGATTTCCTTGGTCTTCATAGTGTTGATTTCTAATTTGATAGCATTGTGGTCTGAGAAGATGCTTTGTAGTATTTTGGTATTTGTAAATTTACAGAGCTTTGTTTTGTGGCCTAAAACATGGTCATGGTCTATTCTGGAGAATGTTCCATGTGCACTAGAAAAGAATGTGTATTGTGCATTTGTTGGGTTGAATGCTCTGTACACATCTATGAGGTCCAGTTGCTTGATTGTGTTGTTTAGTTCTTTTGTGTCTTTGTCAAGTTTCTTTCTGGTTGTTCTATCCATTTTTTTAAAGTGGTGTATTAAAATCACCCATTATTATTGTAGATTCACCTATTTCTTTCTTCAAATCTATTAGTTTATTTTATATATTTTGGAGCTCTTTCATTGGGAGTATAGATATTTATTATGGTTATTTCATCTTGTTCAATTGTCCCTATAATCATGAGATAATGTCCATCTTTATCTGTTATGCTGATTTTTGCCTTAAAGTTTATTTTATCAGAGATTAGTACTGCCACTCCTGTTTGCTTTTTATTGCAATTAGCTTGGTATATTTTTTTCCATCCTTTGACTTTTAATCTATTTTTGTCTCTCTGTGTGAGATGTGTTTAAGGTCTCATTTCCTTTTAAAAGCTGCTTAACATGTTTTGGGTTAAGAGTGAGCTTCTAGTTTACTGGAACTTTTTTCACCTGAGTTGTTACTAAACCGAGTCGCTCCCACCTTCTATATTTGTGCACCTGACTTTGTAAAACTCAATGTCGGATTTCACATCTATTCCTTTCAAATTGAATCTTGTCGATTAGTCTGTCCATCTGGTTTCTAGATTATGTTATGCATACCGTTTCCTGGACTGCCCTCCCTCCACCCCCACATTTGATAACCTTACTAGTAGAGCTCTGGTGTTATTGGGTGGGTGGTGGTGGTGGTATCCATTGTGTTGCTATCGTGCGATCTGCAGGGTCAGTGGTTCAAACCCAGCAGCCATTCTTGGGGAAAGATGAGGCTGTCTGCTTCGGGTCAAGATTTACAATCTCAGAAACGTAATATAAGGTCACTATGAGTCAGACTTGACTTGATGGCAGTGAGTTTAGTGGGGATTTTTAGTTCACTAGTAAGGGAGCTCTGGTAGTGTAGTGGTTACGAATCGGGCTGCGAACCG
>NW_006408568.1:6780137-6817649 GCF_000296735.1 Chrysochloris asiatica | reverse complement strand
CACAGGTTGATGGTTCGAATCCACTAGTCTCTCCCCTGGAGAAGTGACAGTGTGCTTTTGAAAAGATTTACAGACTTACTGGACAAGTTAATGTCAAGTATAGTTGCCACCAAGACTCAGAAACCCCCCAATCTCTTGTTTGTTGTTAGAAAACAGTCAAAGGGAGCACAGACATGCTTCTGCCTTACTTTCATTCACCATATCACAGGAGTAGGCATCTACTTGATGGAACTTGATTCATATCGAGATCCCTAGCAGCAAGGGAATCTAGAAAATAAGAGTTGTTGCTTTCCAATCTCTGCAATACAATAAGGCAGTGTTTCTCTCCTTAAAGAAGTAGCATCAGAATCACCTGGGAATTTTTGAGAAATACAAATTATCCACCATACCCTAGATTTATTAAAGCAGGAACTCTGAGAATGTGCCCAGTTATCTGCTATAACAAGGCCCTCAGGTGATTCTGATGAATTTCGAAGTTTGAGAACCACTGCAATAAGGCAAACTCGAAAAATTAGGGGAAAAAAAATTAATAATGCTCAGAGTCAGTCAAGAAATATGCCAAGAATATGGTGGTGATGGTGGTGTGCCGTGGTCTGTTCCAGGTCATAGCGACCCTGCATAGGGTTTCTGAGGCTGTAAATCTTTATAGGAGCAGAAAGCATCATCTTTCCCCCACAAAACAGCTAGTAGTTTCGAATGCTGACCTTGAGGTTAGTTAGCATCCCAACATGTAACCACTATACTATCAGAGCTCCTTACCATACCATATAAGTGGCCCAAAGTTTTTACAGATAATTTAAAAAAATGTTTTGTTTTTAAAAAATGTTTTTTCAATGTTGTGCATTTTTAAGAAAATAAAATGGAGATTCTAATATAATCATTACCTTAAGAAAATATATATATATTTACAGTCTTGGAAACCCATGCATAGCATTCTTCTTGGTCGTCTAGGGTTGCTATGAGTTGGTCAGTTCACCAGGAGTGTTGGTGGGCTGGGCCAGGGCCTTGCCAGAGACCTCTCTATGGCCTGAAGTCCCTCCTGTCTTCATCAGTTTCTGTCAGTGCTGACCTTCATCAGCTCTGATTTTTCCTCTGTGTACGCTCACCCTATGGCTCCGTCTTGTCCATGGGATTTTGTGAGAAGCCGTCAAAATCCTTGCTGACTCCAGATGCCCAGCATTTAAAATGGTTTTCCCTTGATACACCAGCTTAATAACCCTGTCAAAAAAAGAATCGTGCTGTTTCCAATAGTGCTGGCCCCTGGGACTCCCTACTTCCTTTTTCTAAGTGCTTACAGACCCTCTCTTTACTAACCCACTCCAGAATTGTACCAGGGATCATTGTTAAGCTTGACGTCTGCTCAGTATAAGAACACAGTAGCGTTTGTCCATCTACACTTGTGATATCCCTCCCACTTTCCACATCAGTGTAGCTGCTGGTGGAGCAGTTATGTAATTGCTGCAGGTTGTTTTGGCACCCATAGCCGGAATGAAGCTGAGTGGGGAACCTGAGGTCAACTGGCAGGCCTCATGTTCCGCTCCAGCTTCCCTCGACTGGGGATGTGGGCCCTTCTCCCTGCCTGAAAAGATGGAACACTGCTCTGTTGGGTGTCACCGCTGTCGTTAGGACGCTGTCCCATTTTTCTCCCTGAGTATTGTTGCCACCCGCAGCCCCACTGCCTCGCTCCTGCCCATGATGAGCCAGGAGTAATCAGGGCAGACATCACTAGAGGATGGACAACCCTGGATTATGAGGTTGGTTGACTGGCTGCATTCTCTAGGAGGCCAAAACCTTCTAGAGTTGGTGGGACGTGGGTATGGGAAGGTTGGGCCGGATTCCTGACTGTTGTTCTACTTTAACTTTTAGCGACATCAAAGTTCCCTGGCCCCCCCTCTCACCAGATTCTCCTGCCTCACCCCATGAACTAAGCTTACAACTCTGTCTCCACAATGTTTCTCGTGCCTCACATGTGTGCTCATACTTGCCAGGAGAATGCAGAGACGTGGTCACTCTGAATGGAGGCCATCCTGGTCATGGGCAGGGCTGGGGTGCCCGGAGGTAGGGGGTGCTGGAGGGCGATTATTAAAGAACCATCCTAGCCCATGACTCAGAGTTGGCTTTGCAGTGGGGACAAACTAGCTGTTACTGAAAATTGTAGAAACTCTTAAGTGAGGCACATGGGGTATAGTCATTCCCTAACCATCCAGAGAGCCCCTCCCAGGCACTGGGAACACTGCCACCGGGCCAGTATCAGGGTCAGGTGGTACTGAGCTTTGTCCCATGTAGATCATAGATGCATCATGTCAGGTGGTATGTGAAGGAAAAGTCAAGCCAGGGTAAGGGGCTAAGAAGGGCCAGGTGCATTTTGACATTCTGTGGCCCAGAAGGCTGTGCTGAGAAGGCAACTCAGAGAAGTGAAGAGTACCCAGGAGACAGAAGGGTCTTCTACTTGATGCAAAGGCCACAAGACCAGAGTGCACTGGGCATATACAGGGAGTTGCAATGTGGCTGGTGTTGCTGGAGCCCACTGATCACAGGGAACCAGGTAGCAGAGCGTGCATTTACTCGCATACACGTTTTATAATGTGTAGGGACAGTTTCTTGTGAACTAGCCTCTCTGAGCTCCTGGTTCAGAGAAAAGCACTACTTCAGTGATGAGTTGTGAGGAGTGTCTAGAATGCTTTGCAATCTGTAAACAGCTGTGTGTGTAAATAGTAATGATTCTGACCCTCTGCTTGCTCCTGCTTGAGGCTGTAAACTCCTGGAGGACAGGAACCATGTCCCTCAAATGGCCTGGCCAGCCACCAACTCAGGGTCAGGTGGTTGGATGGACCTTGAAGATTTCCAAGAACAGATCCGTTTCTTCCAGTTGTCTGTGGAAGCAGGAATGAGCAGGAAGCTGCAGGGGCTCAGGGTGCAGCCCCCAGCCTCTGTGATCTTTTCTGTGGCAGGATTTCCCAGCGTGTAGAACTGAGCCGAAACCAGCTACAGGCTATTGGTGAGAGGGTCTCTTTGGCCCAGGCCAAGATTGAGAAGATCAAGGGCAGCAAGAAGGCCATCAAGGTAGCTCATATGACCCTGTTTCCCCATGACTGGTGGGCAGGTCTGGAAATCCCACTCCCCGCCATTTCCCCAGGCCCCTGGCCTGCTGTCCAGCCCTACCTCAGGTTTCCCTCGAAACCCCAGGCCCTCTAGGTCTTTTCAGGCCCCCTGAGGAAGAGGATCTCAGATGTCCCTGTGTGCACAGGTGTTCTCCAGTGCCAAGTACCCAGCCCCAGAGCACCTGAGGGAGTACGGCTCCATCTTCACAGGGGCTCAGGACCCTGGCCTCCAGAGACGCCCCAGGCACAGGATCCAGAGCAAGCACCGGCCCTTGGATGAGCGGACCCTTCAGGTCTGACACACCCACGCCCACTGTGGATAGGGATGACAGTGGAAGCCCTGGCTGGTGGGGAAGAGCTGAGGGCAATCAGACTCAGGAGGAGTTTGCGCGGTGAGGAGGTTGGCTTGCCACTGAGATCCACCACTCTCATCACTCTCTTCCCCCAGGAGAAGCTGAAGTACTTCCCTGTGTGTGTGAACACCAAGCCGGAGCCTGAAGACGAGGCTGAGGAGGGCCTGGGGGGTCTTCCCAGCAACATCAGCTCTGTCAGCTCCTTGCTACTCTTCAACACCACCGAGAACCTGTACGGCCAGAGGGCGGGGTGCAGCAGGGTGGGGGAGGCTGGGCAAACAGGCACTGGCCAGTGCGGTTCATCACAATACAAACTAACTGTAGCCCCTGGTGAAGTGGAGACATGGACCAGGAGCATGGGTTACCTGACCTCCACTCCACCCCGGCAGGTACAAAAAGTATGTCTTCCTGGACCCCCTGGCTGGTGCTGTTACAAAGACCCATGTGATGCTGGGGGCAGAGACAGAGGAGAAGCTGTTCGATGCCCCTTTGTCCATCAGCAGGAGAGAGCAGCTGGAGCAACAGGTAGAGCCCACTGAGGCTTGGGGGCTGGGGGAGGTGGTAGCCAGCATGCCGGCTCCCAACCACCCCAAGACCACACTTCCAAGGCCTGCAGCCCTGCCCATATCACTTTTCTGTGTCCTACCTAATCCTATAGGCTCCAGAAAACTACTTCTATGTGCCTGACCTGGGGCAAGTACCCGAGATTGACGTGCCATCCTACCTGCCTGACCTGCCTGGCATTGCCGATGACCTCATGTACAGTGCTGATCTGGGCCCCGGCATTGCCCCCTCTGCCCCTGGCACCATTCCAGAACTGCCCACCTTCCACACAGAAGTAGCTGAGCCATTCAAGCCAGGTGAGCTGACAGCCAGGATGGGAGCTTCCCCCTCCCTTCCTTCCCTAGGCACCTCACACTTGCTCACACTTCTATTTCAGACCTAGAAGATGGAGTGCTAACAGCACCCCCGCCTCCTCCACCCCCACCGCCACCCCCTCCAGCTCCTGCAGTGCTGGTCAGCTTACCCCCACCCCCACCCCAGACTGTGGCCCCTCCAAGCCAGAGCTCCCAGGAGGATGGTGGGAGCAGCATGTCCCCTTCAGGTAAGGGCAACACCAGGGTGGGGTGAGGTTGTCTTTCAGGGACCTGAACTTCATATTGTTTAATTTCAGCATCCTTAAAGGATTATTTTAGGTATGTGGTCATAAATCCTTGATTTTCAGAGTATTTCTAATTTCAAATGTCTCAGTCCATTGTTAAGTGCTATCAAGTCGGTTTCAACTCATAGCAACCCTGTATAGAGTTTCTAAGGACATCTGCTGAGTTTGAACCACTGACCTTGCAGTCCAGTGCATTATCCTGCAGCGCCACACCAAGACTCCATTGGTGACGGTGGTTCTGACTCAGGGCAACCCTGTACAGGGTTTCCAAGGCTGTAAATCTTTACGGGGACAGAAAGCCTCATCTTTCTCCCACTGAATAGCTGGTAGTTTTGAACTGCTGACCTTGAGGTCCTAACCACTACACTACTGGAGCTCCTTTTAGGTTCATAAAATAGTGGTTCTCAGAATCTCCCAGTCTGCCTCTGGCACCCAGAAGTGGTACAGGTATCCCTTGTTGGACCATGTGTTCAGATAAGTCATCAGAACACAAGTCACCCACACAAGTGTCCACCTTAGCAGGCTGAGGTTGGAGAGGGACAGGGAGGGTCTGGACATGTGAACTTCCTGAGCTCAGGCAGAGGGAATCTCCAGAATCCATTCCCTTCCCAGTGGCAGACTTCAGCCAGGCTCCGACTGTCTTCCTCTTTCAAGACGGAGAAACCATTCCTCACAAGTCAGGCTCTTGAGGTGAAGGCTCTGGATCTATCTAACAAGTTTCACATGACAGTCCAGGCTGGGCAAAACTGTCCTACGGTTTAGCCCTGCCTGAGCAGCTTTTCCATGCCCCAACCCCAGCCCCAGTCCAGGGAGCCCCCAAGGAAGTGGTTGACCCCTCCAGTGGTCGGGCCACATTGCTGGAGTCCATCCGCCAGGCTGGGGGCATCGGCAAGGCTAAGCTACGCAGCGTCAAGGAGCGTAAGCTGGAGAAAAAGAAGCAGAAGGAGCAGGAACAAGGTGAGAGGGTCTAGGTCCACTCTGTAGGAGAGCTCCAAACAAAGGGGTCACCTTTTAACCACCACCAGTCCATCAGGGTGCTGTCCAGTCCCAGAAGCATGAGACAGCTGACACCCAGCAAGCCTGCCAAAATCCCTCGGTGCCCATCCCTGTTACCTGACAGCTTTATTCCTCCTGCCTAGGCCTTGGGTTTTAGAACAACTTAGTAGAGCTTTCCTAAGCTGATCGTGGACAGCCTCCTTGGCTCAGACAAGACAGTTTCTCAGGCTCTGTCGAGAGTTGTCTAATAACAGAGACCTGAGGTATTTTTAGGAAAGACAAGACATAGAGGGTAGCTTAGTCCTATGTGAGTCTCTTGATTCTACAGGTGAGTCCTAGTCACCAGTCCTGAGTATGTGTCCCAGCCCTGCTTCTGACTGTCCCGGTGCCCCCTCGAATGGCTGGACCACTTCCCTCATCTGTAGAGTAGGACTGCTCATCCTTGCCCTTTTGTCCCACAGGGTGGCGCTGGGAGGAGGGGAGGGAGACAGTGAACAGAAAGGGTATACAGGACCAAGTCCTGAGGATGCTGCCCCAAGGGTGGACATCCTGTTGGCCCCTGTGCCACCCTCCATCCTTACCCATGCCTTTGCTGTTGTAGTCAGAGCCACGAGCCAGGGTGGGGACCTGATGTCGGATCTCTTCAACAAGCTGGTCATGAGGCGCAAAGGTAGGATGCAGGCGCAGAGGGTCTTGGGATATTTGCTGCATGTATCTTCTTTTCCATTGGTCTCTTGGGTTGGGTGAACTGTGGCCTCAGACCAACCACCTTTTCCCTGTCAGGTATCTCGGGGAAAGGACCTGGGATAGGGGCCAGTGAGGGGCCAGGAGGAGCCTTCGCCAGGATGTCAGACTCCATCCCTCCTCTGCCTCCACCACAGCAGCCACCAGGAGAGGAGGATGATGATGACTGGGAATCCTAGGGGGGCCCACCCAGCCACCCCCATTACTTCCCCTAAAGATGTAGGCTGCTGCCAAGACTGAAATGGCCAGGGTGTTTCTCAGTACCTGGCACCCTGGGGACACGGGAAGCAGTCCTCTGCAGCCCACTGGCTGGGGCAGGGCTGAGCTTGGGGTGTGTATTATTAGTGCTCCCAAAGAAACCTACAGCGGTAACATGAACCAATAAAGTACAATAAAGAAAGTAAGTACACTTTTAATTCAGGAACTGTCCTGTGCAAATAGGTCCCCAAAGCCAGTGGCTGCTCCCCTGCTGGTCTCTAAGCCATGGGGACAGAACACCCAAGTGGCAAAGGTCTCCTGAGCTAGGGAGGGACAGGTTACCAGGGTGGTTGTTGCAAAATGGGAGGGGGAGTTTCACACAGGAAAAAAAAGTCTCAGTGACAGACACAGGGTCTCTAAAAATAGTCCTGAGAGCCTAGTGGCCGTGGCATGACTGCTGATGTCAGGAGAGGAGGTGTCTTGGAGTTTGCTTGAGTGGTTGAGGGGGAGGGCGGGTGCCAGCAACTTGCAGGAACTGGAGCAGAGCCAGGGAGACAAATATTGTGGAGAGCTATGGAACAGGTTAGGGGAGAGGGCTGCCTAAGGAAGTGAGGCCCCACTGTTGGACAAGGTGGGCAAAGGCTCCTTCCTCAGAAGGCAGGCAGCTGAGGTGACAAGCACCTCCTTGGCAGGAAACAGTAGAGAATGAGAAGTTCTTAGTTCAGGATGAGGCAGGGTCAGAGGTCTACACCAGTGCATTTTAGTGAGAAAAGAGTAGAGATGAGATCGGGCTGCTTCTTCATACCTCACCTCCTCCT
This sequence comes from Chrysochloris asiatica, assembly GCF_000296735.1. Lineage (NCBI taxonomy): Eukaryota > Metazoa > Chordata > Mammalia > Afrosoricida > Chrysochloridae > Chrysochloris > Chrysochloris asiatica. Next base: position 6,810,277 of record NW_006408568.1, on the reverse strand, counting down.
GGAAGGTGGGTTCTGAGGGACCAGGAGACGACAGATAATACAGTCATGGCTTCAAGCAGGCAAGTAACTTCAGGAGGGGGGCTGTCCTGGAATGGGCCCAAAGATGGCCAGCACTTACAGTTTCTTAAGAATTTGTCCAAAGTTTTCTCCTGTTGGCTTTTCTAAATCCTATGCCTGGATCCTTGCAGCCCACTGATTTCATAAGGCGGGTGGTCTGACACCACACTCATCTCATCCTGGGTTTCACCTTAAGCAGGATCCCTGAAGACCAGACCAGGCCCAAGACAACGTTTCTCGTGGACTAGGAAGAGGAAGAGCCTGGTAACCAAGGGTGGCGTGCCGTCATCTGTCAGGAAAGGCTAGACTTTTCACGATGAAACTGCAGAGATACAGTTCAATGAGCAACTACATTCTAGGGGCAGGAGGAGGCCCCCAGTAAGGGAAAGTCAGAACTACCTTGCGCAAAGCAGCAAAAGCAGGGCCAAAGGTGACTTTGACCTCCACGCGGTCTCGGATCCAGGCTGGCAGCTTTGCCAAGGTAGGCGGGCGGGCATAACGCTGGTCCAGGAGCACAATGCTGGCAAAATCCTTCTGATGCCTGATGGCCCTGCCTGGTGGGGAGCAGAGACCACAGGTCTGAGTTAAGCCTGCCTCCGTGACAGTACACTTCTATTGTCTCCTTAGTCCTCGGCCCCTAGATTACAGATGACAAGTCCTCTACCCATCACCTCCTCACTCTCTAGCCAGCCATCTCTGAATGGCCAGAAGAGCTCCAGCTTACCTACAGACTGGTTGACGGCCTTCATGCACAGATTCTCCACCAAGGCCTTCCCTGGAGGGACCTGACCGGGACTTCTGGGCTGGGAAGGGTGAAGGACATGACCTATCAGGACAGTTTCTTATCTCCTGCCTGTGCCCCAGTTCCTCCTGAGAAAATGGCACTGCTAGGCTTCGGGGGCTGAATGCCAGCAGCTGATACACTAGGTGATATCATGGAGAAGACCAAGAGGTGCCTCCTATCCAGGCTATAAGACCTTGCTGTTTCAACCCAGGAGTGGCAGAACCCATCCTCTCCTGGCCTTATCCTTGTCCTTTGGGAAGCCGGAGGTACTCACAAGGGTCTGATCTAGGTAGGCCATCTTCTCTTGCAGCTCTGGAGACTTAATGTTGGGGTAAGGCATACCCACCATGACAACACACCTGGGGTGGAGGTACATGTGAGTGTAGATAGGACACCCCGGCTCAGGAGGAAAGACTGGTTCTACCAACCCTTCCCCAGTCCTTTCGCTGTGCTCGGGAGTTCGACCTCTCTCCCCTCATCTCCCTGCCACAGGAAAGTTTTTTTACAGCCAGGAGATCCAATGTAGGCTCATGAAGTGAGTCCTGATCAAGGTGGTTGTTGCTAGGTGACACTGAGTTGTTCCTGACTCAGAGTAACCCTATACACAACAGAATGAAACACTGCCCTGTGGCATCCTCACAACCGTTACACTAGAGCCCACTGCTTCCGTGCCCACCCATCTCCTTGGTCTTTCTCTTTTTGTCTGACTCTCCAGGGACTGGTCCCTCCTGATAGAGGCAGGTCTGTAAGGGGCAAACCCGGCATGGCTGAAACACTTCCCACACAACTGCTGGATCCTGAGTAGGGCGCCTGGGGCAGGCTCTGTAGATGATCCCCGTGTGCAGGTAGGGCCCAGGGTGAGAAAGGACCACCACTTACCGGCCTAGGTGGTCAGAGAAGTTGATCCCTTCACTCATCTTCCCCCCGACCACGGAGAGGAGCAGCGCCCCCGTTAATGTGCTGGATCCCTGGCTACAGCACTGCAGATATACCCAGGCCAAGTTGACAAGCTTAACTTGGAAGCCACCCAAATATTTTCAGCTGCCAACCCCTCATGTTCTCTGGACCCAAGGGCTCTCTGACCTTAATGCACTTGGAATATTCCATCAGCACCTGCTCCACCTGGTTTGCTCTCCTGGGTTCCTGAAATACCTAGTGATAAACAGATAGTATCTCCCAGAACAGGCTGCTGAAAGCCCGGGTGTTGGGAGAACCTCACGGTCAGAGGGCTCAGTAGCCAAGCGTTCGGAGGTGGTGAGGTGAGGAAGGAGCAAGAGCACCCAATTGGATGTATGTGAGAAATCCCAGAGATATTCTGGGTGCCACTGTCCTCAACAGTAGAGGCTCAGCAGAAGGACCACTCACCTTTTTCTTGATGGCCAGGCGGGACAGCAGGCCACTCTGTTCCCAGTGGGTGTGGACCTGGCGCAGGTATTCATAGGAGGGGAAAAAGCAGACTACCCCTCCAGGCACCACATTGCATAGATTACAGAGAATGCGACCTGTCTCCTCCATCTGTGACAGTAAGACAAGACATGCTGAAGCCTCGGGCTCAACACCAAGCACAGAGCCCCTGGGGTCACTCGGCAGGGGGAGGATTACAGGAAGGTGGCTCTACCAGGTGGGAATCCCCAAACACACCACAATGGTAACGACAGAAAACCTGCCATCGGTGCACCCAAGCCTCCCTTCTCCAATTCCCAATGTTCTTGATGGGCAGTTGGGGATCAAGCATCATCAATGACAAATCAGGGCCTGAAGACCCCAGGCATGCTCCCTGAGACTGGCATCTGTCCAGGGCCTGGGCTATACTGTCAAATGCCAAGAGAAACACAGCAATAGGACAGCTTTCTCAGGTCCTGAAGGGATGACCTGGAGTTTTTCAAGAAAACGTACATAGCAGCCTAAGTGGTGAAGGAAGTCGCGGCCTCCCTTGAGAAGCACCGAGGTCAGTGTCCATCCTGTGCTGGCTCTGAGATAGAAGCCCCCAGAACTGACTTTCTCTGCTGCCCCACTCCAGGGCCCTCAACTGCCCCAACACAGAACTGCAGGAGGGCACACTACTTGCTACTAACCATCTGAGGCAGCTCCCGTTTCTGGTATGTGAACTCTAGCTGCTGGTTGGAGGGCCCACTGCAGATGACGAGGGGCAAGATGCTGTCAGGGGGGATCACATGACCTGGTAAGATACCCAGTGAGGGATTCAATACTGGAGGTCCCAAATGTTCTACAAGATAAATTCCAAAAAGGGTCTCTCCCCAGCCCCATCTCCCAGAGTGGGAAGAGCAATTTGGATCACAACTCCAGCCTCTCTGTTTGCACAGTAAGCCTGGACAATGCTGAAAGCGGACTCATGTAGCTGGTAGGCAAGCATGGGAATACATGAATACCATGCTCACTCCACCCTGGACATGGACACTCACCACAAGAGAACTCCACCACACGCTCGGCTCCAACCCCAGCACAGGCCAGCAGCTGCTCCCGGAAGTCAGACACCTGCAGAGCACAACGTCAGGGTTTGTGCCCTCCCAGAGGGGCCTGAGGGCTAAGCAGATGGGGATGCTGAGGGGAGACAGAAGTCTTGAGCTCGGAGGTTGTATGTAAATACAATCTGAAGTCATCCAAGACCCCAGGTTTGACAAAAAAGGGAAAAAAAGCAAACTCTAAAATGGAAAACAAACTGCAACAAAAGGACCTACTGATTAAATCAACACCGTAAGCACCCAGAGAAAAGCCTAACCCCAGTGACTTTCCTTCCTTTGTTGTTAAGTGCCGTCAAGTGGATTCCAACTCATAGCGACCCTGTTTAGGGTTTCTGAGGAGTGGCTAGTAAGTTTGAACCACTGACCAGTGCTGATCCTACAGTGCCACCCCAGGACTCCTTAGTGACTACCTATGTGGGATCCTAAGGGCAAACAATAAATGTAGCAAAATAAAATTAAGTCAGTAGTTTCATTTTGTTAAGTACCATCGAGTCGATTTTGACTCATAACGACCCTGTATAGAATGTCCAAGGAACAGCTGGTGAGCTTGAACCACTGACCTTGCAGTTCAAACGACTTGGCAGTCTGACACATTAGCCCACAGCGCCATACCAGCTTGTCCCTGTTAGCAGTATATAAATCTGTTATTATAAATCGGAAACTATTTAAATAGGTTTCTGAGGAACAGTTGGTGAGCTTGAACCACCAGCCTTTCGGTCCAAGCCGACTTTGCGGTCCAGCTCCACACCAGGACTCCCAATAGATGACAGGGTAGAGCAAACAAATAACTATGCTAATGTAATATGAAACCAAAATGTATGAAACCACTTAAATGAAGAGAGATACAATATAATGTCACATAAACTGATTCTCTGATTTTGGTTTAAAAATATCAACCTGAATTCATGGTTTTTGAAACCACATGTCCTACATCTGTTTACTGAAAGGACCTGTAAACAAGAATTCAGGATCAATAGGAACACCCCAGCACCCAATTCATGGTTTCTAATTATCATTTTTCACTAAAAGCAATCAGAGCTCCTTAGAGAAATTATTGAGTCCAGATATGGGGCTAAGGAAGCATGAGGTAAGGCTGGAACATCTTGCTTTTTCAGGAATTCCACAAGAGAGCATTCAGAGACTAATGGGGCCGGCTCAAAGGACCTGCTGGTCAGCTTCAGGACCATCTGAGCGCCAAAATACTAGCAGCCCACTGTGAATCAGTTTAACTGAATGAATACATACCCAAGAGGGTAAGGGGCAAAAAAAACTCAAGAGGGGCGAGTCTCACACTGGCAGTCCAGGTCAGGAACCATTGGCTTTAAATTCTCAATAGCCTTTCACCCGTTCTAGGAGGTGACCAAGTAAAGAACCACTGTCCTGAGATTTGGCTATCTTCACCACAGTCTTATTTAAATAGAGAGAAAGTAGAAATAACCGAACTGTCTAAAAAAGAGGACTATTAAGTATAATCTACCCATGTAATGGATACATTACAGTCAAAGAATGTGTGTGGGGGGGGACAGATCCTCACTGATAAGGAAAAATATTTATGACACTTTGTTGCTGAGTGGAAATGAGCAAGTTCTAATAATACCTCCTTTTAAAATATGTATGTATATATGTAAAAATTATGCACAGGGAAAAGCTATTATAATGATGTACAGCAAAATGAATCTTTGGCTGATAGAATTATGAGCTTTTCCCTCTTGTTTTCGTTTGTCTCTGCTTCCTACAATCAAAATGTAATACGTTTCTAAATTTATTTATAGAAGGAGAAGGTTGGCACTTCTGTGGTGGGCGCAGGAAGGGAACGGGCACTGAGGGATCTAAATAAGAGTTTGGCACTACAGAATGGCTTGGTCTGGGAGAAGTGGAAGCCCCAAGTACAGGAATACTGTGGCAGTGGTGGTCTCCACACCCCCATACTGTCCCCCACCAGTTTAAAAGGCACAAGCAGGGAGACAGTGCAGCACTGCCATCTAGTGGACAATATGTGACCTGCTTAAGCCAGCCTTTTCCGGTCAGGGGGCCCACAGGACAGGGAAGAAGTGGGATGGTGTCTGGGGTCCTTACCGGTTGCATGGTGCCCCCTGCAATGACCACTGCCCGGCATTCCTTCACCACCTGGGCAAAATGCACAGCTGGATTCAGGAGCAAGAATTTGAGACTGCTCTGACTGAGGGTGCCTGAAGAAAGGACAGAAAGCTGACAGCTCCACAGGGAACTGGGGCGGGACAGTAGGGCATCTCCAGGTGCGTCCATGTAGGAGACACAAGATCTTATCACCCTCTTAAAATTAAATCTCCAGGACAAACCTATGAAGTGGGCAGAACTATCATCTCCATTTTCACATAAACAAACGGGTTCCCAGAGGGGAAGAAATTGGTCCAAATCACATAACTTGCAAGTGAGAGCGCCAAGATGCAAACCAAAACCCACCAACCCCAGAGCCCACAACCGAAGCCACTAAGCAATACTTTTCTCTCTTTTTTTCTTTTGAGAAGCTAGGAAAAGGTTCATTACTCACATACCAAGGCTTTCTGAGGCGTGCAGGGGCAGTAGGCTGGCTTGGGGCTTCTATGGTGGTTAGGGGTGGGGCTGGGGTGAGGGTTCTTGTGCAAGGTTTAAACATCCCCTGGTCCCAGAGGGAGCACCTATACTTCCTGATCAGGTCAGCACCTACCTTGGCGGCTCAGAATGACCCTGCCATCCTGGTTGGCTGTGGTGAGAGCTGAAAGGAAGCCTTCGATGTGCATCAGTGGAGAAGCAGGTCGTGGAGCCCCGGCCTCTCCTTCCTCTACTTGAGCTGCTACATTGAAGAGGAAACGTAGGGCAGGCTTAAAGCCCCTCTCCAGGGAAGACGGTCCACGTGTGAGGAGTGACGCTTCCTGCCCAGGGCCTGCAGCCTTGCCCTTCCATATCCTAACTCACCCTCGGTTACCCCGGGCTTCAGGCTCTGCAGGAAGTGCTGAAATCCAGTCAGCTTAGGGTGCTCCCTGGAGGAGGGAAGGACTGCTCCGTATCGTTCCGTGAAGCCGAAGAGCTGGATTGGGATGAGAGTGAGTGATGAGGACGAATGGACCAGTGGCTTTGCCAGGCCCCAGACACCTGAAACTTACTCCCATCGCCCTTCCCACCCGTGGATGTGGAGGAAACTGCAGACAAAGCGCCTCGAGTTTGACAGACAAGAGAGAAAGGCACTGTGAGGGCAGCCAGCAGAGGGGCTGTCGGATCCCTCTGCGGCCCAGGAGAATGAGGGGCGCACCTTCCTGCTGACCATGCTCTTTTCACAGTATCGCTGCACCTGTAAAACAAAACCCCAACGTAGACACATGTAAGAATCAGTCAAGCTGCAATCTAAATTTATCATCACCAACAAAATGATCATCTCCAACACCCCAGGGAGTAGGGCTCACTGCCATCTACTGAGGCCTCCTCTGAGCCCACTGTGTATGCTACTGAGGCCATGCCTCCTCCTCCTCAATCCACACCCAGGAGACTCTTCCCAGGAGACTCACTACATGCACCCCTCACAACCCTGCCTGTCTCTACAGGTACCCTACACACCTTAGGTCCCCTCTGCCTTCTTTCAAGGTGACAGCATCTAAGCTTAACCTCAAAGAATTAAGAGTTAAAAAAAACAAAAAACCACCACTCTATGACCAAACGTTTAGGTAACACTTGCACTTTTTCAGGGCAACTCTGGGTTACAATTTAGTTTTTCTGTACATGTTTAGAATTCTAAGATGATGAGTTTGAAAAGTTTTAAGGATTTCTTAAGTATGTCATCCTCCAATTAAGATTTACTAAATGGTATTTTATAAAACACATTAGAAGTGAAAAGGGAATGAAATTGAGAAAGCAGACAGGGGACGCAAGAGCAAAGGCACCTCTGCCCTGGCGAAGCAGCTGTGGAAACGAAAAGGGCACGATGAACCCACAAAGAATCCATGAGCTTTTAGTGAGGAGGAGTGGCTGACACATGGACACAGGAGAGAAGGGAATCAAAGATGTGACTTCCATTCCCAGCCTGAACGATCAGGGTCGCTACCACAGGGATAGTGGCCACAGTGGGGAAGTCTGGGGAAAAGCGCAGTGGCAGAATGAAAGAACCCAGCTCTCAAGTTGGTGCAGCTGGGTTCAACGCAGGCTCCGTCATTTACCACTTGTTCCTGTGTGGGTACTCGCTGCACGTCATTTTCCTGAGGTGACCTTTCTAAGCCCAGCTTACTGGGGAGCTACAGGCCCTGGCACAATGCCTAGAACATAGCAAGTGCTCTGTCAGTGAAGGCAGGTATTGTTATTTGTTGAGAATCACTCTTGTGGGGACAGTAGAGGTGGCCAGGTGGGGAGATCTGCACACAGCTCTGAGGCTGCAATTAAAGCCCATGGCTGGAGTGGAAAGGTGACAAGTTTCTCCGCTCCGACCATGCCCTCACCCACCTCAGCCCTGACACGGGGAGGATCTGGATCACTCTTATTAATCTCCTGCATCTGTCAAAAGCCTAGGAGAAAGCTGATGCCAGAGGGAAGATGAAGTAAGGCAGAGAAGAGGCCTGGGAGATACTTGTGCTTGCTAGGTGTAAAAGTGGAGTCCTGATGTAGCGTAGTGGGCTAATGTGCTGGACCACAAGATTGAGTTGAACCGCAAGGTCAGTGGTTCAAATGCACCAGCCACTCCTTGGAAATCCCTTACAGGGTTGTTATATAAGTCGGAACCGACTCAATGGCACAACAAGTATGAAGGTAGGCTCCCTCTCAGCCTCCTGTTCCCTTTCTGACAAGCTATGTCACACAGGGATCTGCTGCCATTCCTTCCTCAGTCTTACAATGCTCAGCCCACAGGTGATGGCAGGCATAGAGCGTTTCAAGTGCTAGCACAAAAGGAGAAAACTACCTTGAACAGATTGATGTTGTCGATCTGGCTCTGAAAGAGAAAGTCGTTGATGGTCTTCAGCTCTGTCCCTGAGGGCAAACACACAGAGGGCTTGAAATCCTGGCTCTCCAGACCTCAGCTTCCAGGTTTCAGGGTTAAACTGAGAGGGACAGATCTACTCTGGTCTGCTCAGAGCAATCCTCTTACCTGTCTGCAAGAGGCTCTGGGTGTTGGGATTTTGCTTAATGTTCCCTGAAAAACAAAAAAGTATTTCAGCATGTCAGGACAGTGGTTCCTCCAGTCACGCCCTAAGCCCCCCAAGAAACACCTCCCTGTCGTCTCACTTTACATGGTGTTCACCAAATAAGAGCACATCAACAGGAGTGTCTGCTTTGTGTTGCCACTCATAGCACCCAAGAACCTACTGAGAAGGGAGAAGGTTCCGGAGCACCTCACAGCCTGACCACCTGTTTGCACCTGGAGCCCAGAGACTGCCCTTTCCTTCTTCTACATCTCCTCTCAGGAGGCCGAGGCGGGGTGGTCCCCCACTTCAGGCTGGGTCATGGGGGCATACAGAAAGCAGCCTGCCGTGTGAAGAGCCAGTGGGAAACGTAGAGACAGAAGTGACAAGTACTTATGGGACAATCTCTCCACACAAATTCCCCAGTGGCTTTCTGGAGCTTTGTTGTTGTTGTCAAGTGCCGTTAAGTCAATTCCGACACATAGCGACCCTGGATAGGGTATCCAAGGAGCAGCTGGTGAGCTTGAACTGCCGACCTTGCAGTTCAAACAGCTTTGCAGTCTGGCGCATTTACCCATAGCGCCACACCAGGACTCCCTTCAAAGGGCTTTCCATACAATAAAGGAAAGGGTCTGTGGCACAGGGATCTGGAGCTAGAAAACCGCAGCCTCACCTTGTAGCTCCTGGACCATATAAGGCAGGTCAGTTGTCTGCCCCGAGCTTTCATTTTAATGTCCCCCACAAGATACCATGAAGGGCAATGTGCCTGGGCTGCTCTCCCAACAGGAGCAAATGAAACTGTGCTAAAGTGCTGTCCACCTGTCACAAAAAGTACCACATGGAGGTGGGATGCCAACAAGTCAGTTCTGACCCAGAGCGGCCCTGAATAGGATTTCTGAGGCTGCAAATCTTTATGGAGCAGAAAACCTCAACTTGCTTCCTGGAGCAGCTAGATGATTCGAAGTGCTAACCTGTGGTTACCAGTCCAACGCATAACCCCCTATGCTACTAGAGCTCCTTAAAATACTACATACCTGTATTATATTGTTAATACCACCTATGGTGAAGAGAAGGACCCAGAACAAGGGAAATAAACTAGGATTCTAACCAAAGGTTAAGGATCAGAAAACCCCTCTGAGTTATATAGAGCAAGACTTCCCTGAATTAATGACCAAGACGATCCTCGAGCACATCCAACAGCAGGTGTCCTAACTGGAGCTCAAGAAACAGAGCCGTGAGCTCAGCAGGCCAGGGGCTTGCATGTGGATGGCGCTCTTACCTCCCAGCACAGTCACGAACTTCTCCAACAAGTACAGGATCTGTTTGATGTACATCAGGTTCTTCGCCTTCAAACGCTTCCTGAGGAAAAGCCAAAGGACATCAAGTGGTAGGACTCCTGCTGTAACTTCCCCTGAAATTGCCCCAGGCGGAGCCCTTCCTGGCTGGTGCCTTTCAAGCAGTGACCAGCTACAAATATTCTCCCAGAGAAGGCTGGCTGTGACCCACATCCAGTCCGTGCCAAGCAGCCTGGGCCTCTGTGGGCAGCACCATGACGAACTGAGGAGATGGCATATTGGTCCTCTGTGCCCTCAGGCCGGTGACCCAAGTGCTTTCTCTACAAGGAGCCGAGAATGAGGATCCTTGAGACTCAGCGGGATTTTCCCTTCTACCTCGAGGGGCACCTCACCCGTATCGTTCCATATACTGGAGCAGCTGGGAATGGGCCTGGCAGAGCTGTGGAGAGAACACAGATGGATGAGGCAGTGGCCCTGGCTCTGGAAGAGCAGGCTGGAGTGTACCAGGGTACCTGAGGTAACACCCAGAAATGCCAGCCCAGGACACAAAGAGAAAAACCAAAGGGAGGACAGCGGGTCTAGGCTTTAAAGGAACATAGACTGAGAAAAGGGAAGGAGCCGGTTCTGGCAAAATGCCTACTATGGCTAAGGAAAAAGTCAAGATGTGAAACCTCTTTGATGATGAATCTCCTGCTAGTGTTCACTAAGAGTGATGGGTCAAGGTAACAATGACATACTAGCCTAAGGTCAACATCAGTCACTAGTCTGTAGAGGTGGGGGGTGGCATCTGGGCTTGAGGGCTAGAAACAAGCGGTCAATTCTGGCTCCATACTTATTTGCTGTGTGACCTTAGGACATCCCTCCATTAAATGCGCTCAGAGAAGTATGACAAATAGCACCTAAGCACGAGGGACCCTGCTTCCTTCATCTCACCCGCCTGGGTATGGAGAGCTGGTGAGTAACATTCTGGACTGGAGGGACTCGGGCAGACAGAAGCAGGGGACGAGCATGGAAGTGAGCCGCCCTGCCTGATGGGGCCCCATCATTCTTAGAGCGGTTGGAAAGCCACAACCACTACACCTTCTCCCAAGCCCGTCCTTTGCAGGGAACCAGGCCCTCAGAGGTCTACCTACCTGGGCGCCGCTAACCTCGGCACTGTGGATGCCAGTGATGGTATCAATTAGGTTGTGAGCCTCATCGATGATCACCACCTGGCCCTGCAGCCGGATGCCCGCAGCCTGCCGTGTGGCCGCGTGCAGCAGCATCTGGTAGGGCAGCACCACGAGCTGGAGGAGGAGACGGTGGAACCCTGAGCAGGGGTAGGACCCCCCTCACAGTAAGAGGTCTGTCTAGTCTTAAGTCCTGATGTGAACCGTTTCATTTCCTAGCTAGAAGATGTATAGTGAGAGTCAAGAGAAATCAAATGCACGGTCCTGTGCTTTTAGCAACAGACCCTTTCTAAAGGAACCCCAACTCATGCAAACACAAGTGGAGCTGCTATATCTGGGGTGGAAGGTATAGAAGGGTAGGAGACTGCAACCCTCTCTGCTTAGTTTCATTTATGCCCCCAAAGTACCTATTCCCTACCCAAGGTGTTCAAGGTCACTTCACACACTGTGAAAACCACTAGGTAACAGAAAACAACCTGGAATCTGGTCCTGGATCTGCCATTTCTCAGCTATGTGACTTTGGAAAAATCATATAACCTCTCTGGCCTGTTTCCACATCTGCAAAATGGACGTTTGCATTAAGGTGAGGGTTAGGGTTAGGTGGTGGTAGTCTGCTGTTTATCTGTTCTGACTCATAGCAATCCTGTAGAGGGTTTCTGAGGCTGTAAATCTTTACATTTCCCCCCCATGAATCCACTGGTAGATTCAAACTACTGACCTTGCAGTTAGCAGCCCATCACATAACCCATTATGCTACCAGGGCTGCTTAACAGTTCAAACCAACTCTGTGGCACTTAACAACAGTGTTGTTATGGCTCCACAGAATAAGCGCTGGACTGTGAACCGCAAAGTCAGTGGTTCAAGCTCACCAGCCACTTCTCAGAAGATGAGGCTTTCTGCTCCCATAATAGATTCCAAAGCCTTGAAAACCCTGTACACAGTCATTATGAACTGGAACCAACTTCAGAGCACTCAACAACAACAAACGGTGATATGAAGAGTTTTCAGTTAAATGAATACTGAGAACAACAAGTAAGACTGGGGACATAAGGGCCAGGCTGTAATCCTGGCTGCGTTCCTCACTTTCTTGGACCTCAGTTCTTCTGTGCAATGTGGATAATTGGAAAGTGCCTTAAAAATTCAAGATCATCAAGGGAGAAGAGCACGAGCAGAATGCAGGACCCTATCCAGAGAAGCAGCAACACCAGAGATGGAGAGAGGGAGCAGCTGAGGACTCTAGACTCATGGGAAGAGAGGAACTGAGAGAGCTGGTGGCCAGAAGGCATACTTGCAGAATGCGCCCTTTGGTTGTTTAAATTATCATATATTCTTAAGTGTGTTTGTGTACATCTTCCCACCCCCACAGAAACAGAAAAAGAGGGAATGTAAGCAAAACTGTTGAATAATGATGCATGGAGATTGTAATCACTGCAATGAAACAACAGTGTAAAGCATCGCAATGTTCTCCCATGTAAACGATCACTCAGTTCACTCAGTTCACAATAAAAAAAAAAAATCAAGGTCATAAAACTTTTAGTATTGTGCACATGTTCACCCAAAACACAGTAAAACATTAGTATTACAAAAAGCACTGTCAGTATATTTCATGATATCAGTGCCTAAGTGTCTAGCATTAAACTTGCTCTGTGGCACACAGGGTGAGGCGGGAGGTTTCCTATATTCACTGTAAGTATCCCCAGCCTCGCGTTCAGGGGAACACACAAAGGGCCCTTACCTCCCCTGTACAGTTAGTCCCTGTATATCCCCTGCACTTTACAAAGCTGCTCAACTTGCTTCTAGATGACACTCACGGCTCCAGGACTGAGCTCCAAGTCACTCAAATCAAGGAAGTGCCACCAAATGAGCTTCCATCTGGATCTCCCTCAGGGCTGTTTCTCTCTAAGCGGAACACTGGATGTGGCGAATCTAAAGGTGACCACTCTCGCCACGGCAGCATGTGAGTGTGCAAGTTGGGACAATCGATCTGAGAAGCAGTGTGGAAACACATCTGTGCTCTGGAGTTCCCTTTCGGCCTTCGCTCACTGTGGGGTCACCAAGAATGCACCCTCCTCCTAACTCCTATCACTGCCCCTCAACGATGCTCTGAAGCCCAGAGGCACTATGGGACCCAAGGGCCTCTTCCAACCCTATGTCCAAAGAGCGCATTGGGTTCTGTGCCATCAGAGTGCAGTGTGAGACTATCAGGAATAGTCTAAATACTGTGGGGGGTACCTCCCCACACCATGTCCCAAACCACTGTTAGAGCCAGGAGTTACTCCCCAGCCCCCTGGGGTCCTCACTTGGGCTGCAGGAATGGCAAATCGGCTCCCGTAGTAGGGACAGGCCTGTGCCTCCTTCCCCAGGGCCACCAGCTGCTCGATGTCCTTCACCTCCACTAGGACCTCATCCCGGAGGAGCTGCATCTGCTCGTAGTTGTAGAAGGGACAAGCAGCCTGGCCTTCCTGCCTTCTTCGCTTTGGCTTCTCTTCCTCTCCTTTGCTCTTCTTCTCTGAAGGTGGTATAGGCATGAGGGAAACAAAGGCAGAAAGAACAAAAACCTATGGGGTGGGATTTTGCAATGACAAGAACAATTTCCACAGGGTGGGGGCTAAAAATCCCTTCCAAGTACTGCTTGTACTGCTTGCTGTGGTCTCTGCAGCATTCTAGTACTTTACTTTGTTTGCTCTGTAAAAACCAAGGCAATCATCTCTAAGCCAGGGTTTTGCATTAGAATGACTCAAAAGCAAGGGGGAGGGTCTTTCAGCAAGAAACAGGGGGTTTGCTCTGCTATTATTTCTATTAAAATATCAATACTGGAAGATGGGCAGGTTTGGAAAATACCATTTTGATTTCCCCTGTCCCAGGTCCATCCCCACAGTGGTGTTTGGTTCCTTCGAGCCCATCCCATTCCCTTCCCAGTCCTGTCCCGAAGCCACATGACCACCCAGAGGCTCTCCTCTCCAACTCCAGGGTGATGGTACCATGCTTGCTTCTCTGCATCTCTAGGCAGCGGTCATTCATGAGCTGCGCAGAGCCCAGGCATTTCACATCTTTGTTCACACACAGGCTCTGCAGGACAGGAGAGAAAGAAAGGGTCCATGCAGGGCTGGCCAACTGACACACAAACCTCCTCCTCCTGCCCTCCCCCTCCTTCAAATGCCTCAGACCCATCTTCTTTCTAGACCTGGATGAGGAAAACAAAGGCCCAGGGAAATGGAAGTGGCTTGCCAAGCCAGGCAGCAGACTGGGACCTGGGCTGAGACACCCTGCTTCTGTTTACCTGCCGAGAGCCGAGGGAGACAAGTCGGGTTTCCCTGCCAAAAGGGCTCTTCTGTACCTCACGCACAAACTGGGCCAGCTGGGAGTGTGTCCGACTGCAGTAATAGATCTAGTCAGGGGGAGAGGGGATTTCAGAGACTAGAACTCTCCCATACAGTCTCCGTATATCAAGGAATGCCACCACCAAAGAGGCTGAGAGGGCTTGGGGCAAGCACCTCCAACTATATAAGAGAACTATGTGCCATAACAAACTTCATCTAATGAGGTCCCAGAGACTGCTCAACTCATCCTCAGCTCTAGAAGTTCAAGGAAATGCCCACAATGGTTAACTCCATTAGTCTTACTCAGTCTAGATTCCAACTGCTTCCAAGAGCAAGGTAATTTTCGGAAGGTGTATGTCCTCAAGTGGTGGTTCTTCACATGGCCATGACTCCTAACACATTGGGGAGTATGTGTACATATGGGGTGTGGTAGGGAAGGGTCATCTCACCAACAGCCCCCATAGGGTGTTGAGGATGGGCAGCCATAAAGCAGGAAGGAGGCCAAATAGTCTCTTTCTGCTCCCAAGAGTGAGAAGAGAAAAAGAGACAAAAATAGAAGGGGAAAAAGAAAAAACAAAAACAAAAACCAACTCCTACTATCAACAACAACAAAAACCTTACATGAATAAAACCAGTATTTTAAAAACAAACTTTGTGAAGTGTCAGAACCATACATGCCGTACAGAACTCCATGTCAATGAACATACAAATGAGGAGAAAGCTAATGTGCCATCAGTGGTTCAAAGGACAAAGAACTCTGACTGTCCTACACCCACACACAGCACCCCATACAATGGAGAGAGGCCGCTGAGTGGCAGGCCCACAGTGCGGTGACTTGCCCACATTCTCCCCAGAGGCAGAGAGCCCTGGACTCGGATCAGTCACAGAAGTAGCCAAGGACACAGCATCTTACCTTGGTTACATGCTCTTCCTCAACATCATCTTCCTCCTCATCCACTCTGAGAGGAAAAAAATCAATCAATCAAAGAAAAAAACATTTTTCTTCCCTCAGCAAATTTAACTCAAGTAAGAAAACATTTAATGACCACAGGTCACCTGCCAGCGAGTAGCCCTGGACAGTCAGTAAGAAACACAGAGATATAGTCCCTCAGAAGCCAGTAGAAATGAGGTTTGCACTCTGAAAGATGGGAGACAGACACATCCCAGCAATGAGGTACTGTTCCAACAGCAGATGTTCCCTTCTTCAGAAAGCACATACCCCCAAGTAAAAACCCACCCTGTCCTTCCAGTGATACCCAGGGATGCAGAACACAGGTAATGTGATGGGAAAGGAGAAAGGAAGAGAGCATTCCTCATCAACCCGTGTCCTAAACTGATGTTTGACTCAGTCAGTCTCTAAGGCTACCCTCCCTGCTTCCCACTGGTTTCCAGCAAACCTGACAAGTAGAACCTAACTCTGTATCACCTCAGGGGCTTTGAACAAGATGTTCTCCATCACTGGAATGTGCTCTCCCCTCACTTCCTCCCTCTTCATCTAGCAAACTCCTAATCAACTATGAGAAGTCAGTGTAACTAGCACATCTTCTGGGAAGCTTCCTGGATCTCCTAGCAGGTTCAGCTGCCCTATGATACACTCCCACAACACCTGGCACTGTCCTTGCAATGCCCATCTCATTCACTATCGCTTATTCTTGGTCTGTCCAGGGGGCGCCCAGAACCTGGCATAGCAGGAGCTCTAAACATATGTCCTGAATGAAGTCACAACCCACGGGCTAAGCAGATAACTGCTACTGCCATAGATGGCAAGACAGACCCTTCCTCATCTCAGTCCTGTTTGCCCTTTCTAGCAATGAGCTAAGAGCCCATCAACACTGGGATGCTGAAAGAGAGGTCAAGTCAGCATGGCATGGCTTCAAGTTTAGCCATCATCATGAAATTAGATTCCTCAGAAAAGAAAAAAAACCTTTTACAAGTATACTCTACCTATAGGAGCATCATATGGAGTGAGGTTTTGTTTGTTTTTTGCCTAGAAATTCAATGACAAATCAAGAAGGGAAAGCTAATTACCTGAGGCTAAAATTAAGAAAGGTTGTGTGATAAGGTTGTATTCTTTCACCATACTTATTCAACCTGTATGCTGAGCAAATAATCTGAGAAGCTGGGTTATAGGAAGAAAACATGGCATCAGGATTGGTGGAAGACTCATTAACAACCTGCAATATGCAGATGATACAAGCTTGCTTGCTGAAAGTGAAGAAGACTTAAAATAGTTACTGATGAAGAGCACAGCCTTCGGTATGGATTTTATCTCAATGTAAAGAAAACAAAAATCCTCACCACTGGACCAATAAACAACATTCTTATCAACAGAGAAAAGATTGAAGTTGTCAAGGACTTCATTCTTATTGGATCAACTATCAACACTCACGGAAGCAGCAGTCAAGAAATCAAATGATGTACTGCATTAGGCAAATCTGCTGTACAAGACCTTTTTAAAGTGTTGAAAAGCAAAGATGCCAGCTTGTGGACTAAGGTGCGCCTGACCCAAGCATGGTATTTTCAAGAACCTCATATGCAGGCGAAAGCTGGACAGTGAATAAGGAAGACTGTAGAAGAATTGATGCTTTTGAGTTACGGTGTTGGAGGAGAATACTGAACGTGCCATTGGCTGCCAAAAGAACAAACAGATCTGTGTTGGAAGAAGTGCAGCCAGAGTGCACCTTGGAGGCCAGGATGGCCAAACTTTGTCTCTCATACTTCTGACATATCATCAGGAGGGACCAGTTGCTAGAGAAGGATATCATGTTTGGTAGGGTAGAGGGTCAGAGAAAAAGAGGAAGACCCCCAGCAAGATGGATTGGCCAAGTGGCAGCATCAATGGATGGATTCAAGTGTAGCAACGATAGTGAGGTTGGCCCAGGATCGGGCAGTGTTTCGTTCTGCTGTGCATAAGGTCGCTATGGGTCGGTACCAACTCGATGGTACCTAACAACAACATGAGAAGAGGAGCTATTTATAAGGTTGGCTTCAGGGTCAACAAGGAACTGTTCAGTCAGCTGAGTCTGGAAAGCTTGGATGTAAATCACACAGCATGTGTTGAACAAATTCAGCAGGATCTGGTGAGTGGCTGGTGTGTGAAGAAATGAAGAGGAACAATGTCTTCAGGCTCCTGTCTCTCGCAGAGCATCAAAAGCTATGGAAGGAAATCTGTCCAGATCCTAAGGAGCACTCTGCTCCTCTGACATGCACAAACTCCACTCAAGTCCTTTACATCGTCCCCAAGAGGTTGCAGGGGAGAAATGAGAAGAGGAGGAAAGGGAATGCTGTCTTGGTGGCCGGTGGAAACGAGCATATGGACCATACAATGCTTGCCTGTATACCCCCCACCCAAGGATGCTGCATAAAGCTGTGTGGGTCCCTCACCCGCCAGACAGGCCATCACTTCCTTTCTTTTAGGGGTTCTGGGAAGTGCTTTAAGGAATAATAAGGAAGCAGGTCACTCACAGAGGATGAAAATATGTGAAGGAAGCAGAAACCTACACAACTATGGACCAATTTTATTTTCTAGAGAGTTTACAACAGACACTGGAGAAATTGGTGTAATCTTCCAGTATCTCCCATGGCTCTGTGGGGCTTGCAGGTCCTGCAGTCTTGGCTGTGACCGAGAGGACTGACAATGAAATGTTCATAAATTGTGAAGATGAGGTCTGTAGTTCTTTAGATGATTTTCTTTTTTTGGGGGGGTAGGGGTGGGTCACACACTCTCTTTTACCAGAAAAATACACCAGAATGCAAAATTTTGCAAATTTTTTCAATAGGGTCATAATCTATCCATGTATTCTTGGTTTTGATACTTCAGTGGTTCTGGAATTCTACGCTGGGATTGAAATAATCTGAGTCTGTTCATTCAACCAACTTGCATTGATCGTCCTTATATGCCAAGCACTAGGTCAGCTATGGTGATATAAAAATTTGTCAGGTGTGTTTCTTACACACCTCACCAGGTGGTCCAAGTTAACATCTCACCACAAGCCACACTGATAGTTTGTGTTCTTAATATGATATGACAAGAACAGCGCTTTACCTCCCCAAAACACATCACATAACCCGTCTAATCATAAGAATAGGAGGCAAATTCCAACAGAAGAACAGTCTACAACATACCAAGCAAGTCCTCCTCAACATATCAAGCTCATGAAAAACAAGGCAAGTCTGAGGAACTATCACATTCAAGAGGAGACCAGAGAGGCATGGTTAATGATGTAATGTGGTTACCCGGATGGACTACTTGCACAGAAAATGTACATCCGATAAAAATGAGTAAACTCTGATATAGTACAAAAAGAAGAAAAGATATGGCTCTTGTCTTGAAGAAACTCATCATCTAGTAATGGGTAAGAGAAGTAAACCAACCAGCTGACACCACACACCAGACTGTGGAGTGGAGAGAGAGTGTGGGTGATGGCCTGAGGCCGCAGACTGCCTTTACAGAGATAACATCTGAGCTGGGTCTTAAAGGAGGTGAAGACGTTTGCCAATGAAGGAGGGAAGGGCATCAGGGACAGAGGGAACACCAGAAGGGAAGCCTGCCCTTGGAAGAAGTCAGAGCAGCTGGGGTGCTGGATGTGTGGGGAAAGTGACAGAGGGAAGTAAGAGTGTGAGGGCAGCTGTGAAGGAGCGTCTGGCAGACAGGCAGACAGGCAGGGTAAGCACACGGGACACATGGCGCCAGCAGTCACCTTTGGAAGAACAGGAAAGACTTCTTCCAAGCTAAGCGCCTTTTGGTGTGAATGTCTAAGAACACTCATGCCTTTGGGGAAGAGCTGTTGAAAGACTGACCTTTTACCACCCACAAATCAGATCACATTACTCTCTGCCTCCAACCTTTCAACAGCCTCCTGCTACACTGAGAACCCTGTCCAAACACATAACTTCAGGAGTGTTTTGCCTCTGGCCTCTTCTCTCCCACTCCTTGTTCGGGCACCTGGGCCTTCTTGCTGGAGCACACCTGTCCCTACGTCCAGCTCACTCTCTTTACAGGACTCTTGTCATGGCTCCTCCTCATCCTGTAGACGTCTCAAATGTCACCTTCTCAGAGGGTCTTTCCTGACCTCTCCATCTACAGATGCAACCTCATACCCGATCCACTTTACCCTGTTTTATTGGTAAATATGCTAATTCCAAATAAGTCCTACTTGTGTTTACATATTTTGTCAGTCTTCACTACTAAAATATATGTTCTCTGAGGGCAAGGACCATGACTGTCCTATTTAATGCTACGTTCCTGGCATCTGCAACAGGGCACACCTACGATACTCAAAAGGTATTTGATAAGTTAAAGCCTGCATGAAAAAGGAGGCTCTCAGGAAGGGCAGTGTGAGGGCATCGGGGCCTAGTTGTCATCTTCCATATTTTCTAGGTCACTAGTAGGTCATAAAGGAGCTCTGGTAGCATAGTGGCTATGAATCGGGCTGCTAACCTCAGGGCCGGCAGTTCGAAACTACCAGCTGTTCTGTGGGAGAAAGATTAGGCTTTCTGCTCCCGTAACGATTTATAGCCTCGGAAACCCTATACAGGGTCGCTATGAGTCGGAACCGACTCCACGGCACATAACAACAACAACAAGCAGGTCATAGTTCAAAAAGGAGAGACCTGCAAAGCCACGAAAAACCCTGTGAGGCAGTTCTACTCTATAACAAATAGTCACTATGAGTTGGGACCAACTCGATGGCCGGTGGGTTTGGCTTGATTTTAAGGCTACCTTGACAGTATATGTCAGAAACTTTGTACCATGCAGCTTGGTAGCAAAAAGCATCCTGAGAACTAGGACCAGACTGACTGGGTTCAAATCCCAGCTCCCCCACTTACTAGCTCAGTGACACTGTCCAAACTATTTCACCTCGCTGTGCTATGGGTTGGTTCCTGGTGTGTAAAGTGGAGGTACAAACTGCCAATGCTGAACTGCTATGAGCACAGCGAGTTAACACCCGTGAAGCGGGCACACATGCTTGGCACAGAATAAGGGCTGGCTCTCACTGATCTCTGGTGGCACAGTGGTTGAGCACTCTGCTGCTAACCAAAATGTCAGTGGTTCAAACCCACCAGCTGTCCCTCAGAGAAAGATGAGGCAGTCTGCTTCCGTAAAGCTGTGCGGCCTTGGACACCTTACAGGGCAGTTATACTCTGTCCCATAGAGTTGCTATGGGTTGGAATTGGCTTGATTTGCGTTTTTATTTGGCTGTTGTCTTCAGTGTCATCATCATTTACACACAGTTGGATGTTCCTGGCTGAGTAAGGACAGAGCTGCCACCCTGTTCCATCAGATATCCTAACAAGTGAAATAGTCTCTCCTTGGGTGTGAGGGAAAGCGCTATCTTCCCAGGAGCGCCCCTAGAGGCGTGGTGCAAGGAGGTGGAGTGAAGGAGAAGCAGCTGTCTTACCCACTAGCTGCTGCTCTTTTCTCTTCATCACTCTCATATTCAGCCAGGACCAGCTCCTCCTCCCCAGATTCTAGCTGCTCGGCCCCTGCTCCTGCTGCCAACATCTCCCTGCTGAGGCGGAGGAGACTCTCCATTTCTTCTTCCTCCTGTCTCTGGAAGGGAGCAATGCCAGAAGGCAAGATCAAGAACTCTCACTTCACAATCAGCCTCCCGTGTGACATCTGCCTGGTCACATATGCCTCACGCTTTCCTGGAGAAGGAATTAATCTCCACTGTCCATGCCTCAGCTCAAGCTGCTCGACTCTGGATGATGAGAACTTAGCTAGTGAAGGTCTGGGGAAGGACACCACTTACACAAAGGAACTACACCAAGAGTTCCTGGTCTGCTGGGTCACCACCTGGCCCTCCAGAGGACACTCACCGCACGCTTGGTTGCATACTTGAGCTGTGCATTGTGACGGAGCAGTTGGAGGCGCTCCTCTCGCTTCTTTCTCCTGACCTGCTCCTCCTAAGGGATGAAGCAGCCAAAAAGGAAACCGAAAGTCAGGCCTTTCTAAAGAGTCTGGGCTGCTCTGCCAAGTGCTCTTCCTGGTCAACACCCAAAGTTGCTACAGTGCCTCCTCCCAGACCCTGAGCCTCTCCTGGTCCAGCCTCACTGCTCACTGTGGGAAGTTTGTATTCTGCCACTCAAAGCCACAAAGTCTCAATCAAACTCAGTCTTCAACGAGTTTGCAGTTACTGAGCCATGCTGGGCTGGGTTCATTTTCCAGGTTGGTAAAGAATGGGAACACCAACTGCTTGTCTACAGAAGACCTGTTTGAACATCCAGTTCAAAGAAGACAGCAAGGGGCAGCAGCATCCACTCAAGAAAATGGACAGGAGAATTAAAAGAAGATGCTTAGTCAAAGAAGAACACACTGTATCTAAGTTTCAGAACACAACCTCAACTCTTCATTTCAGTGATGTTTCCTAGCGCAGGCCCATTACTTCTCCCCTCTTTTGTAGATATTTTCTTTTTATTTATTTAGTGCTTAGAAGTTGCTGCTCTGGAGCTGTCAGGTAAGCACTGGGCTACTAACCAAAAAAACTGATGGTTCAAACATACCAGTTCCTCCCCTTGTAAACCCTACATAAGGTTGGAACCAACTCAATGGCAGTTGGAACCAACTCAATGGCACTTAACAAGAAAATACATCATAACAAAACCTTCCTAATTAAGTAAAAAAAAAAAAAAAATCATTATAAATGTTAGAAAAATTGGCCATTTATACAAGCACTAATATTTGCCAATCACTCTGCTGTTCCCACTGTTTGCTGCCCCAGACACTCATCACCTTGAGACGGTCCACCAGGTCCCTTTCTTCCTTCTTCTGCACAAACTGAGTAACCCAGTCAGGCTCTCCAGCAGGCCTAGGGGCATCTGGGGTCTCTTGGCAGGAGGGTGAGACAGATGGAGGCTGGACCCTCCTATCATTTAAGGGGATGGTTCCAGTTTCAAGGAGACGGGCTTCTTCTTGGCACTTCTTCTTTTCAAAGTCTCGGAGCCAGGAGAGAGCCCCACAAATAAGACTTAAAGATTTCCCCTACAGGGTAAAAAATTATTTTCAGAATTAGAGGGCAAAACAAAGGCTCCCAAATGACCTTTTCCTACTTTGAAAAACCCTTCACAATAGTGTGGCTTTAAATGCTAGAGGATGCTCAAAGTCCAGCTTGAGAAAGAAAGGAGTCACTCAAAGAACAGGCAGTAAAGTGAAAAGAAGTATGAATAGGCCTAAAAGGCAGGAAAAGAGCATCCGCATTTACCTAATTATGCAGCTCAGTCTCTGGAAAATAATTTAAAGTGGTTTATCAGGTTACATAAAAGGCAAGTTAACATTAATGGAAGAAGGTGAAAAATTAGACAAATAGAACCCCAGAATAATGAAGGTCACAAAACCCCACACAGCATGAAACCTTATATACCTGCTAAGCAAGGAGAGCACAGATTTAGCCTTAAGCTTTAGTGCAGCCAATGTGCAACTTGTACAAGATCAATCACATGAATCATAGTGGGGACACATCCCTAAAAAATGTAAACCAACTGCTCTGAAAGACCTGGAAGAAAAGGAGCTCCGGTAGTGTAGTGGTTACAAATCAGGCTGCGAACCGCAATGTCAGCAGTTCAAAACTACCAGCTGTTCCGTGTGAGAAAGATGAGGCTTTCTGCTCCCGTAAAGATTTACAGCCTCAGAAAACCTGTACAGGGTCGCTATGAGTCAGTTGTGACTCCACGGTACATAACCACCACCACCACCATCCTTACAGCGAGGACATGGGAGTGAGTTTCACAAGGTTGCTTCCTCAGTGCCAGAAGGACTTTCCACGTAGGTGAGTCACTGTGAGGCCAACAACCTGGTCCAGGCAGTTAGTTGACACTGCTTACCCAGAGCATCCAGAGGGGAGTACTGACCCTCACCTAGTACCAAATGAACTGTAGACAGAATGATATGTATACTCCTATGTATTTATGAGGCGTGAACCTAGGAGCACAGAGGTAAAGGTTAAGGTCAGGCTGCCTGGGTCAAACACTGGTTCCTCTGCTTACCAGCTCTGTGGGTTTCCACATGTATGAAAGCTAATCATAGTACCTTCCTCAGAGAGTTGCTGCAACCATTATGTTACACACTTAGAGGCTATTATCTACACCAGGATTAGAAAAGCACATAATAAGAAATTGGCATTAGCTACTATCAAATAGCTCTGGTAGCGACGTGGTTACAAATCGAGCTGTGAACCACAAGGTCAGCAGTTCGAAACTACCAGCTGTTCCGTGGGAGAAAGATGAGGCTTTCTGCTCCTGGTAAATATTTACAGCCTCAGAAACCCTGTACAGACTCACTATGAGTCAGAATCGACTCCACGGCACATAACAACAACAACAATTAAATAATAATAAATTATTTGATAGAATTATTATTGGCCTTGCATAAGGGTCCATAGCTTTCACTAATAAAAACATAAAACATTAAAAAAAAATGTTTATGTTTCTTTATTGGAGAAAGATTTCCGACCAGTACAGTGATATATTAACTAAATACAGAGACTTGTGCAAAGAAACTACATATTAACCCAGCCAAACCATTTCTTGTTACACTTTGTCTCTTGATGGAATAGTTTCTTTTATAAAGTTTTATACATCAAAAGCTTTGAATTTGCCCAGGTTGGCCACTGCTACATCTCTGAAAAAAACGAAGTGGCATTGATTTAGTTACTGTATTTTACAGCATTTAAAAGCTAATGCACAGACTCCATCATCTCACCCAGCTTCACAGGAGTCTCATTAGATAGCGTTATGCTAGTTATGCTAGAGCTGGTACTGAGACAACAAAGTACTCCTGAGTACAACACTGAGTGCCAGTGAAGACATGCCAGCAATGCCCTGCGCTGACTTGACATTAGAGCACCAGATCTGATGGTGGTGGCAGGCACTGTATCATGAGCTGTTTTGTTGTTGGTAAGTGCCACTGAGTCGGTTCCAACCCATAGCGACCCTGTGTAGGGTTTATGAGTACATCCACATAAATAAGGGCCCATATTTTAAATGCCAATTTGAGATGAAGGCAAGGATACATATACTAAGAACTGAGTTTTGCACAAACTAGTATTCCCCAATGCAAATTCTTTTCAAAAAATGAAGGCAAATTGTACCCAATGTTTCCCAGCTACAAAGTCTTAAATATTTGATTCAAATTCCTTTACTCAATCCACATAGCCCTGAGGTCATCCTGTAAAGTGCACTACCAAAAAATCCAGAGTTATGGTGACAAAGTTTGACAATGATATGTTATAAACAAGTCAAACTTGGGTATCTTTTATCTGTTTTGAGAGAAAAGCATCAAATCATTTGTGTACACATTTAGTATTATTGTAACAAAGCAACTTGCACACTTTTAACGTTTAAAACTGAGCATCATCTTTCTTTTCCAGTGAAACTAAAAGAATTAAAAAAAAAATAAACAGGAACAAAATTACAACAGAAATGTCAATTCCAAGTTAAGATCCTACAGGTTCTGCTGATTCTCCCATCGAGTGGCAGGGCTTAAGTCACCATTAGGAGAGAATTTTATTTTAAAAGTGTCACCTTAAACTGCAAGGACGTCCGTTAAACATCAAAATTAAACATGCCAAAGGAGAAGCCATATTGTCAAAACGCCTACTTAACCCACCCAAACATCTCAAATCCACCCTTTGCTGACCTTCTATAACCCCATTTAAAAAAAACAAAAAAACAAAAAACAAGAGCAAGTAAACAGATACATGTTGGTAAATGCTAACTGTCCATATTCACATAGAGACAGTGTAATCTCTGAGCCCAATATCCAGAGAAAGACAGAAAGAAGCTAGAATTCTCTGCACTACTACCCAGGGGCCTAGCACCCTCCAGCTTCCAGCAGAGTGAAGGGAACAGAAGGTTTTCTTTTTTCCCACAGAGCACAGTGGTGTGTTGATTCCATAGTTTTGTTGAGACAGGAAGGGACAAAAATTAATTTGGGAACAGAAAGGGGTAGAGATTCTTTTCCCACTGTATCTGCTCAAGATATTTACCTCCCAAAATAAGTTGACAGCCATGGTGTAGGAGAGAAGAGAGATTCCAAGAACAGGGCAACTGAGCACAAGAGAGGAAAAAGGAAAGAAAAGAAATAAATAGACTGCAACTTGCTCCCAGGGACTGAAGAAAATTTAACTAGGTTGGAATCCATCATTGTTCTTATTAGTCATTTTCTCCTTCATCGTCCTCTCCCTCATCATCATCTTCTTTCTTCATCAATATCTTCCAAACCTTCTTCATCATCACATTCGTTTCCTTCCCCTTCTTCATCATCCAGGAACCAAATAGTACTGTAACGGATTTAGCCAACTATCATCTTTGATGACCTCTCCTAACTCATCTGCATCAAAATAATCAGTAAACCAGGTTAAAAAGCTCTCTGGTTCTTCATGCTGCCTCTTCTGCTGGCTTTACTCTGTGTTTGATTTGAGCATTTTGTCAAGTCCTTTCCAGATTTCCATTTGATTTCAAGGATGGATCACCACTCTAATTCAGATGAAATTCTTTGGAGAGAACGTTATTTTCGAAGTAAGGATTTTCATCAAAATAAAACTTTATTCTGTAACCTGATTTAATATCTTCAAATTCTGTCATTTCAACTCTGGTCAAATAATGCAGTGCCTCTTCATCCTCCTCCCCAAACCAATGCAGACACTGTGGGTGGTTGACAAATGCGGTTACCCAAAAGTCTGGGATTTTGGCTATTCATTCTGACCTCTTCTGAAAAACGCTGGTGGAGTTTGTTATATTTCTGTTCTACTTTCAAAATCTCCTCACTGGCTTGTTCATTTAGTTTGCTTATTTCATCTTGTACCTCATCAATATGTTTCAATTGCTTCCTGCTGTTCTTTTTCTCCCTTTGGCAAGTTCAGAGAGGCCAGTCTCCTGCAGCTTAGGTTTCTTCACTTGAGGCAGGAGCAAAGACGAAAGTCTGGGGGCGATGCTGTAAGCACAATCCAAGAAGCAAAGGAAAGAAGAGTTGCTTGCCAGGAAAAAGCTTTCACCACATTTTTTAAGGACCATGTGGCAAAAAGACAATTCTGATGGATTACTTATCTTCAGAAATGGCCCTGCACCTACCTTTCCCTCAGCTGTTGAGAGGTACTAGATGGCAGAACTACACACAGTCCTCTCCAGAAGGACATGAGGGCAGCCATTCTGCACTATGAAGGAGGAACAACCCGGTAAGCGGTCACGAAGCTAGAGGCAGGTGAGACCTCCCTGTAACCATGCCCTGGGACTAATGCCTGGTTAGAGCGCCAGCACCCTCACCCTCCACTGGGATGGGTCGACAGGTTGAGGTTCTCTTCGGAAGATAAATGTAAGCATACTCTAACACACAAGGGATAATGAAGGCCCCAAGTTTTAGGTCCGGAAACTGGCAGGAATATAGCACTGGTCTGAAAACGGAAATTTCCTTGAAGGGATAGTTAAATCCCCCTAGGTGACTATCCCCACTCGCTGAGAAAGACAGGAAGTTTATTCTGTGGGGAAACAGTCTGAGAGAGCTCTGGAGATGAACTAATAGCAGGGCATTAAGTGAAAAACTACTCACCTCAAGCCTCTGCCCCAAAGCCCATCACCTTCACCAATACTGGCTGCCAGGCACGTGCCAACTGGTAAGAGTGCAGAAGAGGCTTCTCTGCAGACCCAGAACTCCAAGGAAACTCCTACAGATACTGACACCTGGAGGTCCCAGCAAAGAAGCCAATCCACTAATCCACAAACCACTGACTTTTCAATCAGCCCTTATTCTTAAATACAGGCAGCCAAGGATCAAATGTATGTATGTACCAACCACCAGTCTATAAAGTAGCTTATTCTTAAATACAGGCAGCCAAGGATCAAATGTATGAATGTACCAACCACCAGTCTATAAAGGCACGAAGTGGCTGGCTTACAAGTTTTCATATGGGAGTTTAGTTTCAGAGTGTGCAGGGGAAAGTAGAATCCTCACTGAATAATTTTAATCTAGTCTAGACGGGTCTGGTAAAAGGAGCTGGGGATAAGATTATGATTCAATAGTAATTGTTATCATGACTAATTGTGATTGTCACAACTGTAAAGGTAGAAGTTTTATAATATAAAGGGGGAAGTAGTTAATCTTATATTCCAGGAACAGAGGACCCTAGGACCATCAAGGGACAAGCATATGAGCGGAATGTGGGTCCCTAGCCAGAGAAACAACGATATCAGAGATGGTGGCAGAGATGATGACATGGAGAGATAGAGCAGCTGAGGACTCTAGAAGACTCCTGGAAAGAGAAAGGCAGTGTGCTGGCGCAGATAGGAGGCAGGCTTGCAGAATGTGCCCTTTGGTTGTTTACATGATTATATATTCCTGAGTGTTTTTGTGTACACCAAACAAAAAAACAAAAACAAAACAGAGGGAATAGAAGCAAATATTGTTGAATGATGATGAATGGAAGGGATTGTAATCACTGCAATGAAACGAAATACGATAGGATGAGTGCAGAACCAATGTTCTCCCACGCTACTCAATTCACACTAAGAGCTTTTTTAAAAAAAAAGGAAAAAATAGATTTGATGCACTGAACATTAATGACTGAAGACTAGAGGAATTGTAGGATGACAACAAGAACATCCTATATGAAGGTAACAAAAAAGAACGACCAAAGGTCGATGTCAGAAGAGACTCTGAAACTTGTTGTTGAATGTAAAACAAAGTAAACAGAAAAAATGATGAAGTAAAAAGCTGAACAGAAAATGTTATAGGGCAGCTAGAGAAGACAAAGTATTATAATGAAATACGCAAAGACCTGAAGTTAGAAAACCAAAAGGCAAGGACATGCTCAACAACTCTCAAACTATGGAAGGAATAGACAGTCACTGTGAAAAAAAAATTAGTCACCATTCAACCATTTCAAGAGGCAGCATAGGATCAAGAACCAGTGGTATTGAAGGAACATGTCCAAGCTGCCCTGAAGGTAGTACTGAAAAACAAGTGTCCAAGAGTTGAAAGGAATGCCAATTGAAATGTTTTAGCATACTGGATGCGGCACTGGAAACACTCACAGGTCTATGCCAAGGAATTTGGAAGAAAACTACATTGCCAAAAGGCTGGAAAAGGTCCACATTTTGCATATTCCAATAAAAGTAGCCCTCTTGTCCCTCCCAGGCAAGGGAAGAATGTGAAAAATTGTTGAATACCATAAATAGCACACACAAGTAAATTTCTGCTGAAGATAATTCAAAAACAGTTATAGCAGCATATCAACAAAGAGCTACCAGAAATTCAAGCTGGATTCAGAAGAGGGCACCGAATAAGGGATATCATTACTGACTTCAGATGGATCGTGGCTGAAAGCAGAGAATACTGCTTTTATTGACTGTACCGAAGTTCTACCACATTACTCAATTCACAATAAGAGCTTTCAGAAAAAAAGGAAAAAACAGATTTGATGCACTGAACACTAATGACTGAAGACCAGCATTTGACTGCATTTGACTGCGTGGATCCTAACAAATTATGGATAACACGGCAAAGAATGGGAACTGCAGAGGACTTACTTGTGCTCATGTGGAACCTGTACATAGATCAAGAGGCCGCTATTTAAACAGAAAAAGGGGATACTGAATGGTTTAAAACCAGGAAAGGTATGTACCAGAGTTGATGCTTTCACCATATTTATTCAACCTATATGCTGTGCAAATAATCTGAGAAGCTGGACTATATGAAAAAGATCAAGGTATTAAGATTGAAGGAAGGCTCATTAACAACCTACAATATGCTGAAAGCGAAGATGCTTGAAGCACTTGTTTATGAAGATCAAAGACCACAGCCTGCGGTATGGATTGCAACTCAATGTAAAAAAAATAAAAATCCTCACAACTGGACCAATAAACAAAATCAAGATAAATGGAAAAAGTTTGAGGTTTTTAAGGATTCGATTTTACTTGGATCCACCATCAATGCCCATGAAAGCAGCAATCAAGAACTCAAACTATTTATTGCATTGGACAAATCTGCTTCAAAATACCTCTTTAAAGTGGTAAAGGGCAAAGATGTCACTTCGAAGACTAAGGTATACCTGATCCAAACCATGGTATTTTCAATCACCTCATATGCATGTGGAAACTGGACCATAAATAAGACCAGAGAAGAATGGTGTTGGTGAAGTATACTGAAATTATCATGGACTGCCAACAAGAACAAACAAATCTTTCTTGGAAGAAGTACACCCAGAATGCTCCTCAGAAGGAAGGATTTTGAGACTTTGTCTCATGTACTTTGGGCATTCTATCAGGAGGGACCAGTCCCTGGAAAAGAACATCATGTTTGGTAAAGTGGAGGGTCAGCAAAAAAGAGGAAGATCCCAACATGATGGGTTAACACAGTGACTGAAACAATGGGCTCAAACATTACAACAATTATGAGGAAGGTGCATGGCCAGGCAGTGTTTCGTTCTGTTGTGCACAGAGTGACTAAGGGTCAGAGTCGAATCGATGATACCTAACAACATTAAGCATCATCAGACATTTAAAGAAAGTCTCCTGACAGAACAATTTCAACAGAAGAAAGCAGCTTGAAAAAAGAGAGACAATCAATGCAGGGAAGCAAAAATCCCACTACAAAACCATATCACCAATATTGATATTCTCTGAGAAGAGATTTTTTTTTTTTTTTCCCTGTGAAATAAGAAAAAAATGCTTTAAAAAAAGATCGAGCATATGAATAAGCTCTTGAATATGAAAGATATCACAGCAGAAATAAACTGAATACAAAAAATGGATAATAAAGAACTCTCCAGAAAGTAGAATACATTTTTACACCAGAAAAATCTCAAAATTTTACCTCCTCTACAAGCCTTCTCCTCAAGAATGTGTTTTAACAAATTGATTGTTGATTGTGAAGTGCCGTCGAGTCGATTCCGACCCATAGCGACCCTGTACAGGGTTTCC
>NW_006408568.1:6773945-6780037 GCF_000296735.1 Chrysochloris asiatica | reverse complement strand
GAGCGGCTGGTAGTTTCGAACTGCTGACCTTAAGGTTCGCAGCCCGATTCGTAACCACTACGCTACCAGAGCTCCTTGTTAACAAAATCAGGGTGTAAACTAAAAAGGAGGAAGATACAGGAAATTGAAAATCCAACACAGGAAAAATAAGAAAAAATACTCTTAACAGCATGGATGAATCACAAAAATATGCAAAAGAGCAAAAGAAGCCTCATGCAAAAGAGTACATACTATGATTCTGTTTCTGGACTTCTAGAAAAATAAAAACCAAACAGACACAGAGAACAGACCAATGTTCTGTTGAGAACTTGGTTACATAGAGTATGATGACCAATGACTGCCCAGGGAAGGGAGCAACCTTTTTGGAGGAATGGAAATGTTTTACTTCCTGGTTGTAGTGGTAGTTATGCATATGGGTGTTTACATCTGCCAAAAGACATTGAAATGGTACACTTAAAATTGGTACATTTTATTGTATGTCAATTATACTCAGTAAAGTAGATTTTTTTTTTTTTTTTTTTAAATAAAATAGAAGAAAATTCTTAGGACAATAGCTCTGAAGTAAATCTAAGGAACCATTCCAAATTACAGCAAAAGGATTTGTTGTTGTTAAGTGCTGTCAAGTTGGTTCCAATTCATAGTGAACCTGTATAGGGTTTCTGAGGAGTGACTGGTGGGTTTGAACCATCAACCTGTGGTTTAAACCTTGCAGTCCAGTGCATTATCCTGCAGCACCACACCAAGATGGAAGGCTTCAAAAAGGAAGTTTCTAGGGTAAAAATAAAATCGGCAATTATCTGTATGGAAAATTACAATAAGAAGCCATTAAATGGTGTGGGAAAAATTATGCCGTAGATATATTTAAGAAAAAACAAACAATTGTTCAAGAAGGGAAACATAATCACATAATACTACTGATTTAACAGAGACTAAAACATGTGATGATGTTGTTAAGTGCCATGGAGTTAGCTTTGACTCACAGTGATCCTGTTTAAGGTTTGAGAGGCTTTAAATCTTTGCAGGAGCAGACAGATTCATCTTTCTTCTGAAAATTTGTGATAGTGACAAAAATATATTAGGAGGAGAAGGAGAGGGAAGAAGAAATGGAAAGAAAGTGAAATCTTCTATCACAACAGAAAGGCACCAAGTCTAAAATCAATAAAGAAATATACAAGTACAAAGGAGCGTCACAAAGTTCATGGAAAAATTTAATGAAAAGATCATGGAAATTTTCCACAAATTGTTTGAAGCCCCTCATACACTTTTTAAGCAACAGTTGAAAGAATCAAAATTGCCTGCCATAATGCACTATGTTTGATAAGTGTGACATATATTATTCCTTGATTAGAATTTTTTAATTTTTTTAAACAAAAGAGGAGGCTATGTTAAATAATAACAAATATTAAAGACTGGTCAAGAACGGATCCCAAAATATACAAACCTTTTAACCAGGAAGCCGCTAGTGGTAAGCGCAGAAGTCCTATGCATTGGATTTAAAAGGAAGGTAAAGGAAATAACAAACAACTTCGTAGAATACAATATACCCACAACCCATTCTTTTGAGTATCTGAGGTTAAATGTCAGGACTGTTCTCTCCTACCTTACAATAAATTAAAGAACAAAATGGAGCAATGGAGTATCCCAATCTATACTCTTCCTGTCCCAGGAGACTTACTTGTGTGTTATTTCAAGAAAGAGTGACACTCTTCTGTCAACGAGAGAAGGAAATGAGTCACTTTCATTTACTCATTCATTCAATCTTTCAACAAACACAAAAGTAAGGGCCTCACTGTGGGTCAAACTTGCCAAGCCCAGATAGATGACAGGGGCACAGAGACAATTGGGGTTCTTCACCCACAGATTTATTTTATCATTATCCTTCATGGCATGGGGGGAGGGGAATATATATATATATATATATATTATAATCCTGTTTATTGTATCGGGTAAACTTTTTTTTATTTTCTGAAATAAAGACTTTATGATCTCTTTTTCTTTGGTTACTTCCTGAAGTGAGTAAAGAATTTATGATCGCTCTCTTTTTCTTTTAACTACTTCCTGGATTAAAGGATTTATGATTGCTCTCTTTTTCTTTTAACTACTTCCTGGATTAAAGGATTTATGATTGCTCTCTTTTTCTTTTCCTAAAGTAGGAATGTGAGCCTTAAAAATCTGAACTAGCCAACTGGGTAAGGGAAAAGACTGTGCGGTCAAAACCCTAGCCAATGGGGTGAGACACAGCCTTGAGACTCGTGTCAGGGATTAAAAACCCGAGTAGACTGTCCACTCTGTGTGCTCGCTAGCCTGTTCGTGTATGTACAGCTATGCACACGCACCCTCTTGCAGGAGTAAATTTTACTTTGCCAGGATAATTTAGTCTCACCAAGTGTCTTTTATGCAACATCGGAATTCATTTCTAACAATGGCACAGTCCAACTGGGGTCCTTCACACCCACAGATTTATCATTATCACATAGTATTTGCTACAAAAGGTAACAAAGTACAGTAGAGAAGTCAGGGACTATCCATTGCTGCCCTACTTATCTTCAACAGACAACCTCTAATAAATCCCTCCCCCTCCTCTCATGTCAGGAAGGAAGATCTTAGGAAAACAGCGGCTCCTTCCAGCACTCAGTAATCTTAATGTTTAATCTGTGAATAAGCCAAAGTAATTTCTATGTTTCTCAACATAAACAGTTGTGTTTCCAGATGCTTGAGAAATATGGGACGTTTCTGTGCTATGGGTCAAGATTCCCAATGCTATTCAAATTACTGTGCGCATTTAGTCTAATTCTTCTCAGATCTTCTCAGAGTTTTAACTATTTAATCATACTATTCAGAAAGATAAACTGAGAGTCTGTCCAAATTCAAGTCATAAAAACTTCTGCATATGCCAAGAGTAAATAGCAAGCAAAGCTATCTTTCCCAATCTCCCCCAGAGCCCTTCTTAATCCTGATGGTTCATACTTACAGTGCCAGTTGGACTCTCAAATATCCCAATCTTGCCAGCTTCTAACAGTTGGTACAGCTCTGCCATGAACTCTTTCTGGATGGGATACGGTGTGAAGGGAAAAGGGAAATGGATGCCACCAACCTCTTGGGTTTCATTAGCC
Source organism: Chrysochloris asiatica (assembly GCF_000296735.1). Lineage (NCBI taxonomy): Eukaryota > Metazoa > Chordata > Mammalia > Afrosoricida > Chrysochloridae > Chrysochloris > Chrysochloris asiatica. The sequence continues at coordinate 6,776,924 of NW_006408568.1, read as the reverse complement.
ATGGACCTAAACGAAGACAAAAAGCAGCTTTCCAATAAGCCAGGAGGAATGGACTGAGAATCTACCGCAGCAGTCCCCAGGAGCAGTCTCTACACATTGGAATTTCTCCTGAGGTTGTCCAGTCGTCTGCAGGCAGAGACCAAGATCTCTCTCACAGTACACTCACAAGACTGTGCCCAAACCCTGCAGCCTATCGAGGGACCTGTATCAGAAATGTCTCTATCAAAAAGCAGCCTGGAAAGGCTTGCAGAATGTGCCCTTCGGTTGTTTAAATTATTATATATTCCTGAGTGTTTTTGTGTACATCAAGCCCCCTCACACCCAAACAAAACAAAAAACACCTGAGGGAATGAAAGCAAATATCACTCAGTTCACAATCAAAACTTTAAAAAAAAAAAAAAAAAGAGAAAACTGCAGCCTAGGAAAGGCCCTACAGAAACTCCCCTGCCACTTCACCACAGCTTGGATACCTTCCTAATGCCACTACAGAAGACTTCAGATTTCCTCTGCACACTGAGTGCTGGGAAATCCAGGACGTTCCCAGCCATTACTTCCTCAGCATTCTTCTCCCAGAAGGAGCTCTGGTAGCGTAGTGGTTACGAATCGGGCTGTGTGTTCGAAACTACCAGCCGCTCCGCGGGAGAAAGATGAGGCTTTCTACTCCCGTAAAGATTTACACCCTTGGAAACCCTGTACAGGGTCACTATGGGTCGGAACCGACTCGATGGCACTTAACAACATTCTTCTCCCAGAGTGTCTCTGCCCTGCTGCATTTACATGCTAAAGCAGCTTCTGCTCATTCTGTGAAGACACACAATCAGAGAATGACAAAAGGAGCTTTTGCAGAGGGCAAGGGTTAATTTGTGCATCCAAAATTCCCACTGAGCTCCTGAGTTTAGCTTTTGTTCTCCTTCTCAGCGCATCCTAGCCTCTATCTTCTATATAAAGCAAAGTCTCCTCCTAATCATTTTCTCCTCAAGAAATAAAAGCTCTTCCATCTGATTAGAGACTGGAAGAGCTCTCTGAAGTGACTAAACACAGAATGGAAGACCTTCCTAATACTGAAAACCAAAAAAAGCAAGCCCAGTGCCCTTGAACTCACAGTCACACCATTGAACAGAGTAGAACTGCCCTGTAGGGTTTCTCCTGAGGTTGTGTGTCATCTTCACTGAAGCACACTGCCACATCTTTCTCTGGAGGGGCAGCTGGTGGGCTCAAACCACAGACTTTAGTTGGCAGCTCTCCTTCCTAATACTGAGGCCACAGCACTTCTCTTATTTTGCAAGGCCAATGCTGCAAAAACATCTTTGTTGCATCTTTAACCATTTTCTCCTTTTCAGAATTGAATTTCTCTCATATAACTTTTATACACCCTTTCTATCTTTAATCTCCATTTGAAGGATTGAGTCTTCCATTCTAGTTCCCACACCTCTCCCTTCTTGGAAGTCACTTCCCCAAGCTATTTGATAGAACTTAGAAGAAACAAAACTAAGTACAAATACTGATAACCTAAAACTCATTAACATATTTACTGTACCAGTCCCAATAAGACACTACACTGTCAATTCATTTATGAGAGAAAATGCAGTTGCCATGGTGTTCTTCCAGTTAGAGTTGTAGGTAATGAAAATAATGAGGAATTAATAAAAGAAGGGTGGCTGCAAAAGCTACGGCAAGTCAGTACTGAGAGGTATATTAGGGAAACCCCTTAAAATATAAAGGGGATGGAAAGAAGAAAGGTACCTAACAAATTTTGAGCACTTCTTAAGTGTAAGGGAGTCCTAGTGTGGCACTATGGGCTACTGGGTCAGACTGCAAAGTCGTTTGAACTGCAAGGTCAGTGGTTCAAGCTCACCAGCTGCTTCTTGGAAACCCTATACAGAGCCGCTATGGGTCAGAATTGACTCAACAGCACTTAACAACAAGTGTAGGGGACTCTTGGTGTGGCGGTATGTGTTAATGCACTGGACTGTAAAGTCGTTTGAATCAGAAGGTCAGCAGTTCAAGCTCACCAGTCACTCCTTGGAAACCCTATGCAGGGTCACAATGGGTTGGAACCAACTCGATGGCACTGAACAACAATTAAGTGTAGGGCATGCTACAGAGTTTACTTTTTTATTTCATTTAATCCAAACAACACTATAAGGATACAGCTGTTGGGTGTGAATGCTTACAAAAAAATTAAAACGATTTCTCAAGGTCACAGCTACTAAACCCAGGTCTACAAGGCTGTTTTCTTGGTAGCACACTGGGTTACATATTGGGCTGCTAACCACAAGGTCAGCAGTTTGAATCTAGCAGCCACTCTGCAGATAAAAGATAAGATTTTCTGCTTAAAAAGATTAAGATTTTTATACCCTTGAAAACCCTATATAGAGTTGCTATAAGTCAAAAGCAACTTGATGGCATATAACCACCACCATTTGGCTGTTTTATTCAAATATATCTTTCCAAGAGACAGTTGTTGTTGTTAAGTGCCTTCGAGTCGGTTCCGACCCATAGCGACCCTGTACAGGGTTTCCGAGGCAGTAAATCTTTATGGGAGCAGAAAGCCTCATCTTTCTCCCGCGGAACGGCTGGTAGTTTCGAACTGCTGGCCTTAAGGTTTGCAGCCCGATTCGTAACCACTACGCTACCAGAGTAAAAGAGGATCTACTAAAAGAGATTAAGAATTTGTTGTTGTTGTCAGGTGCCATCAAGTAGGAACTGACTCATAGTGACCCCATGCACAGCAGAACGAAACAATGTCTGATCCTGGGCCAACCTCACTACCACTGCCACACTTGACGCCATCTATGATGTCACCTGGCTGATCCATCTCGTTTGGGGTCTTCCTCTTTTTCTCTGACCCTCCACCTTACCCAACATGACATCCTTCTCCAGCGACTGTTCTCTCCGGACAATGTGTCCAAAGTATGAGAGGCGAAGCCTAGCCATCTTGGCCTCCAAGGAGCACTCTGGTTGCACTTCTTCCAAAAC
>NW_006408568.1:6761601-6771460 GCF_000296735.1 Chrysochloris asiatica | reverse complement strand
TTTGTCACTCATTCTTCCTAGTCTGTCTTTGTTTGGAAGCTCATCTGAAACCTGTCCACCATGGGTGACCCTGTTGGTTATTTAAAATACCGGTGGCATAGCCCTCAGAATCACAGCAGTTCAAACAACCACAGCATGACAGATAGATGAGTGGCGGTTACGTGGTTGCTGTTAAATAGGAATCTCCTTGTGCTAGGGCCCTTAAGTCTGGCTCAAAGGCGGGATTTCTGTCCTTGGATGTCAATCATGAGGCAGAAGCGCAGCAGGGGTGACTGGGTTGTAGTGAGACGCTTTGGGCTGGGCTTGTGGGTCTCTAAGTTGGTCGACCCCGCCTCAAAGCCAGGATCCAACGGTTAGGCTAGGACGGTGCTCTCGCGTCCAGGGTAAGTAGGACAGCCTGGCCAGCCCCTGCAGTCTCTTCCCGCTAGGCAGCGTCTCCCCATCGACCTAGTCTCCAGACACCTCTCACCCAGCCGCTCCGTGGTCTGGGTTTCATTTAACACCTCCACCAGGTCTGCGCAGTTGTCGCACATCGTTTAGCCGCTGCCCTCCATGATAGAAGCCCTCTTGGAAAACCCAAGAACAAAAGGGTAGGACTTCTTGAAGGCTAGAACACCAAGGTAGTCAAGATTCAAGATAGCTCCAGGAACCTCATCAAGAGGCAAATTGTCAGAGTATCATTCTGCTGCTACTGCCATGACAGCTAGATGTCAGATGTAGACACAAACTTCCTCCCTCACAGTTTCTGCTCACTCAAAACTTTAGTCTGCATGTGGCCTCTTTAGCCCTCTCTCTCTCTAACTCGTGTGGTGCTGTGGGCTAATGCATCAGACAGCAAAGTCGTTGGAACTGCAAGGTCGGTGGTTCAAGCTCACCAGCTGCTCCTTGGAAACCCTATACAGAGTCGAACCTATGGGTCGAAATCGACTCTGAACAGGAAAAGGTAAAAATCATTCACTGCCCTCTCCCACCCAGGAGGCAAGCTAAAATGCTAATCAGGTCACCAAATGGGACCAATCCCCCTGGCTTTCCCCCTGCCTTCAAACAGGTATGCAGCCTGACCCCTCCCTGATTCTGACCCCATATAGGCCTGTGTTGCCCTCCATTCAGGGCTCAGAATCTGGAGAAATCAGCTCTTCTGAGTCAGCCAGCTTAATAAAATCTGAAACTCTGCTTCACCTCTGAGTGGCCTCAGTTTCTTCGACCACAGATCTAAAGCTGCTGTAATATTTGGTTCCCTGACAAGGAAAGTGACTGCACTGGCCCCTTGAGCCACCAGATCAGAGTGATTAATGGCAAGTTCCCCTCAGCGGATGACACTGCGCACCACCACTACATTTTATCATCCCTCCTCCTCCGAGTGGGGGTAGCCAGCCACCTGCTGCACCCACCTCTTGTGATCGGACTCAAAAGGAGAGGTAGAACCAGAGAACCTAGCCAAGAGTTCTGGAACAGGTATGGCCCCAGGGCACGGGTTAAACCCAGTCAGGCCTGTCCCTAGGGACAGAAGTGGAAGGCTGATCCCCTTCCAAGGCCTCATCTAGAGGCCTCAGTCAAGGACTCCCCAAAAGGGGGGTGGTGGTGGAACTGCCACCTTAGGCACAGGCAGACAGGATACATGGCCATTTGACAGAGTTTTATTAACCTAGCTGGCTGGGGGCAGGGGGCCTCCTCCATTTCCCCTTTACTGGGTACTTTGGAGTTTACAATCTTTCCCAAATGGTGCCTACTAGTCCCTACAGGGAGCACTCATTTTAAAGTTAGTTTCACCCCCTCCCCATGAACTGGCCTAGTTCCTTGATGGGTGTATTCTCATTTTAAGAGTCTAGTAGGTCAAACTAGTCTCTTCCTCTTCTCAGGGTTCCCTTCTTGTCATACCAAGCTGCTACCCCCCAAGATTTCCTTGAACCTGAAGATGGACCACCCCAACAACTACTTCTCACACAAAGACATCTCAGAAGAAAGGCCTGGAGATATACTCCCAAAAATCCAGCCACTGAAACCCCCCTATGGAGCACAGCTCTACTCAGACACACATGGAGTCACCAGACATGGAGTGGACTAGGCGGCAACTATTCCCAACAAACATGGTCAGGTCTCAGTGACTTTACATTTGTCCTTTCCCCAGTCTAGAGAATGATGAGGCCTCAATATTCAAGACTTGGCTCACTTTCTTAGTTCTAAGCACTGTCTGCATTGATTTTATTTACTATCTTCCCATACAAGAATATGCTGCTGTTGTTAAATGCCATCAAGTCGATTCTGACCATAGTGACCCTGTACAGGGTTTTCAAGTAGTGGCTGGTGAGCTTGAACTGCCGACCTTGCAATTCAAACTGACTTTGCAGTCCAGTGCATTAACCCACAGTGCCACACCAGGACTCTCCACAAGAATATTTGTTGTTGTTATGTACCGTGGAGTCGATTCCGACTCATAGCGATCCTGTAGAGGGTTTCTGAGGCTGTAAATCTTTACGGGAGCAGAAAGCCTCACCTTTCTCCTGCGGAACAGCTGGCAGCTGGTAGTTTCAAACTGCCGACCTTGTGGTTCGCAGTTCAATTTGTAACCACTATGCTACGAGAGTTCCTTAAGAATATAAGCTTCTAAAGAAAAAAAAATAAGAAAAAGAATATAAGCTTCTCTTTAAAAAGGCATTTTTAGCAGAAGGAATCCAAACAACACTGTAAGGATAGTTCATCACTGCCCTCTGACCTAAGGGCTTTGGCACTTAGCAGGCATTCAACAAAAATTTGAAGAATAAATGAATGTCCAGCTATACATAGGGAACTGTACAGGTTAGTTTCCCTTCTTCAGAGATGCAGGTAGAGAGGGCTCATGACTTAAATCTCTAGCCCAGGGGCCAGTTCTTTAATGGTTTTTACATACCCTCCACAACAACACTGGATGGTGGATATTTTATTAGCTCCACGTTAGATGTTGTTGTTGTTGTTAGGTGCCATTGAGTCGGTACCGACTCATGGCGATTCTATGCACAAACAGAATGAAACACTGCCCAATCCTGGGCCAACCTCACTACTGTTGCCACGCTTGAGTCCATCGATGCTGCCACCTGGCCAATCCATCTCACTGGGGGTCTTCCTCTTTTTCTCTGACCCTCCTCCACCTTACCAAACATGAGATCCTTTTCCAGTGACTGGTCCTTCCTTACAATATATCCAAAGTATGAGAGACGAAATTTGGCCATCTTGGCCTCCAAAGAGCACTCTGGCTGCACTTCTTCCAAAATGAATCTACTGGCACTTTCAATATTCTCCTCCAACACCATAACTCAAAGGCATCAATTCTTCTACGGTCTTCCTTACTCACTGTCCAGCTTTTGCATGCATATGGGTTTATTGAAAATACCATGGCTTGGGTCAGGCACACCTTAGTCCTCAAGCTGACATCTTTGCTCTTCAACACTTTAAAAAAGTCTTGTGCAGCAGATCTGCCTAACACAATACATCGTTTGATTTCTTGACTGCTGCTTCCGTGAGTGTTGACAGTTGATCCAAGAAGAATGAAGTCCTTGACAACTTCAATCTTTTCTCCGCTGATAAGAATGTTGTTTATTGGTCCAGTGGTGAGGATTTTTGTTTTCTTTACATTGAGATGTAATCCATACCGAAGGCTGTGCTCTTCGATCCTCATCAGTAAATGTTTTAAGTCCTCTTCACTTTCAGCAAGCAAGGTTGTATCATCTGCATATCGCAGGTTGTTAATGAGTCTCCCTCCAATCCTGATGCCAAGTTTTTCTTCATATAACCCAGCTTCTCGGATGATTTGCTCAGCATATAAATTGAATAAGTATGGTGAAAGAATACAACCTTATCGCACATCTTCTTAATTTTAAACCATTCAGTGTTCTCATGTTCTGTTCGAACAACTGCCTCTTCAGTCTATGTACAGATTCCTCATGAGCACAATTAAGTGTTCTGGAGTACTCATACTTCACAATGTTGTCCATAGCTATTCATAATCCACACAATCGAAAGCCTTTGCATAGTCAATAAAGCACAGGTAAACATCTTTCTGATATTCTTTGCTTTCAGCCAAGATCCATCGGGCATCAGCAATGATATCCCTTGTTCCACAGCCTCTTCTGAATCCAGCTTGAACCTCTGGAAGTTCTGTCAATGTATGATTGTAGCCATTTCTGTATTACCTTTAGTAAAACTTTCCTCGCATGAGATATCAAAGAGATTGTCCGATGATTTCCACATTCCCTTGGGTCATCTCTCTTTGGAATGGGCACAAATATGGATCTGTTCCAATCAGTCGGCCAGATAGTTGTCTTCCAAATTTCTTGGCAGAGATGTCCTGTGCCGCCTCACTTTCTTGAAAAATTTCAATTTATATTCCTTCAATTCCTGGTGCCTTGTTCTTCACCAATTCCTTCAACGCACCTTGGACTTCCTCCATCAGTATCATTGGCTCTTGATCATAAGCTACCTCCTGAAACAGTTGAACATTAATCATTTCCTTTTGGTACAGTGACTCTGTGTATTCCTTCCATCTTGTCTTGATGCTTTCTACATCATTGAGTAATTTTCCCAGAGAATCTTTCAATAACAAAAGTCGAGGCTTGAATTGGTTTTTTTTCAGTTCCCCCAGCTTGAGAAATGTGGATCGTGTCTTCCTTTTTGGTTTTCTGATTCCAGATCTTTGCACATTTTGTTGTAATATTTGGCTTTATCTTCTCGAGCTGATTTTTGAAATTTTCTGTTCAGCTCTTGGACCTCCTCACTTCTTCCATTTGCTTTACTTTAGATGAGGAACCTGAAACTCAGAAAGATTAAGTAACTTGCCTCAGGTGATTCAGCAGTTGATTTATTCTAGGACTTGAATCCACATTTGCCAAACTCTTAATCCCTTGAACTCTTTATTTTATTACTTTTCCTCCCAGCAGGGTAAGAAAAGATTTAGTTACCAAACATAGAATGACAAGACAAAGCAATACAGAACAAAAGTTATTATTTCACTTCCTTGTAGATGGTAATTAGGGATCTCATTATTCCAGAAGCAGCAAATGCTAAAAGTAAGTTAACAAAGGGTTTTAGAATATGGCCAAACTTAAGGACTCTAGTTTATGGCATAAATTATAAAGCAGAACTAAAAAGCAAAAACAGCAGAATATAAACTAGAAGACTTTATAAAAATTAAACACTTGCGTGCATCAAAGAACTTCTCAAAGTTAAAAAAAGAACCCGTAGACTGGGAAAAAAAAGTTTGGCAACACCTGGCAAGGGAACTTAATCTCTAAAATGATAGAAAACACCAGCATCATGAAAACAAAATCAATCTAAGAATGGGCAGAGGCATGATTAGACATGGTACCAAAGACGACAAACAGGCAGCTAACAAATACATGAAGATGATTCCACCTCATAGCAATCCTATTAAGAGAAAAAAGTAGAACGAGCATGCTCCTTAGGGTTTCTAAAGCAATAAATCTTTACAGGAGCAGACAACCTCATCTTTCTCTGTTGGAACAGCTAGTGGGCTCGAACTGCTTCTCTTGCAGTTAGCAGCCAATCCACTATGTCAACAGGGCTTCTCATTAGCCACTGTTAAGTGCAGTCCAGTCAGTACCAACTCATAGTGACCCTGCATAGGGTTTCCAAATAATGCCTGTGAGTTTGAACTGCCGATCTTGTGGTTCAAACTGACCTTCCGGTCCAGCTCATTAATGCCACAGCACCACACCAGGACTTCATTGCTGTTGTTGTTAAGTGCTGTTGATTCAGTTCTGACCCATAGTGACCCTATATTATGGTTTTCAAGGAGTGACTGGTGAGCTTGAACTACTGATTTGTGGTTCAAACTGATTTTGCAGTCCAGCTTATTAACCTGCAGTGCCACACCAGGATGCAAATCAAAAAAATAATAAGACATCATCTCACCCCACCATTCACAGCAAATTTGGAAAAAAACAAACAAAAAAAGAACAAATGCTTGGGAGTATGTGGAGAAACTAGAACTCTCTTATGCTGCAGATTGTTGTTGTTAAGTGCTGTGGAGTCAGTTCTGACTCATAGTGACCCTGTATAGGGCTTCCAAGGAGTGGCTGGCGAGTCTGAGCTGCTGACCTAGCAAGTCAAGTGCATTATCCTGTAGCGCCACACTGCTGATCCAACTGTAAAATGGTACAACCACTGTAGAAAATGGTATGGCACTTTCTTAAAAAGCTGGAAACAGAAATACCATATGATCCAACAACCCCATTATTAGGTATACATGCTAGAGAAATGGAGCCAAGACAGAAAGAGATATATGCACACCCAAGTTCACTGCATCACAAAAGAGATGGAACTAAGTTTAATTGCCCATCCTAAAATGAATGGATAAACAAACTATGGTACATACACATAATGTAATACCTTGCAACACTGAAGAATAATGAATTATCCACAAAATACCTCATAACATAAATGAACCTGGGACATCATGCTGAGTGAAATAAGTCAATCACCATTATTTTATGAACCATTTCTGGTAAAGGACTGTGGGTTAATGTGTTGGACTGGAAAGTCGGTTTGAACTGCAAGGTCCATGGTTCAAGCTCACTTATCGCTCCTCAGAAACCCTATACAGGGTCACTATGGGTCAGAACCGACTCCGACAGCACTTAACAACACCAACAATTACAAAGAAGAACAAACAAATCTGTCTTGGAAGAAGTGCAGACAGAATGTTCCTTAGGAGCAAGGATAGCTAAGACTTTATCTCGCCTACTTTGTCCTTGAAAAGGACATCATGCTTGGCAAAGTCGAGGGTCAGCAAAAAAAGAGAAAGACCCTCAACAAAATGAAGAGTCACAGTGGCTTTAACAATGGGCTCAAACATGACAATTACAAGGATGACGCAAGACCAGGCAATGTTTCATTTGGTTGTGCATAGGGTTACTGTGAATTGCAATTAACTCAATAACACCGAACAACAACCGTTATAAAAACTCAAGAGAAAGTTGACACACAGAAAGAAATATTCTTTAATGGTTACTAGGAATGGGAGAGGAAACGAGAACAAATCACTACAGACAGAGTTGTTGTTAAATGCCGTGGGGTCAGTTCTGACTCATAGTGACCCTGTATAGGGTTTTCAAGGAACAGTTTATGGGTTTGAACTGCTAATTTTGTGGTCGGCAGTACAGTGCTGATCCTACAGCACCACATTAGAAGTCCAACTAGAGAGCAGACACATATTAACTTGGATGGAGGGAATACAATAAGGAAGAGGGCAGTACAACATGATCAGTGACAAAGCAGGTCACAGGAAGGTGCATAAGAGACAACAAAGCACTATTACATACACAATCCTGTAAACAATACCTAGTGGTGGGTAGTTATGTGCCATGGAGTCTATTACAGCTCATAGTGACCCTGCATAGCATTTCCGAGGCTGTAAATATTTATGGAAGCAAAAAGCCTCATGTTTCTCCCACGGACCGGGTGGTAGTTTCGAACTACTGACCGTGAAGTTAGCAGCCCGACTTGTAACCACTACACTACTAGAGCTCTTTAAACAACACCTACAAGTAGAAAATTTAAGTATATATGCAAGTTGAATAGGTGTGAGAAGGCAAATGGGAGTGCACCTATAAGTATACGCAAGCTTGGCAACGATATTTCTAGGGATGTATTTGAATGTGCTGCAAACATAGCCAAGGATACTGCAGAGCACACAGGAGGCAAAGGTATGAAATCTTCCTAGTCAGAACCAAACCCCTTGAGGGAATGAGTCACTGGACTTGGGGACCTACAACCACAGTCCTGGAGGACATCTAGGTCAATGGCATAACACAGTCCACGAAAACAATATTCTACATCTTACTGTGCTAAGTAGTGACTGGGTCTTAAAAGCTTGTGAGTGGCTATCTAAGATGCAACTACTGGTCTCTCCTTGTTCAAAGCAAAAAAGAGTGAAAGAAAGCAAAGACTCAAAGAAACAACCCAAAAGACAAATGGACCACATGAACCACAGCCTCCACTACCCTGAGGCCAGAAGAACCAGATGGTGTCTGGTGCCGAGCCACCACTACCAACTGCTCTAATCAGGATCACAACAGGAGGTCATGAGCAGAGAAGAAGGAAAAATGTAGAACAAAATCAAAATAATAAAATAGACCAGACTCAATAGTCAGATAGATTGGTGGGACACTCAAGGCTATGGGCCTGTAGACACCATTCAAACCTGAAACTGAACATAGGCCAGGGAAATTACCTTTCAGCCAATGTTATGTAATTGTTAAGTGCTGTGGAGTCAGTTCCAATATATAATGACTCTGTATACGATTTCTGAGGAGCTGCTGGTAGGCTTGAACCATCAATCATGTGGTTAGCAGTCCAGTACTTTTCTACACCATCACACCAGGATCCAAGCCAAACAACAGACAGGCTGAAAGTGAGTAACACCCATGAGGAATTTACACTTCAAAGAAATCAGCAAACAAGAAAACAAAAACAACAGCATCATCTGCCCAGAAACAAAGTTCACAAGGCAGGGAGGGGCATAAAACATGGGAAAGTGGTAAAGGGAACCCCAGGGAAGAATGCTGTTACATTGAGGTAACTGCATCCAATGACATGAAACAAAATATGTACAAACTGTTGAAGAGGATAAAAAAGAGAAGAGTTTTTACATGAATCCATGCATAATGGATTCACTAAGTGCTAGCAAGGTCATCTGATGTTAACTTTTTCTGATATCTTGAAGTTGGTGGCATGGAAGGAAATTTCTCAAACATCTTCTCCACAAAATTCCCCATCATTAGAGCACACACCCCACCACTCGTCAGTCAGTTTGTCTTACCTTGGTGGCTTGTGGTTGCTGTGATGCTGCGGGCTATGCCACTGGTATTTTAAATATCAGTAAGGTCACCCACAGAGGATGGGTTTCAACTAAGCTTCCAGATTAAGACTAGGAAGGAGAAGCAGACCATTTCTGAGTTGTCAGACACTAAAAACATTACAGATCGCAGCAGAACACTGTCAGATAGAGTGCCAGAAAATGAGACTCTCATGTTAGAAGATACTCAAAATATGACTGGGGAAGAGAGTTGACCTTGATGGTGTAAAGTTTTCAGGACCTTCATTTGCTCCTGATGGGCACAACTCAAAGTGAGAAGAAACAGCTGCAACCATCCATCAATAATCGAAATGTGGAATATACAAAGTCTGAATCCAAGAAAGTAGTCAAAAATGAAATGGGACACATACAATCAATATCCTAAATATTACTGTGATTAAATTAACTGGTACTGCCATTTGGAATGAGGCAATCACATGGTTTACTATGCTGGGAACAACTAACTCAAGAGGTGTGGCATTGCATTATCATCAAAAAGAGTATTTCAAGATCTGTCTTGAAGTACAATGCAGCCTGGATAATATCCATACACCTTCATGGGAGACCAGTTAATACCACTATTATTCAAATTTATGCACCAACCACTAAAGCCAGCAATGGTGAAATTGACAAATTCTACCAACTTCTTCAGTGAAAATGATCACACATGCAATCAACGTGCAATGGTAATTACTAGTTATTGGAATTTGAGAGTGGGAAACAGCAAAGATCAGTACTTGGAAAATATGGCCTTGATGACAGAAACAATGCTGGAGATCGCATGATAGAATTTTGTAAGACCAAAGACTAATTCATTGCAGATACTTTTTTTTAAGAACACAAATGGCAACTATAAATGAAAACACAACATGCCAAAGTCTTTGGGACGTGGCCCAGATGGCTTCACTGGTGAGTTCTACCAAATATTCAGGGAAGAGTTGTTAGTGATTCTACTCAAATTATTCCAGAATATAGAAGAGGATGGAAAACTTCCTAATACATTTTATGAAG
>NW_006408568.1:6751804-6758883 GCF_000296735.1 Chrysochloris asiatica | reverse complement strand
AAAAGTGGGCACAGGACATGAACAGACACTTCACCAAGGAGGAGATCTGGCAGCCAACAAACATATGAAGAAATGTTCACTAGCCATTAGAGATGCAAATCAAAACAACAATGAGATATCATCTCACACCAGCAATAGCAAAGATCAAAAAGTAGAGGACAATAATGCTGGCGATGATGTGGAGAGACTGGCATACTCCTGCATTGCTGGTGGGATTGCAAAATGGTCTAACCGCTATGGAAAACAATATGGAACTTCCTCAGAAGGTTGGAAATAGAAATACCTTATGATCCAGCAATTCCTCTATTTGGTATTTATCCACAAGAAATATGAGCCATAACACGAGTAGATATATGCACACCAATGTTCATAGCAGCACTATTTACCACAGCAAAAAGATGGAGACAGCCTAAGTGCCCATCAACGGAAGAATGGATAACAAACTTTGGTACATACACACAATTGAATATTATGCTACCTTGAAGAGCAACAAGGAAGCTGTAAACTATCACATAACATGGATGAACCTTGAGGACATTATGTTGAGTGATATAAGTCAGTCACAAGAGGAGAAATACTACACAGGACCACTACTGTAAAAGACTAAGAAAAAGAACCCAAACTAAAAAGGGGGGGAGGGGGATTCTTTGCTGGTTACTGGGATATGCGAGGTGGGGTGAGGAGAGGAAGGGGAAGGTGGAGCACAGGGCAGGGAATAGACACAGGATAGTTTGGGTGCTGGGGAGGGGGGCAATACACAAGACGGGGGAGAGGAATGGAAAAACAAAGCAGACGGGAAAGCAATTAGGCAGGTTTGCATGGGCTAAGTGGGACAGAGGTAAATAATGATGTATGCACAACCTTGGAACAACAGGACTCTGGAATACAGGGATTGAGACATGATTGGAATGGGCAAAAGGGGGGAAATAGTGTTAAGATGCTTGGCTGTCTTTTCAATCTTGGTTTCCCTGGCATGCTATTATAAAATAGACACTTGAGGGGGAGAGAAAGGAAGCTTATAAGTCCATCTTCTGCCTATAACTGATTACAATACCTAAAATGGGGCTACAACGTGCCCAGTGAAGGAGGCTTCCTGTGGAGCCTCTGCATTACATTCAGACCATAGGTGGCATCCAGAATCTTCTGAGGTGGGAAATTTCCACTGGAAAGAACAAACAGACCAGCCTGGAGCAGCTAGAAGAACAGAAGATACTTCCTGAAAGAAAGACCAACAGGAAAAATACAAAACTATAATGGCAGTCCAACTGACTACTACAAGAACAAGCAAGTTGCTCTCCCAGAAAGCATCAAGGCAAGTGGTCGGGTAACCTCAGGGCAAATCCCCTTCCAAGACTGAGACTCAATGGGAATACACGAGCAGACACAGGCTCTAACTGGTGACTACATTGGTCACCGATAAGGGGAAGTGAGGGAAAAACAGCAATGAAGCTGCAAGCTAAGTCTAACAACATTCAATAGACTCCTGTGAACCCGGGTTGAAACTTGGTTGGCAGCAGTGTGGCAAGACCTGGAGACTCCTGGGCAGAGTCAGTGACACAGCCACAGAGGACTAGAGTGGAGAATGAAGTATACAGCTGATAAGAAAAGAGGGCATGTGCACAAGAACACCCACACTTGACCTGGCTTCAATGACTGGATGATCAGAGCTCAACTAGAAGAAGAAAGAGGAAAAAAAGAGTAATCTGATACAATTTGATGAAGTTGACCTACACCTATGGATGCAGTAGTTCAAAAGAGGGAACAAATCTTTACAGCAAGGATCATTCCCACCTCCTCAATACACAGGGTAGACAGGAATGGGCAACTTGGACATTGGCTACCCAAAATGGGGGGAATGGGGGAGAGGGGCTACAAAGGCAACAAGTGACTGGCTTACAAGCTTTCAAGAGGGAGCCTAGATCTAGAGGGCGTGGAGAAAAGTAGAATCTCCACTGAGTAGTATCCAATCTGTCTGGGCGGGGCTGATGAAAGGAAATGGGGATAGGGCTCTTGTGATACATTAGTGAATAATTGCTATTAGGACTGACTGTGAGGGTTGGAAATGTAAAGGTAGACGTTTTGTAGCAAAAAAGGAGGGGAGTGGTTGACTTTGTAGTCCAGGAGCAGAGGGCTCTGGGACCATCAAGGGACAAGAGCAGAGTGCGGGACCCTACCCAGAGCAACAGTGATGCCAGAGATGGAGGCAGAGATGCTGATGTGGAGAGATGGAGCAGCTGGGAACTCTAGACCCAGAGCTGGAGCTGGGCTGTGTGCTGATGACCAGGGGGCAGACTTATGGGGTATACCATGTGGTTGGTTGATGATGCATGGAAGGAATTGTAACCATGACAATGAAATGATATACAATAGGATGAATGTAAAGCTAATGTTCTCCCATGTAAACTATAACATAATTCACAATAAAAAAAAAATGTTTTTAATGGCCACTATACAAGTGGCTCTCACCAAATGAAATACACAGGAATTAAACTGATTATATCTGTGGGAATAGACCATGGAGAAACTCAGTAGCATCAGTCAAAGTCGAGTCGGTTCCGACCCATAGCGAACCTGTACAGGGTTTCCGAGGGTGTAAATCCTTACAAGAGTAGAAAGCCTCATCTTTCTCCCGCGGAGACCTTAAGGTTCTCAGCCCAATTCGTAACCACTACGCTACCAGAGCTCATCAGTTGCTCATAATGCAGGTTCAGGTTGAAGCTGAAGAAAGTTAAAACACACCCACACGAGCCAAAATATGACCTTGAGTATATTCTACCTGAAATTAGAAACCAAATGAAGAGCAGATTTGATGCATTAGACCTAATGATCAAAGACCAGAAGAGTTGTGGGATGACATCATATAGCAATAAAGCAAAAGGTCATTAAGAAGACAAGAAAGAAAGATAAAAATGGATGTCAGAAGAGACTCTGGAACTTGCTCTTGAACACAGAGAAGCTAAAGTGATTGGAAGAAACAAAAGAGCCGAACAGAAAATTTTAAAGGGCAGCTTGAGAAGACAAAGTAAAGTATTACAATGTGTACAGACTTGGAGTTAATAAAATCAAAAGACTACATTCAAAGTTTCTCAAGCTAAAAGAATAGAAAAAAAATTCAAGACTCTGGTTGCAACTTTGAAGGGCAAAATATTAAATGACACAGGAAACATCAAAAGTAGATGGAAGAAATAGAGTCATTGTACCAAAAAAGAACTGGTCAATGTTCAGTCATTTCAAGAGGTACCATAAGATCAAGAACTGATGGTTTTGAAGGAAGAAGTCCAAACTGCACTGAAGGCACTGGTCAAAAACAAAACTCCAGGAATTGACTAAATACAAATTGAAATCTTTCAATAAAATGATGCAATGTTTGAGGACCTCATTTGCCTATGTCAAGAAATTTGGAAGACAGCTACCTGGCCAACAGATTGGAAGAGATCCGTATTTGTGCTCATTCCAAAGAAAGGTGACCCAACAGAATGTGGAAATCACAGAATATAATTAATATCATATGCAAGTAAATTTTGCTGAAGATAATTCAAATTGGTTGCAGCAGTACATCAACAGGCAGCTGCCAGAAATTCAAGCCCAATCCAGAATACATTGTTGTTTATGCCATCAGGTCGATGCCAACTCATAGCGACCCTGTATAGGGTTTCTGAAAAGCAGCTAGTAGGTTTGAACTGCCAACTTTGTGGTTATCCTACAGCACCACAGCAGGACCCCAGAACATGGAACACTGTTGACATCAGATGGATCTTGGCTAAAAGCAGAGTACCAGAATGATGTCTGTTTATGCTTTATTTAACAAAGCATGAACAACACTGCAGTGTGTGTAGCAGAACACTTAATTGTGTTCATGAGGAACCTGTACATACACCAGGAGGCAATGACTCAAACAGAACAAGGGGATACTGAATGGTTTAAAATCAACTAAAGTATGCAACAAGGTTGTATTTTTCACCATACTTATTCAATCTGCATACTTAGCAAATAATCTGAGAAGCTCGATTATATAAAGAACATGGCATTGGAGGAGTCATTAACAACTTGTAATATGCAGAAGACACAACCTTCCTTGCTGAAAGAGGATTTGAAATACTGATGAAGACTAAAAACCACAGCCCTCAGTATGGATTGCACATCAATGTCAAGAAAGCAAAAATCCTGACAACTAAACAATAAACATCATGATAAATGGAGAAAAGACTGAAGTTGTCAAAGACTTCATTTTGCTTTGATCCTCTATGAATACTCATTAAGCAGCAATCAGGAAATCAAACGTATTGCATAAGACAAATCTGTTACACAAGAACTCTTTAATATACTCAAGAGCAAAGATAACAGTTTAAGGACTAAGGTGTGCCTGACACAAGACATGGTATTTACAATTTCCTCATATGCATGTGAAAGTTGAACAATGAATAATGAAGACCATAGAAGAATTGATGCCTTTAAATGATGATGTTGGCAAAGAAAATTGAAATCAGGGACTGCCAGAAGAACAAACAAATCTGTCTTGGAAGAAGTACAACCAAAATGCTTCTTAGAAGTGAGGATGGCAAGACTTCATCTCTCATCTTTGAACATGTTGTTAGGAGGACTGGTCCCTGGAGAAGGACATGAAGCTTGTTACAGTCGAGGGTCAGGGAAAATGAGAAAGACCCCAGGGAGACAGATCAACACAGTGGCAGCAATAATGTTTCAAAACAGACTGGATAGTGCAGGACCTGACAATGCTGTGAGTCGGCACTGACACCTAACAACAGCACACACACCAGGAGCTCTGGTGACCTTACTGGATCAACATCGGACTACTAACCCACTAGCCACTCTGTGGGAGAAAGATGAGGGAGGCCTTCTGCTCCGGTAAACATTTACAGTCTTACAAACAGTATGTTGTTGTGAAGGGCCATCAAGTCGGTTCCAACCCATGGCGACCCTGGATAGGGTTTCCAAGGAGCAGCTCGTGAGCTTGAACTGTCGATCTTGTAGTTCAAACCGACTTTGCAGTCCAGAGCATTAATCCACAGCACCACACCAGGACAGAATCAACTCAATGGCACTGAGTTTGGTTTTAGAGCACAGCAAACCTTACGTTCATTAAATGAGGTAAAATACGAACAATTTCAGAACTTTATTCTGAAAGTGTTCGTTTTCTTCAATCTTCAATTATTAGTCATTATTTACTTAAAAAACAACAACACTGCCATCAAGTCAATTCTGACTCATAACAACCCTACAGGGCTTCTAAGGCTATATGCCACATCTTCCTCTACAGAGTAGCTGCTGGGGTCAAACTGCAGATCTTTGGGTTGCCTGTCAAGTGCTTAACCACTGCACCAGGATTCCTATCATTTCTTACTGAGAATTAAAAACACTTTAGCTTCACACACCTGGGAGACACAAAGCTCCAAGAGGCAGGCTTTTCTGCACCTGCCATTAATCCAGCACCTCATCAAGCTAGACAGCTTCAGTGCTCCAACAAGAGGGTCTGGGGCAGAATCCCGACATCTTCACCTTGTTCTGGCTCAGACTCCTCTCGCATTTCCAGCCTCAGAGCTCTTTCACTGTGTAGGAAGCAAATCAGCTATTAACTGAGCATTTTCTTCTATATGTGATGGTGCAAACAAATTCATGTGCTCAGATGCTAACCAAAAGGGGGGTCCTTGGAAGATAGGCTTGGCAAACTACTTCCAAAAAAATCAGCCACAATAAACCTTAGCACAGTTCCTATGATGCATAGAGTTGCCATGAACCATAAACTACTAGAAGGCAATTTATGGTTAATTTCCAATTTTATCACACTTCTGCACTGTGGAATAAACACTGGATTGATAGTCACAGGTTCAAACCCGCCAGTCACTCTGTGGGAGAAAGGTGATGTTTTCTACTCCTGTAAAGATTTACAGACTCAGAAACATTATTCAGGGTCGCAATGAACCGGAAATCACTAAATAGCAGAGGGTTTGGTTTTGGCTTGGCCAACAATCTGTAGTCAAACAAAACTGACTACAGTCATCCGTGTCCTCTTGGCTGGACCCTGCTTCCCCTAATAGGCACGGACATTAACAATACGGGATCTGGGGTCTGAATGCCAGGTTTGGGTTTCTTACCTGTAAGAGGTATGGGGACATATTCATACTCATAGTGCCATGTTGTTGTTAAGTAGGTTCCGACTCATAACCCTGTATACGGTTACCAAGGAGCAGAAACTTTTAAAAAGTTTAAAGTTTTTGAGAAAAACTTTTAAAAAAAGTGTAGGAAGCGGGCCAAACTTAACTCCTAACACGTGTAAACTATAACTCCTACACACAACTTGGTTTCAACTGCAGGCCCAGTTTCACAGGGCTTTTTTCCTTTATCCTTATTGGTTTCCCACCTGTCAGTCACATAGTCCGTCCCCAGAAATTCCGGCAAGTTTTCCCGCTCCCGCCACCACCACCACCACCTCCCCGCTCCTTTGCATACAAATGTCACACGCACAGACAACTTCCCTCCCCTCGTTTTTGTTTCCAACAGACCCTGCATTTCTCAACCCACTTCTGCTCGTCCTCAGCTCTACCACCACGCAGCACAGCGCTCACCCGCTTCACAGCTTCACAGATAAAAAACCCGCAAGGAATCGCCGCTGAATTTGAAAGCTCTGCGCCCCGCCGTCCACGCCACGCCCCGGAGGAACGTGCTGCGTTACCACGCCCCCATGCACTGCGCGTGCGCACTACGGGACTTGTGCTAAGGCGCTTGATACCCGCCTCAGGAGTTTGGGGGAAAGTGGTGGTGGTGGTGGAGCCTCCCTTTTGTTCTACTGCGTTTGCGCGGCAGTCTTGGGCGACTGTATTCTAACACTAGGAACACTGGCCCTGACGGACTTTCAGAGGTTTGGTCAGAGCACAGCGACTAGGCTTAATGTCCTCCCTCTGTTTACCCCCAGACGCAGGGGTTTTCGATTGTTCCAGGAAATTCTGTTAAGTGGCATCCGACTGATGTATAGGGATATATAGGGTTTCCGAGAAGTAGCGTAGTGGTTACGAATCGGGCTGTGAACCTTAAGGTCAGCGGTTCGAAACTACCAGCCGCTC
>NW_006408568.1:6750787-6751704 GCF_000296735.1 Chrysochloris asiatica | reverse complement strand
TGAAGGGAAATTCCTCAACATAATTAACAGCATATATACAAAATCAACAGCCTATATTGATCTCAATGGAGAGAAAATGAAAGCCTTCCCTTTGCGAACAGGAACCAGGCAAGGATGCCCTTTGTCACCACTCCTATTCAATATTGTGCTGGAAGTCTTAGCAAGAGCTATACGACAAGAAAGGGAAATTAAAGGCATCCAAATTGGCAAAGAAGGAGCTCGGGTAGCATAGTGGTTACGAATTGGGCTGCTAACCTCAAGGTCGGCAGTTCGAAACTACCAGCTGTTCTGCGTGAGAAAGATGAGGTTTTCTGCTCCTGTAAAGATCTGTAGCCTTGGAAACCCTGTGCAGGATCACTATGAGTCAGAACACACTCCACGTTACTTAACAACAACAAATTGGAAAAGAGGAAGTAAAACTCTATTTGCAGATGATATGATCCTATACATAGAACACCCCAACGAGTCAATAAAAAAGCTACTAGACCTCAATGGAATACTCAGCAAAGTGGCAGGATATAAGACCAATATACAAAAATCAATTGGATTCCTCTATACCAAAAACAACAGCGCTGAAAACTACATTAGGAAAGCATTACCATTTACGATAGTCACCCAAAGGATGAAATAGCTAGGAATAAATGTAACCAGAGAAAGAAAGGATCTATACAAAAAAAACTACAAAACACTAGTACAAGATACAATTCGATAAACATGATCTACACCTATAAATGCAACAGCTCAAAACAGGAAACAAGTCCCTCCTGCAAGAACTATACCCACCCCCTCCACACAAAGGGTAGACAGGGATGGGCAACTTGGACACTGGCTACCCAAAATGGGGGCAGGGATACAAAGGCAAGAAGTGACTGGCTTACAAGCTTTCAAGAGGGAGGAAGGTAGAGTCTCCAGTGAGT
>NW_006408568.1:6736969-6748675 GCF_000296735.1 Chrysochloris asiatica | reverse complement strand
TTTCTACTCCCGTAAAGATTTACACCCTCGGAAACCCTGTACAGGGTCGCTATGGGTCGGAACCGACTCGATGGCACTTAACAACAACAACAACCTTGCGGTTTATGGCGCTCTCATAGCGTTATGGCTACGAGTCGCGCTGCTAACCTCAAGGTCAGCAGTTCAAAACTATCAGTGGTTCCGCTGAAGAAAGATAAGGCTTTCTGCTCCTGTAAAGATTTTATGACCTTGGAAACATTATACAGAGTCGCTATCGGTCGAAACCGACTCCACTGCACATCACCACCACCACCACCACTACCACCTTGCTGTTCAAACAGACGTTGCGATTTCGTTAACCTACATCGCCACACCAAAACTCGGGAACTCTAGTCCTTCTTATGTACTAAGTGCTCGATAGTTACTTGATCAAACTAGCCAATATTCACCGAACACCCTGGGGACTAGTATGCTGTAACAGAAATCAGGACTCTCTACTCTGGTCCCTGTTGTTGTCAGGCCTCAATATGTGGTTATGTGCTGTGGAGTCGGTTCCAATTCATAGAGACCCTGCACAGGATTTCCGAGGCTGTAAATCTTGACGGGAGCAGAAAAACCTCATCTTTCCCCAGAGGAACGACTGGTAGTTTCGAACTGCTGACCTTGAGGTTAGCAGCCTGACTCATAACCACTATGCTACCAGAGCTCCTTTAAGTCCGTGCTTAGGTCATTTCATCTCTGAAAGGACCATACCTGCCCTGCCCACCTCAACAGTTATGCACGATCCTAAATGCGATTGTTTTCGTTAAAAGCACTCTGAAAGGACTCAGCTGCAGTGTTTAAACTCTTGGAAGATCCCAACGTGTTTTTGTGAGCTTGTTTTTCAGGAATGTAGAACTGCTGTTCCCACTGATAACGCAGCTCCCCAGCCATTAACACTTAGCTTATTTATCGGGAATGGAGAAACAACTGCCTCACTAAAACCCCTGCGGCAGGCAGAGCAATGGAGAATATCTTTAATCACCTCCCAACATCCTATTATACTAGCCCAGAGGGCGCCCTCACTTACCTTGTAAATATGCCTCCCATTCCACCTATCTGAAACACTTCATTTTGCCTTCCCTCCTAAAAACCCAATGAAATCCCAGAAAGCCAGACTTTTAGGGCCGTCACTACTCCCTTGTTATTGTCAAGTGTTGTCAGGTGGATTCCGACCCATAGCAACTCTATACAGGGGTAGCCACTGGTGAGCTTGGGAACTATCAGTCTCACAGCTCAAGCCGACTTTTTAGTCCAGAGCATTAACCAACTATCAGTGAACTGAAACGTGGCAACAATTTTGAAGTTGGCCTAGAACCAGGCAGTGTTTCATTCTGTTGCACATAGAGTCCCTATGAATCGGTTCAGACTCCATGGCACCTAACAACAACATTAACCAACAGCACCACACCAGGACTCCCTTAGAAAGTTAATACACCCTGTACTTTGTACTTTTATACTTGTGAAATCTTTCACACCTGGTGACTCCAGCCCAACCTAACAGTCTCTAGATGACCAATTTAAGGCATTGTTCTTAATCCATGCTGAAACAAGCTTTAGGGGGCAAAAGAGATGAAGACCCAGCCCTGCCCTCAGGAAGCTCACTTTCTAGTTAGGAGGGCAAAACCAAAACACATCTGTTTCTTCACCTCCTAGGACTTGCTTCTCCTTTGTACTTTTGAGGTGGGAAGGAGTAGGAAGAATTGGACTAAGTGATCCCTAATCACCTAGTTAAAGATTCAGTGATAACAGGACATTTTATGGAAAGCACTTCCAAAGACATTAGTTGTTGTTGTTAGGTGCCATCGAGTCTGTACCGACTCATAGACACCCTATGCACAACAGAACAAAACACTGCCTAATCCTGAGCTAACCTCACAATTGTTGCCACGCTTGAGCCCAACAATGCTGCCACTTTGCCAATCCATCTCCCTGGGGGACATTAGTAAGTGGCATTATTTCCTGGAAGGTCAATTGCTAGGTGTTGAAGTAAAGGCTTTCAGAAGAATCAGCACACAAGGAGAGTAAAACTGCAACAGAGCCTGGGAAAATTCCAGAAGGGATTCCTGGATCCATTTTTTTATTGAAGTATCCCCAATGAGGGGACCGGGATTGTTTGGACAGGGCATGGAACTAATATCTTCCAGAGCTCCAGGAATTTGACTTGCCAACATTCAAAAAATTCTTTGAAGTCTGTGTTAACTTTAAAATCCATTTGAATGACTCATTTTACTCTGTCTTAGCTGACAAATAATGTTTTAAAGTAATTGTTACTGTATGCGGTGGAGTCAATAAAGCAGACTCATAGTGACTCTATATACCAGAGTAGAATTGCCCCCATATGGTTTCCTAGGCCGGAATTTTTATAGGAGCAGATTATCATCTAGTTAAACAGATACTTCAAGAAAATATACTGAAAAAAAAAAAAAAAGAAGATATACTGGTTTTAACCTAGTGCTTCAAATTCTCCCCTTCACATCTAGTCAAAAAAGCACAATAGAAGGAATTGTTGTTAAGTGCCCTCAAGTCAGTTCCAACCAATAGCAACCCTGAATAGGGTTTCCAAGGAGCAGCTGGTGAGCTTGAACTGGCAGCCTTGCAGCTTAAGACAACCTTATAGTCCAGCACATTAACCCACAGTACCACACCAGGACTCCACAGTTGGAGGAATTGTTGTTTGTTGTTAAGTGCCATCAAGTCAGTACCGACTCATGACCTTATGCACAGCAGAACAAAACACTGCCCAATCCTGTGCCAACCTCATTACTGTTGCCATGCTTGAGTCCATCGATGCTGCCACTTGGCCAATCCATCTCGTTGGGAGGTCTTCTTTTTCTCTGACCCTCCACCTTACTAAACATGATATCCTTTTCCAGCGAATGGTCCCTGCTGACAATATGTCCGTAGTATGAGAGACAAAGTTTGGCCATCTTTGTCTTCCTCTTATCAATAGAAGATGATAAAACAGAAAAGTAAGTCAGAGTCCAGTTGTGGAAGGCTTTAAAAAGCAAACTAATAAATTTAGACTTTATACTAAATAATCTTCAAATCCCTGAAATATTTTTGAATAGAGATGTGAAATGAAAAAGCAATGTCTTGGAAATACTCATATGGAGCTAAAAGTACTGTGAAGGTAGTTTAGAGGAGAGAAAGGCCAGAAACAAACAAATCAGGCTGTGCAGTAAATCAGACAATGGACCTTGCTCTGACCTTGGACTTCAAGAGAGGCAATAGGAATGGAGATGATCACAGTAGTAAATTCTAGTCTGTGTTATACCTGGGTCCCTCTGTCCTTCCCCTACACTAAATCCAGGGGCTTATATTTCAGAAATACATTCCTGCAGTTAGACCCTGGATAAGATACAGAAGTTAGCTCTATATGCTAATCTCTGCATTTCTTATTAAACAGGGTTGTTGTTAGGTGCCATAGAGTCAGTTCTCACAGAAACTCCATGTATAACAGAATGAAATGCTGCCTGACCTTGTACCATCTTCACAACAGTTGGTAGGTTTGAGCTCATTGTTGTAACTGCCATAGTCCATCTCATCGAGGGCTTCCCTCTTTTTAGCTGGCCCTCTACTTTAGCAGGATGTCCTCCAAAGATTGGTCCCTTCTGATAACATGTCCAAAGTAAGCAAGACAAAGTCTCACCATTCTCTCTTCTAAAGAGCCTTCTGGCTGTTGTTGTTGTTGTTGTTATTGTTAGGCGCCATCAAGTCAGTACTGACTCATAGCGACCTTATGCACCACAGAACGAAACACTGCCTGATCCTGGGCCAACCTCACTATTGTTGCCATGCTTGAGCCTATTGAGGCTGCCATTTTGCCAATCCATCTCACTGAGGGGGGTCTTCTTCTTTTTCTCTGACCCTCCAACCTTACCAAACATGATATCCTTTTCCAGCAACTGCTCCCTCCTAACGATATGTCTGAAGTATGAGAGACAAAGTTTGGCCATCTTGGCCTCCAAGGTGCACTCTGGCTGCACTTCTTCCAACACAGATCTGTTTGTTCTTTTGGCAGCCCATGGCACTTTCAATATTCTCCTCCAATACCATAACTCAAAAGCATCAATTCTTCTACGGTCTTCCTTATTCATTGTCCAGCTTTCACATGTATATGGAGTTATTGAAAATACCATGGCTTGGGTCAGGTGCACCTTTGTCCTCAAGCTGACATCTTTGCTCTTCAACACTTTAAACAGGTCTTCTGGCTGTACTTCCTCCAAAATCCTCTCTTCTAAGGAGCCTTCTGGTAGCGTAGTGGTTACAAATCGGGCTGCTAATCTCACAGTCAGCAGTTTGAAAGTACCAGTTGTTCCGCGGGAGAAAGATGAGGCTTTCTGCTCCCATAAAGATTTCCAGCCTTGGAAATCCTGTACAGGGTGACTATGAGTCAGAACCAACTCCACGGCACATAACAACAACAACAAGCCTTCTGGCTGTACTCCCTCCAAAATAGGTTTATTATTCTGATAGTCCATATATAGTTGATATTCCTTGCCAACACCATCGTTCAAATGTCTATTTTTCATTGTCTAGCTCTCACATGCGTATGAAATGGTTGAAAATATCATGACTTGGGTTAGGTGCACCTAAGTCATCAAGGTGACACTTTTACTTTTTTAAGATTTTAAAGACGTCTTTGCAGTTGATTTGCCCAATGCAATATGTTATTTGATTTCTTGAGTGCTACTTTCATGGGCGTTGATTTGTTGATCCAAGGAAAATTAAAACCTTGCCAACTTAAAATTCTTTTTCCATTCATTATGCTGTTGAATTAATTTGATGACCTTCTTAGCAAACTTCTCTCAAAACTCGGAGCTAAGGAGGAAATTTTTTCTACTAATGGGCAAGTATGCTTTCTACCACTTGAGACTGTGAAATATATTTAAACTCTTCATGGTTTTTTCTGCCTTTACTGCTAGTAATATCAAGGCTACATATTATCTATTTGTAGTTTTCATTGGCCAGCCTTTATTTTTATGCTTTCTCTTACCTGTTTTCATTACTGAGAAACTATGATTCAAACTGTGAGATTTAGGCCCTTGGTAATTGTTGTTTTTAAGTGTTGTCAAGTGGGTTCTGACACATAGTAACCCTGTGTAAGTTTCTGAGGAGCAGCTGGTGGGTTTGAACTGCCAACCTTGTGGTTCAAATTGACCTTACAGTCCAGCGCCTTATCCTGTAATGCTACAATGCTGTTGCATTTTGAGGGGAAATATATTCTGTTTTTGAGATATTTTGGGTGAGGCAGTTTGATGGGGTGCACATTTGAGCATGTGCATAGGAAAGGGAGTGTTATCCACAGGCAGGACCGGGTATCTTATTCCAGGGTCTTGTTAGTCTTGGCATACATTAATCCAATAAATATTTACTTAACACTAGTCTAGAAGCTGAATTATCTTCTAGTTAGAAAGAAAACTCAGTAAGTATCAGACTCACTACGAATATATGATAACTAAATTCACATTTATGATAACAAACTCATTTGTAAGGGAGCTGTTTCCAATAATCATATTCTAACATGTCTCTTCCTATTTGGGAAATCAAACATAAATTGAAACCTTGTTGAGTATAGATTCAAAACAAGGAATACATAGGTGTTTGTGTGAGACAATATTATCTAGGCGCTGAGAAATTCCCATGAAATGTCCCCATCCTATAAGAGAAAACACCTCTCTAGAGGGTGGATTTTTCTTGTCCCCAAGACTTTGTGTGCCTGTAACAATTTAGGATATATACCAGTGTTTGTTTCTTTGATGATCAAGTAATGTTTATATCTAGATATTTTACTCTGAAGCCACACTCAAGTGGACATTCTCTTTCTTTACATAATAGGTTGATGTCATTGTCAGACTGAATTTTTGGGCTTCCTTACTTTGTCAATGGGGAAAAGATTGAAGTTGTCAAGGACTTCATTCTTCTTGCATCAACCATCAGCACTCATGGAAGCAGCAGTCAAGAAATCAAACAATGTATTGCATTAGGCAAATCTGCTGCACAAGGCTTTTAAAAGTGTTGAAGAGCAAAGATGTCAACTTGAGGACTAAGTGAGCTTGGCCCAAGCCATGGCGTTTTCAATAACTTCATATGCATGCATAAGCTGGGCAGTGAATAAGGAAGACCATAGAAGAATTGATGCTTTTGAGTTATACTGTTGGGGGAGAATATTGAAAGTGCCATGGGCTGCCAAAAGAACCAACAGATCTGTGTTGGAAGAAGTGCAGCCAGAGTGCTCCTTGGAGGCCAGGATGGCCAAATTTCGTCTCTGATACTTCGGACTTATTGTCAGGAGGGAGCAGTCGTGGGAGAAGGATATCATGTTTGGTAAGGTGGAGGGTCAAAGAAAAAGAGGAAGACCCCAGCAAGATGGGTTGGCAAAATGGCAGCCTCAATGGGCTCAAGCGTGGCAACAATAGTGAGGTTGGCCCAGGACCAGGTAGTGTTTCATTCTGTTGTGCATAGGGTTGCTATGAGTCGGTACTGACTCGATGACACCTAACAACATTCTGTCAATGTGAGTACTCACTAGTTTTTTTAAAATGGGGACTTGAGTTCAAGAGAGAGGAGAGAGCTGTATATATTGATCTGATCATCCCTGGAAATAGAGGGACAAGGAATGGCCTTCAAGAAATACCCACATTTGGGTGTGGGGGAAGGAGGATTAGAGAATGATTAATCAGAAAAGCAGAAGGTACATTAGGGTAGTATATTATTATGGAGCCAAAAGACAAAATGGTCAACATTGTCAAATAGAGCAAGTCAAGGAGAATAAAACGATAATAGAAAAAGTCCACTGAGTGTGATCATTCCAAGGCAACTTTATTGAGGGAGTGCCAGTACAGTAATTTGAACAAAATAATTTTCCAAGAGTTAAAAAGAGTCTAAGTGATGAGAAAGTTGGAAGAAGTCTCTCAATAAAGTGGTGGTGGTGATGATGTGCTAAGGAGTGGTTGCTATGAGTCGGTTCCAGCTCATAGTATCCTGGCATAGGGTTTCTGAGGCTGTAAATCTTTACGGGAGTAGAAAGCCTCATCATTCTCCCATGGAACCTGGTAGTTTTGAACTGCTGACCTTGCGGTTAGTAGCCCGACTCATAACCACTACCCTACCAGAGCTCCTTCTGCCAATGAGAGGAGGAAACAAACAGGAAAGAGATGTAAACTGAAGAAGAAAAGGGGACTGTACAAAGGAAGCCCCTGAAGATGTTAATACAGGACTTAGTGACAGAGCAACTTTTCTCCCTGTCTTTGGCCATTGCCCTCTACCAAATAGCCTGACTTTGTCAAGACCCCAGAATATTCAAGATTAAGGGCCCCATGAAACCTGAAATAAGTTGGAGCAGCTGTGCTAAGATGTGCAGCCACGGAGTAGTCAAAAACTAGAGATCATAACAGGATTGGGATAAGCCTGGAGCAAATTGAAGTCTTAAGTGCAAAAGCCAAAGACAGAGTCCAAAGCTTAGCTGAAGACAAAGGGAGCAAATGCCAAAATATAAAGCATTTGAAGTTTCATACTTAGGTTCAGAAGCTAAAATCAGAGGAGTGTCTCCCCTCCAAAATTCCAGCTGTCACCAATCCCTACCAAGCACACCTCTTTCATCTTAAAGATTCAGAGGACTCTACATACCTGGTCCAAGTCAGTGTTTTCACTCGCCTCATATGCATATGAAAGTTGGACAATGCATAAGAAAGAAGAATTGATGCCATTGAATTATGGTTGTGGAGAAGAATATTGAATAGACTGCCAGAAAAAGAAATGTTTTGAAAGAAGTACAGCCAGACTACTCCTTAAGAGTGAGGATGCTGAAACTCGGCCTCACATCCTTTGGACATGTTATCAGGAGGGACCAGTCCCTGGAAAAAGGCATCATGCTTAGTTGTTGTTGTTAAGTGCCATCGAGTCGATTCTGACCCATAGTGACCCTGTATAGGGTTTCCAAGGAGCAGCTGGTGAGCTTGAACCACCAATCTTGCAGTTCAAAGGACTTTGCAGTCTGATGCATTAGCATGCTTGGTTGAGGGTAGCAATAAAAAGGAAGACGCTCAACAAGATGAACTAATATAGTGGCTGCAGCGGTAGGATCAAACATAGAAACAATTGTGAGCACAGCACAAGATGTTGTCCATAGGGTCTTACAAATTAGAACAGACTCAGTAACACCTAACAACAACCACATACCTGGATAATAACTTCAGTCATTTAGTAAGCGTTTATTAAGTTATAACTACAGAGGACTATCTCATTTAATTTTATAAAGCCTGTAAAATAGGTGTGATAATTAAGGTTTGCATTAACTTTGCTAGGCCAGTCTTCTCAGTGGTTTAGCAGTTAAGATGTAGGTATTACTTCCATGATGAGATCTAATAGAATACAATCAACCCCATGATACAATTAGATGTGATAGACCCTGATCCAATGTAACTGTCCTGTTTTGTAAATCCTCACTTTTATGATGTTAATCAGGTCAGATGCAATCTACAGGATTAGGTTGTGTCTTGGGGTCAATCCCTTTTGAGATATAAAAGGAGAGAGAAGTGAGCTGAACTCAGAAGCACCAGGATTGGAGCATCCTTTGGACCTGGGGTCCCTGTACTATGAATCTCCTAGATCTAGGGAAAGATTGATGTCACGTTGTATGGAGATCTCCAAGGAATACTGTGTCTACAGATGCAAAAGGACTTATCCCCAGAGCTGACAAAGAAAAAGCCTCCCTAACTGCCAGCACTCTGAATTTGGACTTCTAGCCTCCTAAACTGTGAGAAAATTAATTTCTGGGTTTAAAGCCATCCACTTGTGGTATTTCTGTTATAGCCGCATTAGATTACTAAGATAATAGGTTTTAATATTTTCAACTTTAAATAGGAAAACTAAGGCTCAGAGTGGTTTAGCCAAAGCTACATAAAATTTAGAAACAATCAAACCATTCTGATTATTGCCAAATTCAAAGAAGTAAAATCTGACCTAAATGAAAACAGTTCTTTGGTCTTTCTCCATCTTTCAAAGATGTCAGAACCAAGCCTAAATATTTTATTACTTTTGAAAAAAAAAAAAAAAAAAATATATATATATATATATATATACATATATCCCTCTAATTTCATGTCAGGCAAGCTGCTAAACACTTTATATTCATTATTCCTTTAATACTTATGGCACTATTGAAAGATTAATTAAAAATCCACCAGTATTGCATTTGCCTGTGAGTGAAAACCCAAATGCCATTGGTTAGGATAAGCACTGGACTGCTAACCATGAGCTCGTCAGTTCAAACCCACCAACCGCTCTTCAGAAACGTTATACAGGGTTGCTATGAGCAACAGCACCAACAAAGTAGTTAGAAATTTGTTTTTCCCTAAAAACACAGTCTAAATCCAAAACTAATAAAACAGTTTTATCATGAGACGTGATCTCGCTGCCATCTGCCTTTTTGCTCCATTGTTGCTGTTGTTGCCACCGAGTCATTTCTGGCTCACAGTGACTCTGTATAATTTCTGAGGAGTGACTGGTGGGTTTGTCACCAAGTGTCAACTTTGCAATTAGCTTGGAGTTAGCAGTCCAGTGCTTATCCAACAGCGCAACACCAGGACTCATTTTTTTGCTCTACCTTCTTCAAAATATCACATCCCCAGATGGTTCAAGAGAGCTACCTTCCAGCCATCATGTCCACATTCTAGTCACCAGGAAGAAGGGCAGAACAAAGACGATGTGTCCCTACACTTCAAGAATACTTTCTAGAAGTCACAATGCCAGTTTCCTTTGTACCTAATTGCTCAGAATTTGCTAATACTTGATTATGTGACAGACAGAGCAAGGGTTAAACCAATATTTTATAATCAATTTTTAAAATAAATTAGAATGGACTCAAAATCACCCAACAATAATATCAATCATTCGTTGACGATCTGATGTGCTTTCTTAGGTGAGGGAGGTAGAACTTAAGTTACTTTAAGCTTTACTGTATACAATCCACAACCCACCTTTTTAAAACTCTAACCAATAGTCTCACCATACCCATGGCAGTGTGTCAAGGATGTGAATTTCATTCAACATGTGTGGAAATAGAAAGAAAAGAGTAAAAACTAGGTATCATGCTCTTCTGCCACCCTAAACCTAAAAAAAACAAACCCACAGCAATCAAGTTAATTCCAATTCATAATGACCCTATATGACAAAAGAGAATTGTTCCTTGGAACTTCTCAGACTAGAAATCTTTATGGGAGCTAGCAGCCTCATCGTTTTCCTTTAGAGTGGATGGTGGGCTTGAACTAAGCTTGCTGTTAGCAGTCCAACACTTAAGCCACTGTGCCACCAGGGTACCTTTTTGTCACCCTACTCTTCCATTTTGTCATGTGAAATCTTCCTGTAAGTTGAAAAAGACATTGCAGACTGTTCTATTACTTGGTCTTACCCCCGACCCCCAAGAACTAGTCCAGAAACCATTTTGCTTTAGGATGAAAAAATAAGTTTTATTGACAAATAGATATGCTGATAGCCAATAATCTCCTAGGGAGATAAAGGTCAAGAAACATATTGTATCTTCAAGATCAAAACCACATCTTTGGCTTTAATCCATTTTTGAGCAATAAGTGACAGAGACGATTGTGAAGTAAAGCACAGATTAATCAGGAAAACAAAACAAAACAAAACAAAAACTCTTGGCCTCAGTTATAGATATCGCAGAATATTCTGAATAGATACCTGATTTGGGGGCAGATAGGACTTCTTTCTGTATTTTACAACTCTGATGTTTCATATAAATCATCTATTATAAATGGAGTACTTTTTATCTTCCTATGGTGCCTGTTGGAAAATGAATTGATAAAGAGTTGGATTCTACTACAGCGTTTCTTTTTCTGATTGCTGTCATAATCTTCTTCCCATTTGTTAACATTGAAAATTCGCTTCTTATTGATCACGTAGGTGAGGCCAAAGACTCTTAAGAAATTAGTGATAAGTCTGCTCAGTGTGGAACTAAAGGCAGGCTTGGACATAGTACAGATATCCATTCTTCTAAGGATAGTAGTGGCTAGAGACCGGATAGTTTCCTCAGGATCGTGTGTCAGATTTTCAAATGCTAAAACGAGAAACAAAGTTAAGGTCAGACTCTTGTTTACCAAAGACCATCTACCCAAACCCCATTATTTTCCATCTTACATGTCAGGCTAGTCTTAGATAACTTAATTAGAATAAAGGATCACAGTATCAGTAATACCTGTTTTATTATAGGGAAAAAAATTAAATACCAATTATTTTTTATTTTATTTTTAATGTTTTATCGTGAATTATGTGATCATTTACATGGGAAAACATTAGCTATACATTTATTCTATCGTATATCATCTCATTGCCATGGTTACAATCCCCTCCATGCATCATCAACCAACCAAAGGGTATACCCTGCAAGCCTGCCCCCAGTCGTCAGCACACAGCCCCTCTCCCTCTCCGGGTCTAGAGTCCCCAGCTGCCCCCATCTTTCCACATCATCATCTCTGCCTCCATCTCTAGCATCACTGCTTCTCTGGGTAGGGTCTTGCTCTCCGCTCTTCTCCATTGATGGTCCCAGGGACCTCCGCTCCTAGACTGAAAAGTCAATCACTCCCCTCCTTTTGATACAAAATGTCTATCTTTACATTTCCAACCCTCACAGTCAGTCCTGATAACAATTATTACTATTGTTTCACA
>NW_006408568.1:6687555-6718525 GCF_000296735.1 Chrysochloris asiatica | reverse complement strand
GGATCATCAAGGGAGAAGAGCACAAGCAGAATGTGGGACTTTATCCAGAGAAGCAGCAACACCAGAGATAGAGGCAGAGATGGGAGTATGGAGAGGGGGAGCGGCTGAGGACTCTAAATTCATGGAAAAGAGGGACCAAGAGCAGACTTGCAGAATGTGTCCTTTGTAGATGTAAATTATTATATATGCCTGAGTGTTGGTTGTTGTGTTTTTTTTGTTGTTGTTTTTAAAGCTTAAGTGGATAGAGAGAAATACTGTTAACTGCTGTTACATGGAGGGGATTATAATCATTGTTATAAAACAAGACATATGATTTGTTGAATGTAAAATTGATGATCTGCCCTGTAAACTTTCACTCAATCACAATAAAAACCTTAAAAAAAATGATGTTGAAAAATCCATAATAACATGTAATTGTGATACAGCAAGGAAAAAAAAATGTATCAAACTATAGTTTTTTAAAGTGCATGGCTGCATATATGTAATACTCTTAGGAAAAAATCTCCAGCCTCGCAGGCAGCAGTTCAACACCTAACCCACAGTGCCACAAAGGATCATTTCAAGAATTTTGTTGTTGTTAAGTGCCATCAAGTTAGTTATCACTAATAGCAACCCAGTATAGGTTTTCCAAAGTTGTAAATCTTTGAGGAAACAGAAAGCGTCATTTTTCTTCTGTGGAGCATATGGTGGGCTCGAACCACCGTATTAGCAGTCCAGGGATTATTCTACAGAGCCACGGTGCTCCCAGAATGCTAGCAGTGACTCAATTCAAATACTGGGATTTCTGAAGATTTTTATTTTTGGCAGTCTGAATTTTTCCAATTTTCTAATAACTCATACTACTATTGTTGTTTGAAACAAAATGATTTTGTCAAATCCAAAATATTTTGGGTTCCACTGAGAGCATTTCAAGTGTATATGCTTCTTTTCTACAAAGCAGTACCCAGATAATGAGGATGGGTTTATAGGGAACTGGGGCAAAGGAGAGCAGCCTTTTCTCCCCAGTATCCCCGCCACCCTGAACCTAACGTAGATATTGAAGCCTGGTCATAGGACCAACTCTCTAATCAATCAAGTCAAAGCTAGGACAGGGGGTGAACTGCCTCATCTTCCCGTGGCTGGGCTTAGCCCTTTAGCAGAAGTTCATGGAGGACTTTCTTGCTAAAGCGAGGAGAAAGGAGTTGTCAGGAGAAACCACCTTACCTATGAACATAATTGCTCCTGTCCTTAAGAAGGGCTGGGGATTCTTCAGAAAGGTAAAGCTCTGGGACAGTAACTCCCTTATAAGCTGTTTTCTGCCCATGCTCACCTGTGGAGCCAAAAAAAGGATGCTGCTGACCAGGAGAGGTGGACAGCTGCTGCTGTATTCAGGACCTTGTTACATCCATGTCATCACCCTGTCCACAAGCATTCTGTCTCCAGTCAGCTTAAGTTGCTTGAACCTGTAGACTCAGACTCAAGCAGCTTAAGCTATCCTACCCTACCTCCAGCAAGAGTGCAGACTGAGCAGGAAGTTCATGAAGAGATTTTTACTCACTGATATCAATATGATAAAGGAGAAAGCAACTGACTTGGAGCCAGGATCCCAGATTTGAATATTGACCCTGGCATTTACTGGCTTCAGTTTTCTCATTTGCAATAAAGCCTGCCCACCCTCCCTCACAGACATGTAAGGCTTTAATGGTATACTAGATGCAAAAGTGCTACGTTAAGTGTAAAGCATTTTGTCTGTATAAGCAATTGCAATAGTAGATTCATTTGGTTCTTATCCACACATTCTCATTGTTAATGATTGAAACAATCCATCAAGTCATGTTCCTACCATGTGATTTATTACTGACCTCTGAAGTTATGCTGCACCAAAACTTTGATTAAAGGAACCAAAATCTATTGCCATCAAGCCATTTCCACCTCATAGCAACCCTATAGGATAGAGTAGAACTACCCCCATTGGGTTCACAAGGCTTTACATCTTTTTTTTTTTTGAGGACTAAGGTGCACCTGATCCAAGCCTTGGTATTTTCAATAACCCCATATGCATGTGAAAGTTGGACAGTGAATAAGGAAGACCACAGAAGAATTGATGCTTTTGAGTTATGGTGCTGGAAGAGAATATTGAAAGTATCATGGACTGACTAATCTGTGTTGGAAGAAATACAGCCAGAATGTTTCTTGGAATTCAGGATGGCCAGACTTCGTCTCTCATACTTTGGACATGTTATTATTGGGAGGGACCAGTCCCTGTAGAAGGACATCATATTTGGTAAAGTGGAGGGTCAGAGAAAAAGAGGACGATCCCCAACGAGATGGATTGGCAGTGGCAGCAGCAATGGGCTCAAGTGTGGCAACAATCGTGAGGTTGGTGAAGGACTGGTTAGTGTTTTGTTCTGTGGTGCTATGAGTTGGTACCAATTTGATGGCACCCAACAACATATCTTTCACAGAAGCAGAATGCCACGTCTTTCTCCCTCTGAGAAGCTGGTGAGTTCAAACTGCCAGTCTGTCAGTTAGCAGTTGAGTGCTTAACCAAAGCACCACAAGATCCCAAACTTGGATCACCTAGTGGAGTTCCAGAACTCATGTTAGTTCCTGCCCTACTTGCTTAGCCTTTTATTTTTTACTTTTCAACAAGGATTCCTGGTTTCTGGCCTATTCTTGACTTCAGACTCTTGGTGTGGCACTATATAGGATCAGCACTGAACTGTGAACCATAAGGTCAGCAGTTCAAACCCACTAAGCTGCTCCTCAGAAACCCTATATAGGGTCTCTATGAGTTGGAACCAACTCGATGGCACTTAACAACAACAACAATTCTTGACTTCACAGGAGTCTTGGACCATTAACACTGTGACTACTGACCTAATGTCTGATGATCTCTGCCTACATCTCTTCCTGCCAACTTTATCTAAAAATGTATCCATCTCTTGTAAGTTTTCAAATTTGTTGGAGTATAACTCTTCATAGTATTCTGTTATTAGCCTTTTGATTTCCTTTGGTTCTGTTGTGACATCTCCCATGTGGTTTCTAATGCATGTTATTTGTGTCTTCTCCCTCTTTTCTTTTGTTAGGTTCTTCCTGCCAACTTTAAATGGAAGACTGCCCTATTGCACCCACTGGCATGGCCTCCTGAAGTCACAAATTGGGATTCTGAGAGAATCAAATATGGAGAGCCAGGGACTGGTGTTCCAAATACAGGTTCTTAGAATTTGCTAGTAATAATAATAAGAATTAAGGAACTGAAGGAAAAATCAGCGCATACCTCCTTGCCCACTTCACCTGCTATTGAGGGCCCAGCATGAATCTCATGACCTGACTTCCCCCAGTGACTCTCACTTACCAGGTACTTGCATGTTTCTTCTACTACCTGGATGTGATCACCAAGGGTGGTATTCTTGAACATCTGGGTGAGTGCTGACCAGCCAAACACAGTAGTCCACTCACTAAGGGTCCCTCCACAGACCTATGGGATGAAGAGAAAGGATCTCCAAAAACTTACACCTACAACTGCAGAACCAGACCAGAAGACTAAGTGGGGGGCACAAAGCTATCCCCCAATAAACCTGGTTGTAGTTTAGGCTTGGGTTTGGGTAAAACACTGGACCACTTATGACATGAGATTGATATGACTTCAGGAAGCAGAACCGTATCAGGATAAGACTGATAGCATTGAAGAGAGTTAAAGAAAGGATGTTAAAGAGGTGGGTATAGAATGCACAGCCATGACAGGGATCAAGGAAAAGGGCCACAGGAAAGGAAAAGATAGATCCGTCCAGTCTTGAGATTGGCCAGTACCTTGATGACCTCTGCATTGTTGTCCTGAATGCTGAGAAGCAGTGGAACTAGAAAACTGTAGATCTCTTTTCGGATCAAGGTTCCAGGCTTGAATTTGTTAATTTGATGTAGCATATGGCGCAAGGCAGAGATGGTTGAGACCCTCACCTGATCCCTCTCCTGTCATAGAGAGCAGAAAGGAGAGAGAGGATGTAGTTTTCCTCTGGCCCTGCCTGGCCTGACCTCCCTATTCCCTCATCTCATCCTCATGCCCATAGTACACTGATTACATTTTGTTTACATAATATGGAACTGGAACCAACAACAACAACAACAACAGCATAGTCCTTTAGAACTAGTAAGGCAACTCATTAAGGCCCAGTGCTAATGAAAGCAGTAATGATGGTTTCAGTCCTGCCATGGACCTTATCCACTGTTTGTAACTTTATTCCCATCTATAAGGAGCTCTGGTAGCGTAATGGTTATGAATCGGGCTGCGAACTTGAGGGTCAACAGTTCAAAACTACCAGCTGTTCCGCGGGAGAAAGATGAGGCGTTCTGCTCCCGTAAAGATTTATAGCCTCGGAAACCCTGTATAGGGTCGCTATGAGTCGGAACTGACTCCACGGCACATAACAATAACAACAACATAAGGATTTAGCTCAAGAATGTCAACTCACTTGAGAAAAACCAATCAACTACCAACACTAAGGGGACACAGAATTTGAAATTATCTGGTAAAATGTTAAAGCAGTTATTATAAAAAATGATCCACAAGCAATGGTAAACACTCCTGAAATTAGTAAAATTACAGAATATTTTTAGCAAATAAATAAAAGATGGGAAAGAGAACTGTGTAGAAAATTTTAGAACTGAGAAACACAAAATTGGGTAAGTTCAGTAACAGAGAAAAGAGTCTGAACTTTTAGATACCCTCCCACCCCAAAAAAGCCACCCAAATTGCCATGAAGTCCGTTTCAACTCAAGACAACCCATATATTACAGAGTAGATCTGCTTGCAGAATTTTCTTGGTTAGTGTTTATGTTAGCAGATTGCTGGGCCTTCCTTCTGTGATACTGCTGGGTGGATTAAAACTGACAAGC
This sequence comes from Chrysochloris asiatica, assembly GCF_000296735.1. Classification (NCBI taxonomy): domain Eukaryota; kingdom Metazoa; phylum Chordata; class Mammalia; order Afrosoricida; family Chrysochloridae; genus Chrysochloris; species Chrysochloris asiatica. Next base: position 6,713,650 of record NW_006408568.1, on the reverse strand, counting down.
TTTGGGTTAGTGGTTAAGTGCAAATCCTTTGCCAACTGATCCCAGGGACTCATGTTCATACATCATTGATGAGTGGGCGCAGTTCAGAGTCCTCTGAATTTGAAGAGAGATCAATAAAAATTATCCAATCTGAACAACAGGGAGAAAAATGACAGATAATGAACAGAGCCTTGGGGCTTGTGGAACACTAACAAAAGGTTTAACATTTATATCACCAGTAGAGTCTAAGAAGAAGAGGAGAAAGAGTGTGGTCCTGAAAAAAATATTTGAAGAAAGAATGGATAAAACTTTTCCATAATTATGTCATATCCATAAAAGTGAATGACATAAATTTAGAGATTAAAAAAACTGTAAAGCTTAGACAGGCTAAACCCATAAGAATCCATGCCAAGATACATCAGAAACTGTTGTATCTAAAGAGACAAACATAAATCAAAATCAAAGCATTTTCAGGAAAAGATTCTCATTGAAAGAATCACTAATGGAAGGGAAGAAAAAAAAAAAGAATTTAGAAGGTAGAAGGGAAGAGAGAGGTGCAGGAAGGAAAGGTGAAACAATAAGGTTGTAAATTAGCGGGTAAATCTAAATGCATATCGACTGTATAAAATCAGTAACAATAATGATGAGGATGATATGAAGACTAAATTTGGAATCTAAAAATACTGGACAATATTAGTATATAATATGGAAGGGTATGATCAGATATCAGAGTATTCTTAAATCCTTATATTGGTTGCATGGAGGGTTGAATTTTAAAAGTAACTGGAAGAGAGATGTCTTTATACATGAACATCATGAAGTATCCAAGCTCACAGAGAATATGGAAGATGTAATCAATGCTAGAACAGGAGTTGTGCCTAGGTCATGTGAAGTTCTTTCTAGCTCTAAAATTCTATAGTCTGTGAGGATGAAACCTTGATTGCTCTCGGTCTGGGAAATTCAGATTTCTGAACCTTTGCATTCTTGTCATAAGATTCCCAACATGCTAAGGTCCTTGGATTGTTTGGGAGGAATAGATTAGTAGTTCTCCAGCTCCCTTCACTCTATGACTGGGATCTGCAGAAGAAGATCCTGGAAGTCAGAACCAATTCCAATATCAATATGTCACACACATCCCCTTTAATTTTTGAGTGACCCCTTCAGGGAACCTCTAGTGACAGTGTAAATGAATATGTGGTACATATGTATGTAAGGAGTACATTAGAGGCATGTCCTAGCCACTGCTTCAAGATGTTAAGTCTTCCTTTTTCTGCCCCTTGTTTTCTTCAGCCTTTAATCACAGACCCTTGGTCCTACCCTGATACCCACAGTTAAGCTTCCAGGGTTACTCTTTAGCACCAGTCCATATTGTTTCCAACTGATCCCAGGGACTCAAGTCCATACATCATTGATGAGTGGGCGCAGTTGCTTGGAGATGGAGCAAAAAACCACCTTGGTGTCCTCTCCCTGCCCGTGGTGGATGATGTTTCTCAGGCTCTTCACTGCCTGCACTGTCACTCGTGCCTCATCATTCAGGAAGTTTCGCAAGAATGGAACCAGGCTCTTAAAATTCTGTGACTATATGGAAGATGACAGAGATTACTTACCATCCTGGGAAGAGGGTTTTAAGAAAATAGATGGTGCCTAAGAGAAACAGCAACAATGGACTCAAGTGTAACAATTGTGAGGATGGCATAGGACAGGGCAGTGTTTCATTCTGTTGTGTCAGAACCGACTCAATGGCACCAAACAACAGCAGCATCAACGGGAGAAACAGAAGGGGAATCTGGAGGCTGGACATGCTGCAGGAGGTGGATGGTTGGTGCTCAGGAGGTTTGGAGAGGGTTGAGGACAAATCTATAAAGACCGACTAAGTGGACATTGGGATGTGAACTTGGAGGATACACAAGAATGTGGGTGACTATGAAACCCAAGGGAAGTCATTAAATGTTTCAGGGACCAACATTTGGTTTCCATTTTGTCCTTGCCCTCTCAGCCTTTCCCTCCCGACTCGTACTTGGTCTCGATGCAGGGCCAGATTACTGATTCCTCGGAGCCCAATTTCCTTCATAATCAAGCTGGGCTCCTTGGTCCACTTGATTAGATTGCCCAGAAAGTCATGCCCCAGGGTCTGAGCCACTGATTTGTGCCAGAGGAGCTGTGTGGATGAGGGAGAAAAGGTTATGGTACCCAGTACTCCCCATAGCAAGGTGCTCTGGTAGCACAGTGGTTACGAGTCGGGATGCCAACCTCAAGGTCAGCAGTTCGAAACTACCAGCGGTTCTGTGGGAGAAAGATGAGGCGTTCTGCTCCTGTAAAGATTTACAGCCTCGGAAACCCTGTGTAGGGTCACTATGAGTCGGAACCGACTCCACGGTACTTAACAACACCAACAACAACAACTCCCCATAGCACTCACTCAGGCAAGGACTGTATCCAGTTGAGTTGTTGTTGTTCTGTGCCCTTGAGATGGAAACTATGAGTAAGGGATTGTGTGATAATGCTTTATAAGGCTTGAATTTTGAGCAAGACTGGAATCCATTGATTATCTGAGGAGAACTAGAACTGTTTACCCCTTCCTTAGGATTTCCCTGTCTCCTCTTATCAGACCCCGGCAGAGCCAGGGAAGGGATCTCTATTTTGGATGGTTTGATTCTATTCTTATTCTATTCTACTCTGTTCTTTCTGTTGAATATTTCATCAGCTGCAGGAAATGAAAGAGCTGCTGACCTTTCTCTAGGCTTTCACCTGTGCATAGATGGTCCTGGCCAGGATCCTTCTATGATCATCCAAGCTGTAGAGCAGTCTCCTGACAAGGTTCAGGATTTGGTGCAGAATGTAGAGTTCACAGTTTATCACAACGCCACTAGGAGGGAACACACGGGGTCAGGGATTGCTGGATGAAAGTGGAAAGGAAATAGATGTTTGGAACAGGGAAGAGATGAGGATCTGAGAGACAGGAAAGGAAGGTTGAAGGCTGCTGAATTTGCGTGCTAAGGATCTGGAAGATTGAAGTCAGTGAGGAGAGCAATACCAGGAGTACTGGCGAAACAGTCCTACCTTACCAGGTTTATGATCCCTATGTAGTAAAATTGGGGTGAGGACAGAAGGTCCCAGCAGTTACGCTGATTTGCATAGACCACCACTTTCTCATATGCAGCACCAAGGAACACCAACTTCACTACCTCCAGGGCACAACTGAAGGCCACCACCATTGGGAAAAAAAGGAACAGAAGGATGGACAAGACATTATGCCCCTATACTGATACCCAGGAGACAACTTCCTACTCTGCTAACTGCATTCAACTCTCCTACTGAAAAAAGTTCAGGGCTCTACAGAACCCTTCAATCTTACATCCAATCACACAGAGTTCTGTGAAAGGGGCTATAGAGATATTCTAGTGCCGTGGTTTTCAGATTCTGCTCTGGGGAATGCAGAGCAGAGTTAAGATCTCTCTTCACCTCCACCCCCACTGACGAGATTATTTCTCTGCCTTATTGATTTATTTTTCTCTGGTCCAAACTGCATAGAGAGAAGGACATACACATAGCCCTGCCCCTGACATTTACCATCTCATTGAATCTCTTAAAAAATATGAACAGGTAAGTCAACAGGAGAGGGCATGCAATAAAAAGATGAATGAATAACTATCATCATAAGGAATTAAACCTGGGAGAATATTCTAGTGCACAATATTGCAGTATCCATATCCACATTCGAACTCCCCTCTTCAACAGTTCTATTCTGCAGCAACCACCTACAGCATCTAGTTGCCCAGGGCCCTCAAGAATTGACTATTGGCATTTCTCCATCACCTGAGTGTTCAGCTTACCTAGTGGGGTCAAAGGACTTGTTCTTGCCGTGGATCACCTCCTTGCTGTACACCACCATATTTAGGGGAACATTTTGTTCAATCACCCAGTAGAGGTGAGTCAGCACAGCCAGCAACAGTCGTGGGTACAGTTCCTGGACAGAAGCCTGGCACTGGGATCCCGAGAGCATCTCACATAAGGCACAGGTCACCTGGGAGAGGACACAGTGAAGGAGGAAGCAGAATTGACCAGACCTGGGTGAAGACAGAACATGGCCCCAGAAGCCCTCACACTCACAGCTTAAGCTAAAGTCTCATCCTTTGCCTCTTATCAACACTTTGTTGTTGTTGTTAAGTGCCGTTGAGTCAGTTATGACCCATAGTGACCCTGTATAGGGTTTCCAAGGAGCGGCTAGTGAGCTTGAACCACTGACCTTGCAGTTCAAACCAACTTTGCAGTGCAGAGTATTAACAGTTTAGGGTACAGTTGATTCTGATTCACCTGTGCAAGATATAACCAAAGACCATTCTTCCTAAGGGAAATGAGGGGTCCACCCTTTTATAAGCTGCCTTTTCATTTACTCATTTGATACTAAAGACAAAAAAGGAAATGACTGTAAATTTTCCACCGAGAACAGTGTTTGGCACACTTTGCCCACCCAATTCCATGCCAACAAACTTCCTCCTTCCCACCCCCCAGGTCACACCATTGGACTCCCTCCTTTTCAGAAAACTAAATGAAAGGCCCAGGCTGAGGAAGGGAGCAAGCTGATGGGATTGTACTTGCCCTTTCTGTGTCATGTACTTCTTGGGTTTAAAATTATGTACATACACAAAGGTTAAAGTTCTAAAGGACGGTATGAATATGAGTCCACTGTTCCCCTCCTCCAAATCTGCTCCTAACCTTCGGATGCCCTTTGGTCTTCTGCTCTGCCCCCACGTTCCCAGAACTCTCAGGGTACATAAGTCCTATATGTACTGACCGCCACTGGCTTGAAAGCCATCTCCTTGTTTTCCTGTTTGGACTGGTTCTTTTCCAGGATGCTAATGAACATCTGCAGGATGCTGAGTGTGGTCTGTTGCTGGGTGCCAAACATCTTCCACAGGGCCAGGGTGGTTCTGTAGGACCCAGGGACAGGTATGTCATGGACCGCGGTGACCATGCTCCTGGTACTAGTCTGATCTCAGGCTCATGGAAAACCAGTTCTAGTTCTCAGGAGCTACAAGGAATAAGATCAAAGAGGACTTGACCAGAAAATGGAGATGGGTCAAAGTCAAGGGAGGAAAGATTGACCTTGTGCACTGGTCTTAATGTTGGACTTGGCTAGGGATGGGGAGGGTTCCAGGGTAGAAGAGGTGCTGGGGGTAGGGTACCGATCCCAAGGCAGGGGCTTGGTGAGCAGTGTGAACACGATAGGGTGGGTGTTGTTGCCAGCCAGCGAGCACATAGCCCGAAGAATCTCCTCCTCTGTGCTGGGCTCCAGCTCTGAGTTGAGCCGTTCAATGATGCCCTCCACAACTTCTTCAACCTACAGGCCACAGAACCAAAAGAAATCTCAGCAATCCCTTCTTTGCTTCCTGCTCTCCTCCTCTTTCTACCAACTCCCCATGCTCAGAGGAGCCAGCTTCAAACTTCTAAGGCAGATTCTGCTCAGTGGTGTCAGAGCCCATGCCAGCAGAGGTCACAGAAGGAACTCCAAAAGTTGGTGCCTCCCATAGCTCCACAGTCTAGAAAGGAGGGCCCAGGTTACTCGGCAGACATAAGACTCTCCAGAACAGAAGACAGAAGTCCTAGTGACACTTCAGGGTTCTTTTTCCAGCTGAGATCAGCTTTCAATCCAAGAAACTGCAGGGATGCAGGGGAAATTGGCATTGGATGTGGGGGGACTCATGTCTCTTCCCTGGCTCTAGGCTTCCTATTACAAAAGGAAGCTCATTTCAGTGCGGCACCTCGCTGAAATGGACCTAGGTCAGGCCAGTCCCATAAATGAGTGGGGATTTACAGGGAATGGAGGTGTTTGCTAAGTCCCTGCTGCATGTTAGAGCATGTTAAAGTGGCCACTCAGAGTATGACCCAACCCCATTTTTACAATTTTCTAGTGAAGCCTGAACTGTGGATGTTTATGCAAAACTTTCCCAGTTTTACATGTTAGCCTAAATTTTAAAAAAACAAAATGTGTTTAAATGTGAAGTCATTCCATGAGCTTGATGGTTTGTCATTCATAGTCGTGCCTTTCACAAGAAACTAGGGTGAATTCTCCCCACAATGCTTCTTTGGGCTCGGGCTATTAGATCACCCAGCTGCCTACCCCAGGCACAGAGTTGTTATTAGCTGAGGAACCAAGCCCCAAGAGAAGTAGCACTGCAGCTCTAAGCTCAGAATTACAAATCCCTGTACTCTCTGGGCCCATAGAGAAATCCCAGTCTAAGCCTGTGCTTGATAGTTGGGTGAGTTAAGCCAACAGAGAAGGTATTTGCCCACAGCTGCTCAGTGATAGAGTCAAGAGAGAACCCAATGCTTCTGCCTCATAGGGCAGAGTCCTCACTCACCACACCCTACCTTAATTATGTCTTTGCCCCGTTCCTTCATGACAGCACTCATCAGCTGTGCTGCAGCCAGGGATACCTTGGCCCTGCTGTTGGTCAAGTCCTTGATGGCCATTAACAACAGGTTGGTAAGCTGGACATCAGTGAAGTACTGTGCAAATGCCTGCAACAGGGCAGAGTCGGGCTGGGCACCCCGGGTCCACTGCCTGAGCTAACCTGTACCGTTCTTCTTGGGTTGGGTAGGAGGGAGAGCTTCTCTTACAGATAAGATGCACTTTTGTCTTTGGCCTGCACTGTCTGTCTAACTACTAGAGGACGTTTTCACTGGGGACAGAATCTTCGTAGCTCAGAGGCCAAAAGCTGCACAAATGCAGATCTGGGAAAGTAGGACTAGAGCTAAGATATTGAGTTTATATATTGCTCACAAAGCATCATTAGCATGAATGCAAGATTTTAGGGGGACAGGTAATAAAGAAGAATTAGGACTCAAGATGCTTTAGGAGGAGCATGGGGTAGTCTCCGGGACTACAACTTACATTGTTATTGTTGTAACTTGCTGTCAAGTCAATTCTGACTCATAGTGACCCCATGTGTGCAGAGTAGAACTGTTCCATAGAGTTTTCAAGGCTGTGACATTTCAGAAGCAGATCACCAGGCTTGTCTTTCAAAGAACCTCTGGGTGGATGTGAACCACCCACCTAGTAATCAAGGACTTAACTGCTTGCATCATCCAAGGACTCCTATGGCTTACATTATATAAGACAATTTTCCCGAAGTAAAATTTCAGATCCCAAGATAGAGAGGGAAGGGAGATGGGACAGAAGAGTTCCACCCCCAGGGTCTATGGTACTGGACAAGTGAGAGGCCCAGACCCTCCCCAATTTGTCTCTGGCTCTGGCCCTCACCTTGGCGATCTCAAAGGTGTTGTTATAGAACAAGTTGGCACTACAGAATTCATTCTTGCCCTCTTCTTCCCAAAAGCCCTGTTTCTTCCTTTCTGTTTCTGAAACAAAGAGACCCCAGTCCACCCCTCAGACACTTAGGAGGATTCTTAGGCTCCCTTTCCCCACCTTTCAGGGATCTTGGCCAGGACCAAAACACGAACTGAACTAACTCCCAGATTGGGGATCTGGGAGTAGGGGAATGGACTTAGCTAAGAAATGGTTAAGAGCTAATGTCAAAAGAAGCGCCACTTTTCCTGTCTCAGAGCAGAAATAGAATTGGGTAAGAATATGAGTCTCTGCCAGAGTGGGAAATACTAATACAAACAAGCTATCTTCTGAGCAGATCTTTTGTCTTAAGAAAATATCTGTACATATTTGGAGGCATGCTCCTCTGTGGAAATGAGGTGTCCAGTCAGGTTCTCACTCTTCTAGAATGGAATGGGTAGGAGGAGACTGGAGGGAAAGTGAGGAGAAAGTGTCATCATACTCCTTTGAGTCAGGAGGATGCAGTAGAGGTTGTAGACAGCCTGGGAAGACAGGAAGCAGATATTGTCCTCTGAGTCTTGACAGCGGAGGGCCAGCAGCTTTACGAGTTTCCCCAGGTAGGTGAACTTGATTTCCATCTGGAGGGGAGAGTTGGAGGTTACAAGTGATCCCAGACACTCCCTTAGACTAGATTATCACAGGAAAGTTGCCGGGAGAGAGGATGCATATGTTAGAGACATGAAATGTGAGAGTACATAAGTTAAAATACAAAAGCAAAATAAAACTTATTTTCTCAGAGTTAGTTCTGACTCATAGTGACCCTACAGGATTTCCTAGGCTGTAAATCTTTCTCCTACAGAGCAGCTGGTTGGTTCAAGAAATCTCTTGGTTAGCAGCCAAGTGCTTAACCACTGCACCACAGGCTCCTTAGATGAGTTAATGGGAATGGAATTAGACAGGTGAATTGTGGGCTTTAAAGTACAAATAGGTCATAGTTTTGAAATGACCTTATTTATACTATGTTCCTTTTTGCCTTCTTCTAACTCAGCTTTATTGGCTACACAAAGGCTTTCGATTGTGTAGATCATGACAAGCTACGGACAACATTGCGAACTATGAGTATTCTGGAACACTTAATTGTGCTCATGAGGAATCTGTACATAGATCAAGAGGCAGTTGTTCGAACAGAATATGGTAATACTGAATGGTTTAAAATTAAGAAAGGTGTGCGACAAGGTTGTATTCTTTCACCACACTTATTCAACCTGTATGATGAGCAAATAATCTGAGAAGCTGGGTTATATGAAGAAAAACGGGGCATCAGGATTGGAGGAAGACTCATTAGCAACCTGCAATATGCAGATGTTACAACTTTGCTTGCTGAAGGTGAAGAGGACTTAAAATATTTACTGCTGAAGACCAAAGAGCACAGCCTTCGGTATGTATTGCATCTTAATGTAAAGAAAAAAAAATCCTTAACACTGGACCAATAAACAACATTCTTATCAACAGGGAAAAGATTGAAGTTGTCAAGGACTACATCCTTTTTGGATCAACCATCAACACTCATGGAAGCAGCAGTCAAGAAATCAAATGATGTACTGCATTAGGCAAATCTGCTGCACGAGACCTTTTTAAAGTGTTGAAGAGCAAAGATGTCAGCTTGAAGACAATGGTGTGCCTGATCCAAGCCATGGTATTTTCAATAACCTCATATGCATGTGAAAGCTGGACAGTGAATAACGAAGACTGTAGAAGAATTGATGCTCTTGAGTTCTGGTGTTGGAGGAGAATATTGAAAGTACTGTGGGCTGTCAAAAGAACCAACAGATCTGTGTTGGAAGAAGTGTAGCCAGAGTGCTCCTTGGAGGCCAGGATGGCCAAACTTCATCTCTCATACTTCAAACGTATTGTCAGGAGGGGCCAGTCGCTAGGGAAGGGTATCATGTTTGGTAAGGTGGAGGGTCAGAGAAAAAGAGGAAGACCCCCAGCAAAATGGATTGGCAAAATGGCAGCATCAATGGGCTCAAGCGTAGCAACACTAGTGAGGTTGGCCCAGGATCGGGCAGTGTTTAGTTCTGTTGTGCATAGGGTCTCTATGAGTCGGTACTGACTCGATGACACCTAACAACAACAACAGCCAAGCTTCAGTGCCTCCTCCTCCATGAAACTTTCCGTACCTGTCACCTCCCCAGACCCCCACATGAGATCATTTGGAATTTGACCTTTCATTTGGGTTGGTACATTCACCATCACCTTCTACTACAGTTTGTTCCATGTGTGCCTATCTCCTCTAATGGACTATAAGTTCCATGAAGAGAACTGTCCTGGTCATATCTGCCTCCATTATAATACCTAGGACAGTGCTTGGTACATGGTGGTATTCAGTAACTGCTTGTTAGGTAGGAGGAATTGAATCAAATTGAACCAAGTAGAATGGAGTTGAACTGGTGGATAAAGAAAAGGACAAGCTGATGATGTGAGGAGTGAGGTGGAAGAGAAAAAGATGGTATGCAAAGAAGAAAAGACAATGGGATCTTAGAGATGGTATGAGGCTGAATGGCCACAGCTCCTTCATATATGTGATGAAGATTGGGATAAAGTAGGGAGAGAGTGGTCAGAATGGGTGCTGAGACCAGAGGGGTTGCTGAATGAGGTCCCGACTCACTTGGAAGTTGTCCATTTTTGCAAGGAAGCCAAGAATACGGGCAGCGCACCACATAGCTCGTTTCCGCTCATGTTCCTTTGGGGAGTTCATCCATATGCTCAGAAACTGGAGGGAAAAGAGAATGAAAGAAGAGCCTGTTCAATTGCATCTCAGAGGTGAGAAAGGTAACCTTGAGTCTGGTTTATCAGTGCATCAGAGTCACACTTATGAATTCTGGTCAAAAGGAGGGAATATATAGAACTGAATTTCAAATTCTCATAGACTTTAGACACTCTGGAGCCATTGAGGCTGGATGAACCCCTGAAACTATCACTCTGAGATAATCTTTAAACCTTAAATGAAAATTATCCCCTGAAGTCTTCTTTAAACCAAACTTAGTTAGTTTAATTAATAAAAAATGTCTGCCTTGAGCATTGTGCTTTCTTTAAAAAAACACTGTCCTTATGGGATTAAATTGACAACAGCAACTTGAAAGATTGGCTAGAGAGCTCAGGGGGCAGTGAGTTCATGCTAATGGAAAGGCACCATTTGGAAAAGGAGGAGGAGCATAGTTGTATCACCTGAAGAATATAATTAATGCCACTGATTTGTACTTATAAAAATGGTTGAATGGTATATATTTTTATATATATAATTGTTTGCCATGGTTATTTTCAACCACCACCAAAATTCAAATTATTTTTTAAAAAAATACACAGGGAGATTTTAAGAAAAGAACAAATGCTTGTTTTAGAAGGTGGTAGACATGTATGTATACATGTATCATGTAATCTATTATATTATAATAGATTATAATATTTTGTATTGTACTTTTAAAATTTGTTGTGTTTTTTTTTAAATCAGGGCCACATTTCTGAGAGCAGGACTTCTTTGCCAGATTGCATGAAGGTCTGGCATCAGAAGTTTTCATTTCATTTCTCTAGCCCACAATTTTTCCTTTATCTAGTGACTAGAGCTGAGCTGGAATCCTGGTATGGCACTGTGGGTTAATGCGCTGGACTGCAAAGTCAGTTTGAACTGCAATATTGGCAGTTCAAGCTCACCAGTCGCTCCTAGGAAACCCTATACAGGGTAGCTGTGGGTTAGAACCAACTCAATGGTGCTTCGCAGCAACAATAACAAAAGAGCTGAGCTTATGTGAAAATCTCCATACTAGTGCCTCTTTCTTCCATATTGAGGCAGTGACTCTGAAATGATATTGGCCATGATTCACTTCTTAGTTGCCATTCAGTCAGATCTAACTCATGGTGACCTTATATGTAACAGAATGAAATGTTGCCCAGTCCTATGATGCCTTAATCTTCCAATACTATATTGGACAGTAAGGAGCCCTGGTGACAGTGTAGGTTAAGCACTGGACTGCTAACTTCAAGATTGGCAGTTCAAACCCACCAGCCACACCTTGGGAAAAAGATGAGGCTTTCTGCTCCAGTAAAGCTTTACAACCTCAGAAACTTTTTGCAGGGTTGCTATGAGTTGGAATCAACTTGATAGCATTGGGTTTAGTTTTTGGGTTATATCGGACAGTGCATGCAGTGCCCAACTTAAGACATATTCAAGTTATTACCAAGCACACTTACGACCATCTATTTTGTCACTGTTGTTTGTAAATCCTATCATTAGTAAAAGAATCCTAGTACTGAAGCTAGTTAAGTGTTGGACTGCTAATGAAAAGGCTGGCAGTTCAAACTCACCAGCTGCTCCATGGGAGAAAGATGAAGCAATTTGCTTCTGTAAAGATTTACAGCCTGGGAAACCCCTAGGGAGCATTGTACTCTGCCCTAGAAGGTGCTATGAGTTGGAATTAACCTGAATGGTAGGGTCACCATTGTTACATATATGCATGCAATGTTACAGCGTGTAATTTGCGTATTTTGTCATTCTCAGGTATCACGTGCAAATGATCAACTTCATGATTTACTGTTCAAAACATTTCTGTATGAACTTCATTTTCTACACTGGACCAAGGGTTTCAGTGGCTTGAAAACATGGACCCCAATGCTGATCGATAGGCAGATTCCGGGAGCATTGAGATGTTAGCCCCAAAGTATTTGTTCCTAGGGTTCCAGTTCATACCTGCACAGGTTTATTCCAAATCAGATGTGTTTTAGCATGTCTCTGCAATCAGAGGATGACTGCAGACAAGTTCTTTCAAACTCTTCATCTTGTGAGATGAAGATCTGGTTAAAACAGTGGCTTCCCAGGGATCTGCTAGGCCAGTTAAATTCAAGGCAGAGAAGTCAACTCAGAAGATTATGGCAATTGTTTTTTTGAGATTCCAAAGTAGTAATCTTGATTGTTATTGTTATTAGGTGCCGTTGAGTTGGTACCAACTCATAGTAACTCTATGCAAAACAGAACAAAACACTGCCCAGTCTCGCACCAACCTCACAATCATTGCTATGCTTGATCCCATTGCTGCTGCCACTGTACCCATCAATTTCATTGGGGGTCTTTCTCTTTTTCTCCGACCTTCCACTTTACCAAGCATGATGTCCTTCTCCAGAGACTGATCCTTCCTAACAATATGTCTGAAGTATGAGAGACGAAGTCTGGCCATGCTGACTTCCAAGGAGCATTCTGGTTGTACTTCTTCCAACACAGACTGGTTTGTTCTTTTAGCAGCCCATAGTACTTTTAATGCTCTCCTCTAACACCATAACTCAAATGCATCAATTCCTCTACCATCTTCCTTATTCACTGTCCAACTTTCACATGCATATGAGGTAATCTTGATAAATTTTCTCAAAGGACACAGGATGATCATGGAGGCGTACTACAAAGAAGTCTTTGAGAAAACTGAAAACCACGCTAGTGAGAAAAAGGTCAGGAGACTTGTGCCAAGGAGAAACAGCAGCAACTACCCATTAATAATCAGAACATGGAATGTATGACATATGAATCTAGGAAAACTGGAAGTTGTCAGCATTGAAATGGAACGCATAAAGTTTGATATCCTAGGCATTAGTGAGCTGAAGTGGACTGGTATTGGCCATTTTGAATGAGACAATCATATGGTTTACTATGCTGGAAATGACAAATTGAAGAGAAATGGCATTATATTCATCGCCAAAAAGAAAATTTCAAGATCCGTCGTGAAGTACAATGCTGTCTGTGATAGGATAATATCCATAAGCCTTTAACTATTGCATTCTTCCTTGTGTCTCCTGCTACCTTCATCTTTCCTCTGCTAAACTCCCTCTTGTTGTATATTGCCTGTCCTGGCACCCATGTATTTATCCTTTAGTCCATAAATAACTTTCCCTCCCCACCAACTATCATAGATTGTTTCTTTTATTAAGAAAATCTTATTTAAAAAGCTTTTTTACAACATTGGTCTCATACAATGTTTGTCTTTTGTGATCGACTAATTTCGCTCAGCATAATGTCCTCCAAGTTCAACCATGGTGTGAGGTGTCCCACAGATTCATCAACATTTTATAATATTCCACTGTATGTGTGTACTAAAGTTTGTTTAACCATTTGTCTGTTAACAGGCATTTAGGCTGTAGCCATTTTTTGATACCTCTCATGTAGACAGCATATTGAAGGATTTTGTTGTCTCATCCATTCTGCTCTTTATGTCTCTTGACTGGTACATTTAATCCATTTACATTCAGTATAATTATCAATAAGTATTAATTGATTGTTGCCATTTATCTGTGTGTGGCTTTGTGTGTGTGTATTACTGCCAGATTCTTTGTTTCACATAATTTTCTGTACTAAGCTTAGTTTGATTGTGGGTTATCTTCCTAATTTTCTTATTATATTTTGATGTACAGGTGCATTATTTTTCTTTGAGATTATCCTATAATTTATTAATTTTTTTCCATGCTTTAAAGTCTGTTTTATCTTGAAGTTTACTTGATCTCCTTACCATTTGGAAGTGCCATGGGCTGCCAAAAGAGCCAATAGATCCGTTTTGGAAGAAGTGCATCCAGAGTGCTCCTTGGAGACCAAGGTGGCCAAACTTCGTCTCTCATACTTTGAACAAACCGTCAGGAAGGACCAGTCACTGGAGAAGGATATCATGTTTGGTAAAGTGGAGGGTCCAAGAAAAAGAGGAAGACCCCCAATGATATGGATTGACCAAGTGGCAGCATCGATGGACTCAAGCATGACAAGAGTAGTGAGGTTGGCCCAGGATCGGGCAGTGTTTTGTTCTGCTGTGCATAAGGTTGCTATGAGTCGGTACTGACTCAATGGCACCTAACAACAACATATCTACACTAGTCCCCCTTTTTGCTTTGTAGTTGATTTCTCTATATATTGATATCTCTGGATCCCTATTTTCAGTCTTGTAAGTTTGTTTTTCTTTAAATACTTCTATATCTAGATTGAGTTCTGGGAGGTGGTATCATGAATGGTAATCTCAGGTTGTTGTCTGCTGTTGTTGATTCCCAGTCCAAAGTACACCCTTTAGCAGTTTTTGTAAAGTTGGTCTGGTCATTACAAATTCCTTTAATTTCTATTGACCAGAAAATGTCCTAAATTCACTGTCATATTTGATGGATGGCTTTGCTGGGTATATGATTCTTGGTTGGCAATCTTTTTCTTTCAGAGTTTTGTATATATCATTCTATTGCCTTCTTGCCTGCATGGTTTCTGCTGAGAAATCAAGAGCTTAGCCTTATTGGCACTCATTTGTAGGCAACTTTTCATTTTTACCAAGCTGCTTTCAGGATTCTTTGTCTTTGATTTTGGAAAGCTTGGTTATTATATGTCTTGGTGATTTTCTTTTGGGATCTATCCTGCTTGGGCTCATTCAGCTACTTGAATGCTTTTCTTCTCGTCTTTCATAATGTTAGGGAAGTTTTCTTCCAAAAACTCTTTTGATAATTTTTTCTGTGCTTGTTTCTTCCTGTTCTGGAATTCCAGTCACTCATAAGTTGGTCCTCTTCAAAATTCTTAGACTTTCTTTGGATTTTTTTCTTTCTTTTTTTTTTTTTTTTCTGATTATTCTTCTAGCATACTAGCATTGAGAGACTTATTTTCAAGTTCACTAATTCATGTTTCCATTGTTGTGCATCTTACTCCTTGGTCCTGTCAATGTATTTCTGAGATCCTAGTATTAATTCTTCTGGATTGCTAATTGCAGGCTTTGTATTGTTTCAAAATTTGCTTTTATTTTGTCTGTTTTTCTTGTAGTGTTTTCCTGGATTCTTCTAAAGTTTTTATTATTGTTCTTGCTTCTCTCCATCTTTCTATCAATCCTTTGAAGGTACCTAAATATCATTCTTATGAATTCTTTTTCAGTTAGTTCTATTACCTTTTCTTCCTCAGACATGTCTTCTGGCTCTACAACTTGGTGACTTGTTTGAGCCATTCTCTCTTGTTTCTTTGTTTGCTAAAATTGTCTGTTTTCTCTGGGCCATTGTGAGGTTGTTGTATTTGTAAAAACAAAAAATAAAGTTGCTGAACCTTGAGGGGAGAAATCTCTGTGGGGCTCCTGAAATTCAAGGAGCTCACAAGGTGGTTGTGGAAGAGATATAACCGCAAAATTCCTGGTCTCAGATGGAATTCCTATTGGCCTTGGCATTATCTATGTTCAGGGCATTCAATCTAGAAGTAGTTAGTGGGGGACCCTGATGGAGCTGGTTTCACTGTCTGTTAAGACCACAGGGAAGCTGAGGGCAGGATGACTGGTTGACTGTTGGTCTGGTGGCTCTGCAGGTCTGGAGCAGAGCTCATCGGAATCCAGACACTAAAATGGCACCTGAAAGCAGTCAGTGTCCACCTCACAATGGCGTGGCTTTCAACCACATGTCTCTGAACTCCTAGAAAGCAGAGTCTGCACTAGAGGTGGATAAGGGTGGGAGTTGGCCACACTTCTGGTCACGAGGAGAGCATGGAGAAAAAGAAGAAATCGTACCTTTTCTGTCACCAGCATGAATGTATTCTGCCAGGCCTCCCTCCATTGCCAAAGCTGCTCACAAGATGATGGAGCCACATCTGGTCAGCCATTCACCAGTCAGTCTCCCTCTCTAACAGTCCCTCTACCTACCTCTTTAAACTTTCTTCTGAAGTTCCGGGTGCCAGAATTTTCATCTGTGTCTCTTTTATTTTGTCTCATATCTTTTTTGTAGAGGGTCTGTGTAGCAAGTCTGTCTAGTTTGCCATCTTTCTGGAAGTCCTACTTCTGAAATGAGGAAAATTGCTGGCCCCTGACCACTCGGAGGTGGCAGCTCCGCACATCCCTTGAATCATCACTGGATGATGCCAAGGGTGGCAGATCCCCAGTGCCAGGGAAAGAGCTGTTTCTCCGCATTTTGAGTTGTGCTCCATCAGCAAATGAAGGTTCTGAAAGCTTTGCTCCATTCATGTCATTATGCAACTCTACTTTGAGGAGACACCTCTTTCCCAGTTGCATTTTGAGTGTCTTCCAACCTGAGGGGCTAGTTTTCCGGCAACATATATGACAATGTTCTGCAACTATTCATAATGTTTTCAGTGGCTAACCATACAGAAGTAGTCTATTTCTTCTTCTTCCTAGTCTATCTTAGTCTGGAAGCTCCACTGAAACCTGTCCATGCATGACCCTGCTGGTATTTTGAATACTGGTAGCACAGCTTCCAGAATCACAGCATCACACAAGCCATCACAGTACAACAAACTGACAGACAAGTAGTGGAGTTTTCATATATAACATCCTCAAAATAACAAAACTGTGAAGAGCAGACTAGTGGTGAGTAGGGAGAGCTGAAGGTTTGTGTGTGAGGCATGTGATTATACATGAGCACTCAATACAGGGAGTCCCTCTGTGGTGATAGAACAGTTTTCTTATCATGATGGCAGTGGTGGTAATTACATGAATCTATATACCTGAGGTCAATTTGCATAGAACACACACACAAATGAGTACATGCCCAAACAGAATAAGTTCTATAGTCTAAACAACAGTATTGTACTGATGTCAACTCCCTAGATTTGATCCCATATTACTGTCATTTAAGATGTCACCTTAAATGTTCAAAGGAGCATGATTAAGGGTTCTTGAATTCCCATTCTTTGCAGTGCTATTTATAATTTATTATTATCCAAACAGTCGAATGGAACACAGGTAAATATCTTTCTGATCTTCTCTGCTTTTAGTCAAGATCCATCTGACATCAGCAGTGATATCCTTCATTCCATGTCCTCTTCTGAACCTGGCTTGAATTTTTGACAGGTCCCTGTTAATGCACAGTTGCAACCATTTAAAAATTGTCTTTAGCATAATTTTATTTGTGTGTGATATTATTAATGCTATTGTTCAATTGTTTCCCCATCCTATTGGATCACCTTTATTTAAAATAGGCATACATATGGATATCTTTCAGTGGGTTGGTCAGGTAGGTCTCTCCCAAATTTCTTGACAAAGACTAGCGAGTACTTCCAGCTTTGTATCCATGTGTTGAAATATCTCAATTGGTATTCCTTCAATTCTTGGAGGCTTGTTTTTTTGCCAATGTCATTGGTATAACTTGGACTTCTTCCTTTAGGACCACCAGTTCTTGATCATACGTTGCCTCCTGAAATGGCTGAATGTTAACCAATTCTTTTTAGGATAGTATCTTCCTTTTATCTTTTTATGTTTTCTGTGTCATTCTATTTTTTTGCTCATAGAAACCTTCAACTCAGGAGTTAATTTTTTGATCAGTTCTTTCAGCTTGAGAAATGCTGAATATTTTCTTCGTCTTTGGTTTTCTAACTCTAGGTCTTTACACATTTCATTATAATACTTTGTCTTTTCAAGATGCCCTTTGTTCAGCTCTTTTACTTCATTTCTTCCATTCACTTTAGCTACTGTACGTTCAAAAGCAAGTTTCAGAATCTCTTCTGAAACCCATTTTGATCATTCCCTTCTTGACTGTCTTTTAAATGATCTTTTTGTTTTCTCTATATATAATATCTTGATGTCATCCCACAATTTATCTGGTCTTTGGTCATTAGTGTTGAATGTGTCAAATCTATTCTTGAGCTGGTCTCTAAATTTAGACGGGTTATACTTTGACTCTTGTGGACATGTTTTAGTTTTCTTCAGCTTCAAGTTGAATTTGCATATGACCAATTGATTGCTCTACAGTCAGCCCCTGGACTTTTCTGACTGATGAAAATGATCTTCTCCATCTGTCTTTCAACAAATATGATCTATTTGATTCCTGTATATTCCATCCAGTGAGGTCCACATGTATAGTCACCATTTATGTTGTTGAAAAAAGTTATTTGCAATGAATAAATTATTCGTTTTACAAAATTCTATGAAGCAAAATCTCTCTTATCAGTTTCTATCACCAAGGCCATATTTTCTTCTTTGTTTCCAACTTTTACAATCCAATCACCAGTAATTATCAAATATCTTGATTGCATGATTGACCAATTTTGGAGGCAGAGGTTGATAAAAAACGTACATTTCTTCATCTTTAGCATTAGTGGTTGGTGCATAAATTTGAATTAACAGTCATATTAACTGGTCTTCTTGCTATTGTTGCTGTTAAATGCCACTGAGTTGATTTTGATTCATAGCAACTCTGCAGAGAGTTTCCAAGGAGCGGATGTTTCATCACTGACAGTGTTGAATTTCAGGATTGATCTTGAAATGCTCTTTCTAATGATTAATGCAACACCATTCCTTTTCAATTTGTCATTCCCAGCAGAGTAGACCATGTTTGTCCAAATAAGAATTACCCATACCAGTCCATTTCAGCTTACTAGGGTCTATGATATTGAACTTTGAATGTTCCACAACTTCTAATTTTTCTTGAGTCATATTTCATATATTCCATGTTTTGATTGCTAATGCATGTTTGAAGCTGTTCCTTCTCATTTTGATTCATGCCACATCAGCAAATGAAGGCCCTGAAAGCTTTACTTTATCCAAGGCATTAAAATTGACTCAAGAGGATACCTGGTAAAATGGCAGTCTAGGCAGACACACTACATGGACCCTCTACAACAAAGATACAAGAGATAAAACAGACACAGATTAAAATCCTGGAACCCTGAACTTCACAATAAAAGTTAAAGAAGTAGATTGAGTGCTTTTTGGGAGGAGAAGCTGAGCAGGGACAGTGAGAGAGGGAGACTGGAGAATAGCCGGCCAGAGATAGCATGACCATCTTGAACCTTTGTGAGCAGCTTTGGCAACAGAAGGTGACCTGGCAGAGCAGATTCACACAGGTGATGGGGAAAGATGGGGTTCCTTCTATGTTCCCACACAACCCTGGTGACCAGCTGTGTTCAGCTCTCACCCTCATCTACCCCTAGCACAGCCCCTGCTTCCTGGCGTTCAGAGCCATGTGGTTGGGAGCCATGCCAGTGTGAGGCAGGGGCTGACTGCCCCACTTCAGCATGCTGTTTTGGTGCCTGGATTTAGGTGGGCTTGGTTTAGGACCTACAGAACCCACAGAGCCACCAGACTAGCATTTAATCAGTTACCCTGACCCCAGTTGCCCTGTGGTGCTGGATCACATAGGGAGCTGAAAATAGCTTCATCAAGGGCCTCCATGAACTACTTTGGGATTAAGTGCCCTGAATATAGATAACACGAAGGAACTCCATCGAGGGCCAGGAACTCTGCTGCCATATCCCTCCCATACCAACTTCTTGAGATCCTTGGCTTGCAGAAGAAGCTCCCCAGAGTTTGCTCTCTCTGCATCCAACAGCTGCACTGTTTATTTATTTATTTATTTTGTATTGTAGATTGTCTTTTTTCTTTTGTTTTTTCATAGTTTTTGTTTGTTTACTCTTTCTTCTTCCTCTGTCTTATTTTCCCACTTATTCTTCTTCCTTTTTTCCTCCTTTTGCTCTTTCTTTACTACTCTCTACTCTCTCTTTTCATCATTCCATCTTCTTGTTTTTTCTAAGATTATTTTTATTTTAAAATTTCCTTTAATTTTCTTTTCCATAGCTCCATTTCCCTGTCCCTCATTTCTCTTTTTAGTTATTATATCATTTTTTTCTGGTCCCTGCCTGTTTTTAATTATTTTTATCCTTTATTATTTACTCTTTTCACTGTTGGTTGCTTGCTTATGTATTCTGTTTTACTTCTTGGTATGGGTGTGGTGGAGGAGGAGGGGGAGATTTCTGTCATTGTCACTCAAAAGAGATAACAGTGTCCATATGGTCCAGCTACAACCATACCCTCTGATGCTCCAACCACTAGGCAAGACCTTTGCCAGCTTCTATACCACTTGATCAATGATAGATAGCAACCAATACCAGCCAAACCTACCCCTAACTGAGGCACATGAACAATGAATGGAAAACAGTGTACCAGCTTCCATTCTCTAACTACACCCACAAAAGACAGTTGGTGAGAAACTAAGAATATATCAACATACAATCATCAATTAAATACAAATGTAACACCACAATGTCCCAGAGATAACAGACAAATTTAGCTTAACAAAGAATCATGAGAGAATGGCACAAACAAATGACCAAGATGCAGATTCAAAAAATGTTTCAGAAGAAGAAAAGGTAATGGAACTAACTGAAAAATAATCCAAAATAATGATATTTATGTACCTATAAAGGATTGACAGAAAGATCAAGAAAAGCAAGGAGAACACACACACACACACACAAAAAAAAAAAAAACTTTAGAAGAATTCAGGAACATACTATAATAACAAGCAGACAAAATAAATACAAACTTTGAAACAATACAAAACCTGCTATTAGAAATCCAGAAGATTAATACTAAGATTTTAGAAATGAGCAATACAGTGAAAGGGTAAAGGAGCAGATTTGAAACAATGGAAGCCCAAACTAGTAAGCTTGAATATAAATTTCTCAATACCAGTATGCCAGAAGAACTATATATAAAAAATAATTTTAAAATTCAAAAAAATCCAAAGAGTTATATGGTCCACCATAAGAGGAATATGGTATACTATATTCTAGAATTCTAGAATATGGTATACTATGTTCTAGAATTCTAGAACAGGATGAGACAATTTACAATTACAGAGAAAATTGTCAAAGAATTTTTGGAAGACAACTTCCCTAACAACAGGCAAGATGAGAAGACAGGCAATACAAGAAGCTGAACAAACCCCAAACAGGATAGATCCCAAAGGAAAATCACTAAGACATATTGTAATAAAACTTTCCAAAAACAAAGACAAAGTAAGAATCCCAAGAGCAGCTTGGAAAAGATTAAAAGTTACTTATAAAGGAGAACCAGTAAAGTAAGGCTAAGCTCTGATTTCTCAGCAGAAACCAGGCAGGCAAGAGGCAATGGGATGGCAGATACAAAACTCTGAAAGAAAAAACTTGGCAACCAAGAATCATATACTCAGCAAAGCTGTCCCTCCAATATGATGGTGAAATTGGATATCTCCAGAAAAACAAAAATTAAAGGAATTTGTAATAACAAGACCAACTTTACAGAGAACCAACAACAGCAGGCAACAACCTGACATTAGTATACATAACAACACCACCCAATACTCAATCCAAATATGGTTAGTTGTTGTTATTACTGTTAAGTGCCATAGAATTGGTTCTGACCCATAGTGATCCTGTACAGGGTTACCAAGGTGTGGCTGGTGAGTTTGAACTGCTGACCTTGTGGTTCAAACCAGCTTTGCAGTCCAGTGCATTAACCCACAGTGCCACACCAGGATTCCCAATCCAAATATACAAGTATTTAAAGTAAAACAAACCTACATGACCAAATATAGAGAACCACAGATATCAATTTATAATGAAGTCAACAACAAAGCAAAAAGAGGGAATAGTGTAGATATAGAACTTTCAAATGGTGGGGAAGCCAAGCAGATTTCAAAATAAAACAGGCTGCTTTAAATGGAGGGGGGGTGGGGAATCAGTAAATTAATACACCTTCACATGAAAATAAAAAAGAAGAAAACCAGAAAGATTTATTAGACATTAACACAACAGGAATGAAGAAACTGAAAAGAAAACTCATGAACACAATTAACTTAACTCAGGATAGAAAATTATCTGGAAGAAAGAAATCAGCATCACACACACACACACACACACACACAAAAAAAAAACACACAGCAAAATGACAGCAATCAATTCATGCTTATTGATAATTACACTGAATGAAAATGGATTTAATGCACCAAACAAGAGGCAGAGAGTAGCAGAATTGATAAGAAAACATGATACTTTGATATGCTGTTTACAAGAGCCACATCTTACACACAAATACAAAATTAAAAAAAAAAAAAATTCAAAGGATGTGAAAAAATATGCCAAGCTAATGGCAATAAAAAACAAGCAGGAGTGGCCATTTTAACCTCTGACTTTAAGACAAATGAAATAGACTTTAAGGCAAGGCAAAAACTAGCATAAAAGACAAAGACGGACATCATATCATAATTAAGGGGTCAATAGAACAAGAGGACATAACCATTAATAAATATCTATGCTCTCAATGGAAGCCTCACAATGCCAAAATGAAATTCTAATAGAAGTGAAAAAAGAAATAGAAAATTCTATAATAATTGTTGTTGCTGTTAAGCGCCGTCAAGTTGGTTCTGACCCATAGCAACCCTGGACAGGGTTTTCAAGGAGTGACTGGTGAGCTTGAATCACCTACTTTGTGGTTCAAACAACTTTGCAGTCAAGCACATTAACCCACAGCACCACACCAGGACTCCCTACAATAATGGGAGATTTTAATACACCACTTTTGATGAAGGGCAGAACAACTACAAAGACACAGAAGAACTAAACAACACAATCAAAATACTATAAAGCATTTTTTCAGATCACAATGCTATAAAATTAGAAATCAACAATAGGAAGATCAAGGAAAAGAATCAAATATGTGGAAAATGAACAACACCTTGCTTAAAACTTACTGGGTTATAGATTAAGTAAAAATTAAATTAAAAAATTCCATGTGACCTTAGGTGGAATCCTACGCCCCATCCAGAACCTTCTGAGGTGGGACATTCCCACTAGAAAGGACAAACAGACCAACCTGGAACTACTAGAGCAACAGAAGATGCATCTTCAAAGAAATACCAGCAAGAAAAATCCAAAACAAAATTGGCAGTATAATTGGCTACTATAAGAAGAAGCAAGTTGTTCACTGGGAATCTATCAAGGCAAACATTCAAATTCCTTCAGGACAAACCCCTCTCCAAGACTGAAACTCAAAGGAAACACATGAGCAGGCATGTAAACTTCCTGGCGACCACGTTGGTCTACTGGTGAGTGGAAGAGGGGGGAAATGGGCTAAGTTCGACCATGTTCCATAGACTCCCATTGACCTGGATATGAGAGAGAGAAGAGGAAGGGCTGGTTGGTCCAAAGCATGGTGAGACCTGGGGACTCCTGAGTCCATGGATGAGGGCATAGAAACAGAAGTGAGGGGAGATGCACAAGAACACCCAAAGTTGTAAATAGCATCCATGTAACCTAGACTTGATGACTTGATAATCAGAAATCAACTAGAGGAAGATAAGAAAACATTTTTTGATGATAGAAACGAGTATAAATTGCTACAATCTGATGAACTTGACCTTACTTATGGATGTAGTAGCTCAAGGTACCAACTGAAAGGGAAGGAGACATCACATCAAGTATCAATCCTACCCCCTCTGTATACAGGGTAGATTGTTGTTATGTGCCAAGGAATCGGTTCCTACTCATAGCGACCCTGCACAGGGTTTCCGAGGCTGTTAATCTTTACGGGAGCAGAACGCCTCATCTTTCGCCCACGGAGCAGCTGGTAGTTTTGAACTGCTGACCTTGTGGTTTGCAGCCTGATTCCTAACCACTACGCTACCAGAGCTCCTTATACAGGGTAGAAAAGGACAGGAAACTTAGACATTGGCTACCTAAAATGAAGGGGCAATAAAGGCACGAAGTGACTGGATTACAAGTTTTCAAGAGGGAGTTTAGTTTAAGAATGTGCAGGGGAGGGTAGAGTCCCCACTGAATAGTTTTCATCTTGTGTAGATGGGTCTGGTGAAAGGAGATGGGGATAAGATTCTTATGATTCAATAGTAAGTAATTGTTATCATGACTAATTGTGACTGTCACAACTGTAAAGGTAGAAGTTTTATAACAAAAATGGGGGAGTAGTTAATCTTACAGTTCAGAAAGAGAGGACCCTAGGACCATCAAGGGAGAAGAGCACGAGGGGAATGCGTGACCCCATCCAGAGAAGCAGCGGCACCAGAGATGGAGGCAGAGACGAGATCATGGAAAGGGAGCAGCTAAGAACTCTGGACTCATGGAAAGAGGGACTGGGTGCTGGCGGCCAGGAGGCAGGCTTGCAGAACATGCCCTTTGGTTGTTTAAATTATTATACATTCCTGAGTATTTTTGTGTACATCCCTCCACCCGCCCACCCCACCCCCCAAAAAAACAGAGGGAATAGAAGCAAATACTGTTGAATGGTGATGCACAGAGTAGACTGTAAATCATTGCAATGAAACAATGTAAAGCCGATGTTCTCTCATGTAAACTATCACTCAGTTCACAATAAAACTTAAAATAAAAATTTTAAAAATTCCATGAGTCAAATGAAAATGAAAACAAAAGTTACCAAAACCTTTGGGACACAGAAAAAGCAGTGCTCAGAGGGCAATTTATAGCAATAAATGCACACATCCAAAAAGAAGAACCAAAATCAACCTTCATCAAACCTTTCTAATAATTAGAAAAAGAGCAGCAAAGTAAGCCTACTGCCACAAGAAGTGAATAAATAAGAAAGATTAGAGTTGAAATACGTGAAATAGGAAAACAATAGAAAGAATCAACAAAATAAGTTGGTTTATTGAAATGATTAATAAATCGTCAAACTATTGGCAAATCTAACAAAAGAGAAGTCAAATCTAGCAAAAGAGAAGAATAACATACAAATAACATACATAAATAAGAAATGATGTAGGTGATGCCACAACAGAACTAATGGCAATAAAAAGAATAGTAACAAAATACTCTGGAGGATAAAGGAGTCTTGGATGGCGCTTTGGGTAATGTGCTGGACTGCAAAGTCAGTTTGAACTGCAAGTTCAGCAATTTAAGCTCACCAGTCACAATCCTCATAAACATAAAAATTTAAAAATTCCATGAGTCAAATGAAAATGACTATATAGGGTCACTATGGATCAGAATCAACTTGACAGCACTTAACAACAACAATTATGAAAGATGGTACAACAACAAAATTGAAAACCTAGAAGAAACAGACAAATTTCTACAGATACATGACCTACCTAAAGTAACACTGCTGAAGTAGAAAACTTGAACAGGACTATAGCAAAAGAAGAAATTGATCAAGTGATTAAAACATTCCTAACTAAAAAAGGTCCAAGCCCAGATGGCTTTGCAGATGAATTCTACCAAACATTCAGGGAAGAGCTGACACCAGTTCCACTCAAACAATTCCATAATATAGAAAAGAATAGAAAACTCCCAAATCCATTTTATGAAGCAAGCATAACTCTGATACAAAAACCAAGCAAAGTCATCACTAAGAAAGAAAATTATAGACCAATATCCCTCATGAACATAGATCTAAAAATTCTCAACAAAATCCTAGCAAATAGAATCTAACAATATATCAAAAAATCATACATCATGACGAAGTGGGATATACCAGGTACATGTATTGGTGGTTCAATATTAGAAAACCAATTTACATAATCTACTGCATAAATTAAACAAAGGGAAAAAATCACATGCTCATATAAATCGACACAGAAAAGGCATTTGGCAAAATCCAACACTCATTCCTGACAAAAACACTCACTAGAACAAGAAAAGGAGGGATATTCTTCAGCATAATTAAGGGCATATATATAAAACCAACAGCCAACATCACTCTCAATGGTGAGAAATGGAAGCCAATAACTTTGTGAACAAGAACCAGACAAGGATGCCCTTTATTACCACTCTAAGCTGGACTGCAAGGTTGGTTTGAACCACAAGGTCAGTGGTCAATCCTTGGAAACCCTATACAGGGCCACTATGAGTCGTAACTAACTCAAAAACACTTAAAAAGCAACAACAAAGAACAAACAAGATGGCGCATCGGGTGGACATGTAGCAAAGAGCTCCGCCAACAATAACATAAAATACCCGACCAAGCAGGCTCAGGGGATGGTCCCAGAACTCTGAACCACATATAAAGGAATACTTAGAAGGTTGGAAGGCTCACAGCTGGGGGAATTTGTGGCAGA
>NW_006408568.1:6650592-6684465 GCF_000296735.1 Chrysochloris asiatica | reverse complement strand
AAATACTTTTAACTGTATAAGGATGGGATTATAATCAATGTAATGAAACAAGTTATATGAATTGTTGAATGTGAAATTGATGATGTGCCCTGTAAACTTTCACTCAATCCACAATAAAAACCTTAAATTAAAAACAACAACAACAACAATTGAATATTATGCTAGAAGTCTTAGCCAAAG
The DNA here is from genome assembly GCF_000296735.1 of Chrysochloris asiatica. Classification (NCBI taxonomy): domain Eukaryota; kingdom Metazoa; phylum Chordata; class Mammalia; order Afrosoricida; family Chrysochloridae; genus Chrysochloris; species Chrysochloris asiatica. Next base: position 6,684,285 of record NW_006408568.1, on the reverse strand, counting down.
CTTTAAGATGAGAAGGAGGAATAAAAGGCATCCAAATTGGCAAAGAAGAAGTAAAATGCCCTATCTGCAGACCATATGATCCTATACTTAGAAAGTCCTAAAGACAAAACGAGAAAATTATTGGAACTCATCGATAGATTCGACAAAGTGGCAGGGTACAAGATCAATATACAAAAGTCAGTTGGATTCCTTTATACTAATAAAGGGAGCTCTGAAAAGGAAACAAGGAAAACAATACCATTTATGACACCCATTCAAATAATGAAATACTTGAGAAACAAAAGACCTATACAAAGAAAATTACAAAACACTATTATAAGAAAGCAAAAACACCTTCAGAAATGGAGGAACATACCCTGCTCATGAATAGGAAGACTTAACATTATGAAAATGTCAACACTATCCAAAGCAATCTATAGATGTAATGCAATCCCAATCCAGATTCTAATATCATGCTTTAAAGAGATGGAAAAATTAATCACTAATGATTAATTAATCACTAACTTTATATTGTGTGGCACTGTGGGATAAGCACTCAACCATAAGGTTAGTTTGAAACATAAGATCGGCAGTTCAAACTCACCAGCTGTAAGATGAGAAACCCTATACAGGGTTGCTATGAGTCGGAACTAACTCTATGACACTTAACAACAGCAGTAACAACTTTATATGGAGAGGTAAGAGACCCCAGATCAGCAAACCATTATTAAAAAAGAACAAAGTAGGAGGTCTTTCACTTTCTGATTTCAAAACCTACTACACAGGCTGGTACAGCAGAAAACACATAGATCAATGAACAGAACTGAGAACCCAGAAGTAAATTCACCTTTGATCAGTTGATCTTTGACAAAAGGCCAAAATGCATTAAATGTGGACGAGATCGTCCCTTCAACAATTGTTGTTGTTAAGCGCCATTGAGTCGGTTCCGACCCATAGTAACCCTGTATAGGGTTTCCGAGGAGCAGCTGGTGAGCTTGAACCGCCGACCTTGCAGTTCAAACGGCTTTGCAGTCTGACGCATTACCCCACAGCACCACACCAGGACAGGTGCTGGCAAAATTGGCAATCCATTTGCATAAAAATGAAACAAGACCCATATTTCACACCACATACAAAAGTGAACTCAATGTAGATGAAAGACCTAAAAGTAAAACCTAGAACTATACAGATCATCACTGAAAAAATAGGACAAATTTGTACTAATGAGGAACCTGCACATAAACCAAGAGGAAGTTGTGCAAACAGAACAAGATATGCTGTGTGTTTTTAAATGAGGAAAGGTGTTGACTCTACAACAGTGAGTTGGGTTGGGTTCGGACCCAAGTCATGTTTTTTTCAATTGCCTCATATGCATGTAAAAGCTGGACAATGAATAAGGAAGACTGAAGAACTGATGTGTTTGAAATATGGTGTTGGTGAATAATACTGACTAACATAGACTGCCAGTAGAACAAACAAATTTGTCTTGGAAGAAGTACGGCCAGAATGCTCCTTAGAGATGTGGATGGAAAGACTTCGTCTCATGCACTTTGAACATATTATCAGGAGGGACCAGTCCCTACAGAACAAAGAGGAAGCCCCTCAACGAGATGGGTTGACACAGTGGGCTCAGACATGGCATCGATTTTGAGGATGGTGCAGGACAAGGCAGTGTTTCTTTCTGTTGTCCCTAGAGTCACTGTTGCAGTGGCTCCTAACAACAAGATGTCACTATTAGGGAAACTGGGTGACATGTTCACAGGCTCTAGTACTTCCCGCCCGCCCCCCCCCCGGACCGTTCGTGTAATTTATTTATAAACAGAACACGTATTCTTGAATACCCCTCCAAACTCAGCCTTAGCTGTTTAGAAAAAGTCTTATGAAATTTTGCTCTGGAAATGCAGTGCCCAGATTGGGTTCACACTGTTGCTCATATTCACATCTGTCTGTCCCAGTTGGTTATGGACAAGGTGCTCTGAGCCCTTTGCTCAGTCATTCATGTCTAGATCAAATTCTGGGTACGACTCTTTGGTGGTTACACTCGAATCATGGCCAGTTTGCCTAACAGCATCTGGCCTACATCCTTGATGTCATTGTACTCATGGAGCTAGGAGATGTGGTCCTTTAGTTCACCGACATGGTAGCCTTCAGATATTAATTGGGAGATTTCCTTGTGCAGCATGTCCCTCTTCTCCTTCAGTTTCTGAATGTCCAGCTGCTAAGAATCCTCAGTGGCCCCATCAGCCTGACCAGACTTGGGAGATGGCTACGGAGATCGGAAGGCCGTGGGGCAACTTCTGGAGGATCCGGGTTGAGTCATTTTGAGCCCTGTGCTCCCGGGCCCCTGTTTAGCGGTGGTCAGCAGCCCAGGGGAGGCCAGGGTGAGGATCGTAAAGTAAATTGATGGTGGTCAGAAACGGTTGCAAAGCCTCTAGTACTATTTTTAAACTCCCTGTGAACCTTCAACTATTTCAAAATAATAATAAAAAAAGGACACTAACAGCAAAAAAAAAAAAAGGAAAACAACCAAAATGTCCATTAATAGGGGACTTATTAAATAAACTATAGTACATTTCACATAATTTAACAGTATGCAGCCATAAAAATGGTAGTAATGAGGAATATAGCTATAAACTGATGTAGATAAGTGAAAAAAGTAAGGTCCAAAGCTCTGAATAGAACATACTGCCTACTGTGTGAGAAAGGAAGGGAATTAAGAACATACCATAAACACATATTTGCTTATTTTTTGCAATAAGAAACCAAGACAGACCAGAGTGAATGAAAATGGTTATTTATAAGAGGTGAGTGAGAATGAGGTTAAGAGAACAGGGAAATAGTAGGACTTCTCTTCGTATAACTTTATACAGGTTTAAGTTTTTAATCATGTAACTGTCTATCTGAACTCCTGGTCTGGAGCTGTAGGATAAGCACTAGATTTGAAAAGCCCACCAGCTGTTCCTCGGAAACCATATACAGGGTTGCTATGAACCAGAACCAACTTTGATAACACTTAAAAGACAACAAATATTTATAAAATAAAAATTTTCAATTCAATAAAAATAAAAGAAATTGCATTTTAACATAAACAGAAATAAGCCTAAATCATATCAAACTGATAATACAATCACACTGAAAGTAATTTTCTGAAGATATCACTGTGTGAAATAGTATTTATTTGGTCTCCCCATCAGTTTTGGGTGTGCATACAGGATGCAAAATCTACTAAAATAATTCAGGGGCTCCCAGGTTGGGAATCTCTGAAAGTTCCAAGAGTTGGAGTCCCAGGGCAGCCCAAGGTTAGAGGGTCAGCTAACTGGAGGCTGAGAGGTCCCTGTTGGTATCTCATCTCCCCATCTTTTCATCCCTTACCCACAACACCCCACTGGGAAAGTACTTATTTGAAATAGTATTCTAGCAATCATTGAGATGAAACAAATGTATATGACTTGTTGAAGGTAGAATGATGATCTGCTCTGTACACGTTCATTCAATTCAAAATTAAAAGTTTCAAACCAAACAAAAGAAAATAACTTTTTTTTTCACACACTACCTGACTATACCCTTCAGTAGCCTATTTTCTGTCAGCAAAAAAAACTTACAGAGGTTTTTTAAACTTAGTAATCTTAAACTTCCTGAGGTAACTGGAGAAAGGGTATTTAGGAGAATACCAAAGTATCATGTTGCTAAAACATAAAGAATTTCATCACATCAATTTAAAATAGGCAAATTATTTGAACCTGTCCTTCAGTCTCTTCAGCCAAGCACTTTATAAGCATTATTTTAATTTAATCATCAAATGACTATGAATTAGGTACTATTGTTGATTATGGGCCGTGGAGTGGGTTCCAACTCATAGTGACCCTGCATAGGGTTTCCGAGGCTGTAAATCTTTATGGGAGCAGAAAGGAAGGGAAGAGAAAAGAAAATGCAACTCCCTCTAGAATAAAGTACTCAAAAGAAACCAACCTTTATAGTAAAGCTATTCTTTCTGGGGCAATTGTGGGGTTCCACGCTTCTCTGAAGCATGGGGAAGCCCTGTCATATCATGGCCACCCTATCCAGAACTATACTGAGGGAGGTCTCCTGGGGACAAAAATGGGAAACACACTTTCTTTACAACATAATGGACCAGCCCTTCCTTCATAACATAAATAAATATAAATTGAGGAATATATATCATAAATATAAATTGAGAAACCAGACATCTATGGAGAAAGATAGAAAAAGAAGGCTCAAGATAAACAGACCAACTGACCCTAAAGGAAACTAAATTCAGTAAATAGAAGAAAAAAATTTTTTAATTGTTCTTAATATACTCTAAGAAGTCAAAGAGATTATGATGTCAATAAAACAAGAACCACCCGCCGAGATAAAGAAGCCATCAGAGAACATGGAAGTGTTCCTAGGAATTAAACATATGAATGCAAATTCCCTCCCTCAAGGAAAATGAACTTTGTAGAAAATGAACTCAGCTCTTTCACTCTTGTACTTCCTGAATTTATTTCCTCATGAGTTTTTAATAACATCATGCTTGAATTTTCCAGTCTGGTTTCAAAAGCACAACAGTCATGAAGGGAAGAATGTTCACATTTGTAACTGTATAGTAAAGGGCTGGCAGTGGAAACCAATGAGTGACCCCAAAGAAAGCCTCATCTTTCTCTGGTAGAACAGGTGAACAGCTGGTAGCTTCCGATTACTGACCCTGAGGTTAGCAGCCTGACCAGTAACCACTACGTTATCAGGGCTCCTTGTTGTTGTCAAGTCAGTTCAGACTCAGTTTATCCTGAATAGGGTTTCTGAGGAGCAACTGGTGTTTTCCTAGAGAAAATTTGGTCTTAGAGAACTTCATTGCCCAAGCCCACAGAACTTTTGGTAGAGCCAGGATCTAGAACCAGATAGTATATGGAAGTCCCGAGCCTCTGCTTGTTTTTTTTTTTAAGTTTTTATTGTGAATTGAGTGAAAGGCAGATCATCAGTTTTACATTCAATAAATCATATACCTTGTTTCATTACATTGATTATAATCCCCTCCATGTACCATCAGTTAACAGTATTTCTATTCATTTTAGCTCTTTTTTTTTCTTTTTTAAACACTCACGCATATATGATAATTTACACCTCCAAAGAGCACATTTTGCAAGCCTGCCTCCTGGCTGCCATCTCTTAGTCCCTCTCTTCCCATGAATCCAGAGTCCTCATCTGCTCCCTCTCTCCATGTCCCCATCTCTGACTCCATCTCTGGTGTCGCTGCTTCTCTAGATAGTATCCTGTGTTCCGCTTGTGCTGAGCCTATGTTTTTAACTACTATGAAGGAGCAAAGAGGGGTGGCTATACCTATGGCTGAAAGGGGAGAAAGAAGAATTTCTCCTCCAAAGGCAAGACCACTGTTATTTGGATCCTAACCCTGATCACATTTCCCTAAAAGCTCTGCACCAAACTTTATCCTCAGATCCTGTCCTCCTGATTTCTGTTCCTAACTTTCAGGGGTTCCTTCTCACTGACCTCTATACAATTCTGGATCCATTCAGGCGTTTCAGCAATAAGCACTTCCATTAGCTTCAGGAGAGATTGCAGGGTATCCATGAATATATTCTGGGGAGAGAATATTCAAAGCATTGCTGAGATATTAGTGCCATTTCTCTTTCTAACCTTAGAACTCAGGTTCCTCTAAGAGACCTTCCTGGCTAAATTCTGCCCAGTCTGTTTCCTCCAGCATTTCCAAGCCCACCATTAACTTGAAGGAAATCCTCTGTTGTTTTCTCAAGAGCACATATTTGCTTAGTGTGCAGTGTGTCTAGTAGACGGCGAGTTCCTGACAACACAGCTTCTCCCCACCTTCTCTATTCCTTGCTGTCTACCCTGTGCTCATTTTGGAGCTCTGCCTCTGGTGGATGTGCCTTCAAACAGTAGTAATGATTAATGGGCTCGAGTAACCGTCTGCAGATTAACCAATTCACAAGAATGGATTTCTCCCTTTAGTGAACAAGTATGCTCAGTAATAGTTTCTGCCTTTAAGTCAAAACCTTATAAAGAAAACAGGTGATCTGCCTGGAAGGGCTCCTACAAAATAGGGGTATGCTGGGAGAATCAAAGCAGTACAAGTGATTGTTCTGGACCTCCAAAACTGACAAGAGAAAGCAAGGGAAGAGAGAGGAAAGGAAGGGAAGAGAAAAGAAAACGCAGCTCCCTCTAGAATAAAGTACTCAAAAGAAACCAACCTCTATAGTAAAGCTATTCTTTCTGGGGCAATTGTGAGGTTCCACGCTTCTCCCAAGCATGGGGAAGCCCTGTCAAAATACCATGGTCACCCTATCCAGAACTATACTGAGGGAGGTCTCCTGGGGACAAAAATGGGAAACACACTTTCTTTACAACATAATGGACCAGCCCTTCCTTCATAACATAAATAAATATAAATTGAGGAATATATACCATAAATATAAATTGAGAAACCAGAAAACCATAGCATAGAAAAAGAAGGTTCAAGATAAACAGACCAACTGACCCTAAAGGAAACTAAATTCAGTAAATAGAAGAAAAAATTTTTTTAATTGTTCTTAATATACCCAAAGAAGTCAAAGAGATTATGATGTCAATAAAACAAGAACCACCAGCCAAGATAAAGAAGCCATCAGAGAACATGGAAGTGTTCTTGGGAATTAAACATATGAATGCAAATTCCCTCCCTCAAGGAAAATGAACTTTGTAGAAAATGAACTCAGCTCTTTCACTCTTGTACTTCCTGAATTTATTTCCTCATGAGTTTTTAATAACATCATGCTTGAATTTTCCAGTCTGGTTTCAAAAGTACAACAGTCATGAAGGGAAGAATGTTCACATTTGTAACTGGATAGTAAAGGGCTGGCAGTGGAAACCAATGAGTGAACACAAAAAAAATAGTAAGTCTCAAGAGCAGAGTTCAGGCTGCATGGCCTAACAACCTTCCTCCCAGCTACCATGTTTTTATTAAAGAAAGTGAAAGATTTTTATATAAAACTGTCCAATCTGTACTTTTTACCTTCTCAAAACTAAAACTAAAGAGACAGTCATCTGAACTAATTACCTCATTGGCCTGGTCCTCTTCTGTGGATGGCAGAGAGAGCACACCCATGTAGCATGTTTGAAGCAGCTTTGTTCTTACTTCTGAATCTAAGAGGGGCTTGCAATGCCTAAGATCCAAAGAGAAGCAAAAGTATTACCAGTTAGTGGTGTCCAGCTGGGAAAGGGAAACTGAGAGGAGAGATAGGAGTCAGAGGGGGAGATACAAGAAGAATGGTTCCTAGAAGAGAAAAGGGTAGAGACCAGGGAGATGGAAAGAAAGAAACAAAGGGTAAGAGAGGAGGCACGGCTACTACAGGCAAGTGTGCCGGTATTTGGGGTTGATATCCGAGGGGCTTCAAAAAGTTCTTGGCAAACTCCATTATCGCTTCATTCTATTTTCCCATGAACCTTCTGAAGCCTCTTCGCATTACTTTTTGGTTCCCAAATGTTTAAGGGAATGTTGGGGCCAGTGATAGAGGCATTGAATCAAGGACTATCCTTGAGGCAGTCAACGTGGGACCACAGTGACAAGTGCCCGCTGACCGGGACAGGCAGTTTCTTCCAAATGTTCTAAAAATGCCACCCATAAAAGCTTGACCAAAGAAAGTGGCAGATATTGGACACTCTTCGGTAACTGTCCACTACTTCTTGAGAAGCCCTACTCTAGAACCAAAAGTAGAAGATGAGACATGGGGAGGGAGGGACCAGGGCCTAAAAAGTGAAGCTAGTGCAAGCGCAATAGAGCAGATGCCACATTGTTACATGAAGTTAGCGACGATGTTCATTGCCTTCTCCCTAATGCAGCTGGAGACAGAGTTCAATGGTTCTTCCTTGATCAGTACCTGTGACACCCCAGAGACCAAGAATGTACATTTTGTTCTTGTCCTCCTCCCCATCCTTGTACCCCACGCCATATTCATAATAAAGTAGGACCTAGAATCTTAGGGATTTCTATAGACTGGACTCTTAAGGACAATACCTCCCTCCTACTCCCAACTATACTTGCCCCAGAGCACTCACCCCTACCATAGGGACAGGAAAGGGAAAACTAAGGTAAGAAAAGGAAATGGAAACATCTGGAATTCTATCCTCCTGTCCTAGCCTCAGAGTCTACAAATGGTATCAATGATGACCCACCCTCTCTCCTCTCTTCCTCCTGAGCACTACTTACCATCATGAAGATTACAATGTCTACTTTGTGGGGGAATGGAAATAGCCAAGTGATAGGTAAGTTGTTCAGGACTTGTGTCAGCTGGTCCAGGGAGTTCAGGTAATCCAGCTTCAGGTCCCTATCCTAAACCAACAAGTATGCTCAGAGACTGCCCAGGATAGGAATGACCCTGGAGCCAGGGAAACCTCCCAAAACAAGATCTGAGAGTAGGAAGCTAAGTTTCTTATAGTCTTCCCTAGGTTGAGTCCCTGTATCTTTCCTCCAAGAGTAGCTAAGGGAAGGGAAAGCCTGTAGCATCTACGCAGGGGTGGGGGAGTAGGGGTGGAGAATGGGGATCTACCCCTGTCACCTTATGGAACTCCCTCTTCCTATAACTTCATCTAATTTCTTTGTTTCTCAAGATAATTGTCTCTCCTCTAAGTTCTGCTCTAAGGATGTACAGTTAGGGGGTAGATTGGTAGATGGACAAGGAGCGGAGTCACTTGTTGTCCCTACCTAGTGGGGAGAATTGTTGCCTGGACCAAACCCCAAACCAAGCCCCACTACCTCTGAGTCAATTCTGACTCATATCAACCAACATACAGGATTTCTGAGCCTGCAAATCTTTACAGTTAACATCATCTTTCTCCTGAGGCGCAATTGGTGGATTGGAACAGCTGACTTTTGCAGTTAACAGCCCAATGCCTAACCCACAGTGCCACCAGGGCTCCTTGTCAGATGGGCAGGACCATTGCTTAGGGTTCCCTTGATACGTCTCATGGAGTCCCCGGGTAGCACAAATGGTTACCCATCCCATCTTCCCTTCCATATCCTCTGGGCTATCTTTCCCTCTCTGAGCCCCAGTTTCCCTATCAGGCAAATTAGCCAAAAGATTGGTGGTTTGAACCCACCCAGAGTCTCTTCTGAAGACAGGTCTGATAATCTGCTTCCAACAGGTCTTGGGAACCCCATGGAGTATTCTACTGTGCACACATGGGGTCGCTATGAGTCCATCGGGTCGCTTCACGGCAATTAACAACAGCTACCTCCCCTGGCTGCTTCTTCCGGTGTCTGTTAGGGAATGTAGCCATCACCTCCCTTTACAGGAAAGGGCAGTGACCAACCTAAAGGCATTTCACAAAGCAATTTAACAGAGACGAAGACACTTCTCAGCAAACCTAAAATTACTGCTGTCTCCTCTGGCCAGCTGGACTTTCAGTGTCTCAGGGCTAAGTTGTTGTTAAGTGCTGTGAAGTCAGTTCCAACTCATAGAGAACCTGTATAAGGTTTCTGAGGTGGGGCTGGTGGGTTTGAATGGCTAATCTTGAAGTTAGCAGTCCAGTGCTTATCCTACAGCACCACAACAGGGTTAAGTTGGGTTAAATTGGTATTGTTGATAAGTGCTGTTGAGTCAGTTCTGACCCATAGCATAGACTGTATACAGTTTCCGAGGAGCAGCGGTGAGCTTGAACCACCAACATGCAGTTCAAACACATTAACTCACAGCACCACACCAGGGTTAAGTTGTTAATATTATTAAGTGCCATCGAGTTGATTCCATTATTGTGAATCTTTATGGGAGCAGAAAGTCTCATCTTTCTCCTGCAGAACCACTGGTAGTTTCGAACTGCTGACTTTGAGATTAGCAGCCCGATTCGTAACGACTAGGCTACCAGAGCTTCTCTAGGGTTAAGTTGTTGATGTTGTTGTTATGTGCCGTGGAGTAGGTTCTGACTCATAGCGACCCTGTACAGGGTTTCTGAGGCTGTAAATCTTTACAGGAGCAGAACGCCCCATCTTTCTCCTGCAGAACAGCTGGTAGTTTCCATTTGTAACCACTAGCTACCAGAGCTCCTTCTAGGGTTAAGTAGCAGGGTTGAAATAAGGGAGAAAAAGTAACTATAATAGCCCCACCCCATGATTCTGGTTCAAGTCCTGCACTTTTTTCTCTGAGGGGAGACGAGAGCAAGGATGGGGTGTTGTGGAGAAGTAGAGTAAGTAGGAAGTACCTTTTTCACAATGCAGTTGTGGTAGTGTTGCAGGATTAAGGCCAGGATGGCATCTAGGTATGTGAAGATGGATGACTTGGTCTCTAAAATAATCTTGCTATAACTTAAGTAGATGGTGTTGCAGACCAGCCCCCACTCCATTTGCTGATGCTCCTGTAGGAAGAAGAAAGAAAATTACCTTCTCATCGTATCCTCTTTGCCTGACAGGGAAACTGGGGCTCAGAGAGGGACAGATAGCCCAGAGGACATGCAAGGGAAGATGGGACTGTGGAATGGTATACAGCTGACATAGTAGAGCTGTGGCAGAAGGATGGAGGGAAGGAGGGAGCTGCTAATGAATGTCAGGGCCTGAAGCAGGGGCATAAAAGAGTAGGGAAAGTGAGGGGACCATGAAACTTTCCCAGGTGGACCAGAGGGAGAGAGGAGGTGTTGCAGGTGAGTCACAGGACTGAGAGAAGTGTGGAGGTTGCAATGATGGGGATGCCTTTGAAGGTTTTGTGTGGGAGGCTGGCACATCCCTCAAGAATGCCATCACCTTTGGCAGCTTTGGAATGGGCGATGTCCACTTGTTGGTGAGTATAGTACCATAGTCTTGCAGTTTGTCCAGGGCTATCTTCAGATGTCTCAGAGACACGATACTGAATGCCACAGCAATGCCCTGTATCAGGGATATCCCCAACCCCATGCCATCATTCAGAGAGAACCAAGCACTTGCTATTATTCATCCTTCCCTAGACCAAGCTATTCTAGCGCTTAGTTTGACTAGGTTTTCTCAATGATCCTCACACTAAAACTTTGAGGCTGATTTTATCATCTGAATTTTACAGACAAGGAAAGTACAATGATTCTCAAATCTAGATCACCATCCCAGGTATGAGTCTTAGATTCACATGGTACTGAAGTGTTTAAATCCAGACAGAGAAGCAAACATCCTTGCAAAAAGTAATTTAAGAAGAAATTTATTCCAGAGAATGAAAAATTAGTCACAAAATTGCAAAATTCTTGGAAACATCAAGTCCTACATTGTAGACTACAGAATAATTAATTGGTAAATTGTTACATGGGATCGAGTTGGTTCTGACTCATAGTGATCCTGTATAGGGTTTCCAAGGAGAGATTGGTGACTTTGAACCATCGACCTTATGGTTCAAACAGACCTTGTTTCTCCTACAGCACCACATCAGGACTCCTTTCTATGCACTAGGAATTCAGAGAAGTGTTGTTCTGAGATGGGGTTGAAAGAAAAACTAATTCAAGGCACATATGTACAGGATTGGGGGCTAATGACAGAGAAGAAAGAGAAGACTTACAGACATTGGTCACATTTCTAGTCTAAGAAATCAGTAAACAGCAATAATACTGACTAAAGTGTGCTGGTAGGAACGAGAGTCTGGAACTGGAAAGAGAAGGAGGGGCTCCTGGATGTGTTGTGTATGGTATACTGGTAAAACAACTAAGTGAAAATGTGGCTGTTGTTGATGGATCTGAACATTGGGGTTAGAAGTGCAGGTCTGAGACTCAACAATTTAGTGGGAGCTGGAAAAACAAAGGGAAGCTTGGAGATTCTATAACCCCTGCCAAGAAAAGTCTTTAGGTTAAATCCCTTTGCCTAATAGTAGGCTTTCTTGACTTAAATGTTTGTCTGCCGAGCTAATCCCTAGAGAGAGCTCACTCAACAAGAATAACTGGTCACATAGATCCAGGGACCAACAATTTGCCAACCAGCTCCTTTATGATTCTTCCTGGGGGCAGGGATATCAGTAAAATGGTTTGCAATAAAAGGATGCAGAGTAGAGGGGAACCGGGTATGGCTCAAGAAAGGATTAGGGATTAGTGGCCCTTGCAGACTTTTGGCCTACAAATAGTTAAAGGGAAATTTTTGCCTTAACTAGTGTCCAAAAGGAGTCCTAGTCTGCCCTTCTTCTCCTATCCTCCCTTAGCCATGGATTTCCACACACCCTGGTCATTAGCATCATCATAACTTAACCTATTCTAGCGCTTAGTTTGACTAGCCTTACATAGGTTTTCTCAATGATCCTCACACTAAAACTTTGAGGCTGATTTTATCATCTGAATTTTACAGACAAGGAATGTACAATGATCCTCAAATCTAGATCGCCATCCCAGATATAAGTCTCAGATTCACATGGTACTAGACATCTCCACCTGGCTCCCCCAAGGGTACCCTAAATGCTCCATGTCCAAAGTTGAATGCATCATCTTACTCCTCCCTTCCCCTATGGATTCCCCATCTCATCAAAGGGTACAAGTATCTTTCAACCAAGTACACTAAACCCAGGACTCATCCTGTATGTCCTTCCTCATTATCTTCCTTCCCATATCCAATATGTCCCCAGGTGCTGGCAGAGAGGTTGCTGTCAATGAACTCTGCATTCCAGTCAAACCAGATCACCAACTGTTCTCAAGACATGCCCCTACAGCACCTACCTAAGAACAAAAATTCAGAAGGGTGGGGAAAGGAGGAGGCATGGAAACAAGAAACACAGAGAGGAAGAAGGCTAAGTGATGTTACACTGAGGGGGAGTCGAATCGAGATGACACAAAGTTATACTTTGTTGAATGTAAACTGATGAACTGCTATGTAAACCTTGACTCAATTTCACAATAAAAAGTTTAAATTAAATTTTAAAATTACATGTTCCTGAAGTGCTTCTCCTTTCTTCTCGCTCAAAATGTTATGTAAGGACAGAATACCTGCTCCCCCTTCTAAACTAGCTCCAATCAGCTCAAGTTCCAACAACCCCAAGGCGCCACTTTGTATCTCGGTGTTCATTCATGCAGCGTTTAGTAAGATGATTCTGCCTAATTAGGTGCCCTGGTGGCATAGTGGGTCAAGCATTGGACTGCTAACTGAAAAGTCATCAGTTCAAACCCAATAACTGCTCCTCCAGAGAAAGATGTGGCAATCTGCTGCCATGAAGACTTATAGCCTTGGATACCCTATGGAATAATTCTACTCTGTTCTATAGGTTCACTATAAATCAGAATTGACCTGTTAACAATAGGTTTCTGTCTAGTTAACTTTTCTTTCGGTACATGTCTTGTCTTCCCAATAATGTACTGTCTGCAACTGGAGCCCAAGGGGCAAGTTTTTTATTGACTTGGGCTCAGTAAGTACTTGTAGATTGATAGCCAGGGTGGGAATAGATGCTCTGAGAATCCAGCAGGAGAGGGACTTAGACAGGAGAAGAATGAGGGCAGTTTGACACCAACTCCCAGTAATCAACATTTTCAGACCCCTTATGTGCCAAGCATTACTCTATATCCTTTTATGTTTTTAATCCTGAAAACCACCCTGTGACACACATCACTTGGTATTCCTGCCAAAAATACATACCCTGGATCTAATCATAAGGAAATATGAGTCCAACCAAAAAATGAGTGAAATTCTACAAAATAAATTGTCTATGCTCTTTTTAAAGAGGAGCTCTAGTAGCGTAGTGGTTGCGAGTCGGGCTGCCAACCTCAAGGTCAGCAGTTCGAAACTACCAGCGGTTCCACTGGAGAAAGATGAGGCGTTCTGCTCCCATAAAGATTTACAGCCTCGGAAACCCTGAGCAAGGTCACTATGAGTCGGAATCAACTCCACGGTACTTAACAACAACAACAATACTCTTTTAAATTGTCAAGATCATGAGAGATAAAGAAAAACAGAGGACTGTTTCAGATTAACAGGAATTCAAAAGAAAAGATAACTAAATGCACTGTTTGATCCTGAATTAGATACTGGACCAGGAAAAAAAATTTTTTTTTGTTTTCTTTAGCTATAAAGAACATTGATGGCACAACTGGTGGATTTTGAATGACTATGTTAATTTCCTGAATTTGATCATTGTAATGTACTGATGTGGCACTGTAGGATCAGCACTGGACTGCGAAACACAGGTTGGCAGTTCAAACCCATCAGCTGATCCTTGGAAACCCTATACAGAGTCGCTATGAGTCGGAACCAACTTGACAGCACTTAATGACAACTGTAGTTATAGAAAAGAATATCTTTATTTTTAGAAAATAGACACTAAAGAATTTATAAGTAAATGCATCATAGCTGCAACTTCCTGAAATGATTCGGGAAAGAATCAAAAAGTATATACAGACAATGATAAAGCAAGCATGGTAAAACGTTAACATTTTTAGAAGCTGGCAGAAGTGTATACAGAAATTCTTTGTGCTTTTCTTCTGGTAGAGTTGGGAGTGTAATTTTTATGTAAGTGTGAAAATTATTTCAAAATAAAAAAGCATTTAAGGGTCTGGTTAAAAGAGATGGGGATAAGATTCTTATGATTCAATAGTGAGTAATTGATATCATAACTAATTGCGACTGTCACAATTGTAAAGGTAGAAGTTTTATAACAAAAACTGGGGAGTAGTTAATCTTACAGTCTAGAAACAGAGGACCCTAGGACCATCAAGGTAGAAGAGTACAAGCAGCGACACGAGAGATGGAGGCAGAGATGGGAACATGGAGAGAAGGAACTGCTGAGGACTCCAGATTCATGGGAAGAGAGTGACTGAGAGATAGCGGTCAGGAGGCATGTGCAGCATGTGCCCTTTGGTGGTATAAATTATTATATATATATATATATATAAAGGAGCTTTGGTAGCGTAGTGGTTATGAATCGGGCTGTGAACCTTAAGGTCAGCGGTTCGAAACTACCAGCTGCTCCGCGGGAGAAAGATGAGGCTTTCTACTCCCATAAAGATTTACACCCTCGGAAACCCTGTACAGGGTCGCTATGGGTCAGAACCGACTCGACGGCACTTAACAACAACAACAACAACATATATATAAAGAGCTAAAGTGAATAAAAAGAAATACTGTTAACTGATAGTACACGGAGGGGATTGTTATCATTGTAATGAAACAAGGTATATGATTTGTTGAATGTAAAACTAATGATCTGCCCTGTAAACTTCCACTCAATCCACAATAAAAAATTTAAAAAAAAAGAGAGAGATTTGAAAGAGCATGTTCTTAAGGTGGGGAGCTGTTAATCCAGGAACAGAGGACCCTAGGACCACCAAGGGAGAAGAGTGGAATGTGGGACCCTGTTCAGAGAAGCAGTGACACCAGAGATAGAGGCAGAGATAATAGCATGGAGAGATACAGCAGCTGCCAGGAGGCAGGCTTGTAGAATGTGCCTTTGGGTTGTTTAAATGATTATATATTCCTGAGTGTTTTTGTGTACATCAAAAGAAAGTGTTTTGTGTACATCAAAGGAAACAGAAGCAAATACTGTTGAAGGACGATGCATGAAGGGGATTGTAATCATCGCAGTGAAACGAAATACGATAGGATGAGTGCAAAACTGATGTTCTCCCATGTAAACTATCACTAGATTCACAATAAAAGCTTTAAAAAAAAGAATGTGTTCTGAAGTAAAACCATAGCCTCATTTTACAGTAGAGGGAACTAAATCATAGAAAGAAAGGTTCAGTAGCTTGCCCAGGGCATCTGGTAAGTGGCAGAGCTGGGATTCAGACTCTGGCTGGGCAAGTCCAAGCTCTTAGCCACCCTGCCATCCTGCCTTTCAAATGAATCACACCTCTGCACACACCTCCCCACGTTGCCTTAGCTCACCTCCCTATCCAGCAGCTCCTCGTGGGCGGTTTCTAGGATGGAGGAGAGCATTGTCTTCACCAGGTTCGGGTCCCTCGAGATCCTCAGGATGAAGCCAAATAATTTATATAGGAAAAGCTAGGAGGGTAGAGAGGAGCTCTGGTAGTGTAGAGGTTACGAGTTGGGCTGGTAACTTCAAGGTCAGCAGTTCAAAACTACCAGCTGTTCCATGGTAGAAACCTGAGACATTCTGTTACCATAAAAGATTTATAGCCTCGGAAACCCTATGCAGGGTTGCTATGAGTCGGAACAGACTCTAGGGTACACCACCACCAGGAGGCATAGAAAGAGCCCTGTTGATACGATAGTTAAACACTGGACTGCTAACCACCCAGCAGCTCTGTGGGACAAAGACCTGATGATTGTTATTTTGAAGTGCTGCTAAATTCATTCTACCTCATAACCACCCTGCATAGGATTTCCTAGGAGAGGCTGGTGAGTTTGAACCACCGGTCTTGCAGTTACATCTGACACCACACCAGGACTCCTGCGTGAAGATTATAGCCAAGATAACCCTACGGAGCAGGTCTACTCTCTAACACACAGGATAGCTATGGGTCAAAATAGACTCAACGGCACCCAACAGCAAGTGGGGTAGGAAGGCAGGGTCATGCAGCTTGGAATAACCTTGGGGATGGCCATTTCAGAGACTAGTCTGGCCACTGTAAGTGCCTACCTCTCCCTACCATGCCACCCTCCACACTGGCCTCTTGGTTTCTGGAGACTCTGACAAGATGGCAATCCTATACAGCTGGGCTCAAGCTAATGGGAAGAGAAAGCTGCAATTTCTCAGTCTCTTAGAATATAGAACATCCTTTAGAAACTCTTCCTGATGTACATCCTTCTCACTCAGTTAGGTAATAAAAACATGCTTCAAGGAGCTCTGGTAGCGTAGAGGTTATGAATCGGGCTGTAAACTGCAAGGTCAGCAGTTTGAAACTACCAGCTATTCCGCAGGAGCTCCTGGAAAGATTTACAGCCTCGGAAACCCTGTACAGGGTCACTCTGAGTCGGAACCGACTCCACGGCACATAACCACCAACCAACAAAACATGCTTCAGTTTTACAGTGGGAAAAGTACTTTTGTATAATCTTCATCACTCCCTCTTCTGAATTTCAAGCATCTTTACTCCTCCTTAGAGTCCCCTGAGTGGGACAGTTAAGATCTTGGCTGCCAACAAGAGTCTTCAATTCAAGTCTACACAGTCTTCAATTCAAGTCTACAATTCAAGTCTACACAGTCAATTCAAGTCTACAATTCAAGTCTCAGAAGAAAGACCTTGCAACCTACTTCTGAAAGTTCAACCACTGAAACACAGTGCTTCTATGACACACATGGGGTTGCTATGAGTCAGAATCGTTCAAACGGCAACTGGTTTTATCCTCATTTACTACACATTGTACCATCTACCTTGTAAGACCAGGATTTATGTACTCATCCACTTTCCCCAGTTCTTCAAAAAGTTGCCTCATTCTCATTTTTGAGATCTTGACCTAAATATCACCTTCTAGGGAGCCTTTGGGACTTCCTAAGTTCCTCTCTAGCTAGCTACCATCCTGATTCTTTCCTTTAGAGCAGGGCTGGGGAATGCCTGGGAAGCAGATGGGACTAGAAATTCAATAAATCTAGGAGATTTTCTCATAGCAACATACATTTATTCTAAGTGATGCTATAAATATCCAAATGGTCCTTGGCAGAAAAAAGGTTCCCAACCCCTGCTTTAGAGTGTCAACATCTTCACTAACGATCTTGTTTATGCATTTCTGTGGTTAGTTACTGACTCTCTCCAACCCCACATCCAGAATAGAGCTCCCAAGCAGTGGCTACCTTGTTCCTCATTCTGTCCCCGGTGCCTAGCACAGTGCCTGACACAGTGGACAAACTGTAAATATGGATCTCCTGTTGAATGAATGTCTTATCTGGTTTCAACTTACCTCCTATATAGGCACCTTTGACCCCTAGGTGGCACAAACATTTAAGTGCTTGGCTAAAAGTGGAGGGTCAGAGAAAAAAGAGGAAGACCCCAACGAGACGGATTGGCCAAGTAGCAGCATCGATGGACTCAAGCGTGGCAGCAATAGTGAGGTTGGCCCAGGATCGGGCAGTGTTTTCATTCTGCTGTGCATAAGGTCACTATGAATCGGTACCGACTCGATGGTACCTAACAACAACAACTCAAATCTATCCTGAGGCACCTCAGAAGAAAAGCCTGACAGTTTACTACTGAAAAACTCAAAGTCACTGAAATTTTATGGAGCACAGTTCTAATCTGACACATGGGGTGGGGGGCCTCCATGAATTGGAATCCACTTGACAGTCACTGGATTTTCTGTTTGTTTTTAGCCTACAGGCAACTTGTTGCTATCTTATCAGCTGTTGTTGGTGCCCTGCCCAGATTTAAGTGTCCCTTCCCTTCTACTAGCCCCATCTTTAGCCTTCTCCAAGTTACAGCCCTTAGATGATTGAGATTTTCTTGCATGGCCCTGCCTGGAAGTTACAGTCTTCCCCATTGTCTCTTCACCCCATAGCAACCATGGAAATCTGGAGTAAAAAAGAATCAGGTGTGTATATGGGGTATAGATACAAAAGACACCCCTCTCTTGCCTCAAAGCAGGATAGACCCTGCAGTACAGTTTACACCCAAAGCTTTCATGGGAGCAGGCCAAGACTAGCCTTCCCTGTCCCCACTGGGCTGCTCCCCTAACCTCCCCTGCTTCTCCTGAGAACACAAGACACTCCACCTCAGACCCTGCTTCTAGGAAACCTGGTCTAAGACCCTCAAGTTTCTACTGGCAAATTACTATTTATATTTTCAGACTTGTTCACCCTTCTCAGTTGAATGGTCAACTGTCCCAGTGTTCACAGGACAGATTGGTTTCCCAGGAGGTAAAACTTTCTATACCAAAAGCAAGACAGTCATAGGCAAACCAAGATGGATTATGACTTTACCTCTGAGAAAGTGTCTCTCTTTCTTGCTCACTACAGTACAAATGAATACACCCCTCTACACTTCTACTCATAGGTCAGTTTGTTGTACTGTGGTGGCTTGTATATTGTTGTGATACTAGACACAACTTTAGGATACACCAGTAGGATACACCCTTAATGGATAGGTTTCACCTGAACTTCCAGACTAAGACAGACTAGGAAGAATCAGAGGTAGAGTACTTCTGATTGTTTAGCCAATGAAACTTTATGCATAGCAGTGGAGCTTTGTCAGATAGCACCTGGATATTGAATACTGAAGTATGACAATTGTGATGACATGAATGGATTACAGCTTTCAAGACCTTCATTTGCTCTTGGGACACAACTCAAAATAAGGAAAAGCTGTTTCAAACATCCATCAATAATCAGAACATGAAACGTACAAAGTATGAATCCAAGAAAATTGGGAGTAGTCAAAACTGAAAAGGATATAAAAATTAATATCTTAGGCATTAGTAAGCTGAAATGGACTGATATTGACCATTTTGAATCTGACAATCAAAGGAATGACAAATTGAAAAGAGATGGTGTTATATCCACCATCAAAAAGATCTATCTTGAATTACAATGCTGTCTGTGATAGGATAATAATATCCATACACCTACAAGGAAGACCAGTTAATAATACTGTATTCAAATGTATGCACCAACTACTAAAGCCAGTGATGATGCAATTGAAGAATTCTACCAACTTCGTAGGTCTGAAATTGATCAAACAAGCAATAAAGATATATGGATAATTACTGGTGATTGTAATGCAAAGGTTGGAAACAAAGAAGAATTACTAGTTGGAAAATATGGCTTTGGTGACAGACACATGCTGGAAATCCCATGGTAGAATTTTGCAAGACCAATGATTTATTCATTGCAAATACCTTTTTTTAAGCAACGCAAAACTTCACCATATGGCATACACAGAATTCTAACTGGCTACATCTGTGGGAAGAGATGGTGGAAAAGTTCCATATCATCAGCAAAAAAAGGCCAAGGGCAGACTGTGGAACAGATTATCAATTGCTCATAAGCAAGTTCAGGCTGAAGCTGAAGAAAATAAAAACAAGTCCATGAGAGTCAAAATAGGACCTTGAATATATCCCACCTGAATTTAGAGATCATTTCAAGAACAGATTTGATGCATCATACACTAAAGACCAAAGTCCAGAAGAGTTGTGAGATGACATCAAGAACATCATATAAAAAGAAAGCAAAAGGTTATTAAGAAGAAAAGAAAGAAAGAAAAGACCAAAATGGATGCCAGAAGATATTCGGAAACTTTTTCTCCTGAGGAGAGATGCTAAAGCAAATGAAAGAAATGAGGAAGTCAAAGAGCTGAACAGAAATTTTAAAAGAGCAGCTAAAGAAGACAAAATCAAGCCTGTACATAGACCAAGAAGCAGTCATTCAAACAGAACAAGGAGACATTGAAGGTATGCACCAGGTTATATTCTTTCACCATACTTATTTAATCTGTACACTGAACAAATAATCCAAGAAGTTGGATTTTATAAAGAAGAATGTGGCATCAGGATTGGAGGAAGATTCATTAACAACCTGCAATATGAAGATAAACAACCTTGCTTGCTGAAAGTGAAGAGGACTTAAAATACTGACTGATGAAAATCAAAGACCACAGCCTTCAGTATGGGTTGCACCTCAATATAAAGAAAACAATAATCCTCACCATTTGGACCAATAAATTATATCATGATAAATGGACAAAAGATTGAAGTTGTCAAAGACTTCGTTTTGCTTGGATCCACAATCAACAGCCACAGAAGCAGCAGTCAAGAAGCCAAACTGCGTATTGCATTAGGCAAATCTGCTGCACAAGATCTCTTTAAAGTGTTCAAGAACAAAGATGTTCAGTTTGAGGACTGAGCCATGGTATTCTCAATAACTTCATAAGCATGTGAAAGCTGCACAGTGAATAAGGAAGACTGTAGAAGAATTGATGCATTTGAGTTATGGTGTTGGAGAATATTAAAAGTACCATGGACTGCCGGAAGAACAAGCGAGTCTGTGTTGGAAGAAATACAGCCAGAATGGCTCCTTGGAAGCCAAGATGACATGACTTTGTCTCTCATACTTTGGACATACTATCAGGAGGGACCAGTCCCTGGAGAAGGACAGCAAGGTAAAGTAGAGGGTTATTTAAAAAGAGGAAGACCCCCAACGAGATAGAATGGCACAATGTCAGCAGCAAAGGGCTCAAGTTGAACAGCGATTGTGAGGATGTCGCAGGACCAGGCAGTATTTTGTTCTGTTATCCATAAGATCGCTGAGTCGGAACCAACTCGACAGCACCTAACAAAAACAGCAACAACAAAACTTGCAAGCATATGGCTCATATTTCTATCATGACACATTACACTTACTGTAATTGTCCATGTACTTATTTATTCCTTCAAACAACAATGTTTTCCTGAAGACAGGGACTGTGTCTTGAATATGAGTCTCCTGAATCTAGCATAGTGCCTGAAAAACTATAGACACTTAGGCCATATTTTTAGGAACTGAATCAGTGAGGTCAGAATTCCTGCTTGTCTTACTTTTTTATCCCCAACCTACTATCTACAAACTTTTGCATATAGAAGATGCTTCATAAATATTTGTGAACAACTATAGATCAAACATTTTTGGAAATGAAGCCTCTTTCCTGAAGAACCCCTTAAGCCTAAATAAAGTGTTGCTGAGTGACCAAAAATAATATTAAAAATGAAAAAAAAAAATTCTAGGGTCAATTCCACCAATGATTTACTCAAGACACTAGAAGACCCATGTGCCAAGGACGAATAGTAACAAAGCAATTTCACAGAGAACCTCTTGCTTGATCCTTGTCAACTGTCCTATGATGTACAAGTTCTACTGCCATTTCCTGAGTGAGGAAAGAGAAATCTCAAGGTTAAGACACTTGATTCAGATTCTGCTAGGAGCATATAGAAAAGCCAGGGTGAGGACCCAGGCCTACACCACACAGACCTTAAGCTCTGCTCAGAAAGGAGCCACATCTTACTCAGCTCTGATCGCAGCATCAAACACAGTCCCTTAACCATCATATAAAAACCAGTTGCCCTGGAACTGATTTTAACTTATCATAGTCCCATATATGTCTGAGTAAAACTGTGCTCCATAGAATTTTAAATGGCTGATTTTTAAAAACTAGATTGTTAGACTAGGCCTCTTCTGAGGAGCCTCTGGTAGACTCTAACCTTTTGGTTGTTGTTAGGTGTCATCAAGTCGGTACCATAGCAACCTTATGTACAACAGAATGAAACACTGCCCAGTCTGGTGACAATTTCACAATCATTGCTATGCATGAGCCCATTGCTGCTGCCACTGTGCGAATCCATCTCGTTGGGGGACTTCCTCTTTTTTCACTGACCTTCCACTTTACCAAGGATGATGTCCTTCTCCAGGAATTTATGAAATCCGGCCACCCTGGCTTCTAAGGAGCATTCCGGCCATACTTTTTCCAACACATATTTGTTTATTCTTCTGGTAGTCTGTGGAACTTCTAATATTCTCCTCCAACACCATAACTCACACGCATCAATTCTTCTATAGTCTTCCTTATTCACTGTCCAACTTTCACATGCATATGAGGCTACTGAAAATATCACGGCTTGGGTCAAGCGCACCTTAGTCCTTAAGCAGACATCTTTGCTCTTGAACACTTTAAAGAGGTCTTGTGCAGCAGATTTGCCTAATACAATACGTTATTGAATTTCTCTACTGTTGCATCCATGAGTGCTAATGGTTGATCTGAGCATAATGAAGTCTTTGACAACTTCAACCATTTGGTTAGCAGTCCTCAAATATTATTTAAATTAATTTGCTTAAATTGGTTACTAAGGTCAATAATCTTTCAATACCCACAATACCAGCTCCATTCTGTGACAAAACAGCTAGGAAGTCCAATGAAGACAACAGACATCAAAATGACTGATAAAGCCAAAATACTAAACAGTTGTAAGATACTATTGATACCTGCACACCTCAATTCCTCAGGGCCTTGGAAGGCAGGTTACTCTCATCTCCTAGATCTGTATGTCATGAGCATTTCTACAACCCTTCCCTACCAGGCTCCTCCACCACCACCCTGCACCCCAACTTCCTCCTTTACAACCACGATCCCTGGCCACACACAGACACACCTTCATATCTTCATCCTCATCCTCATCATTGAAATAATTTATCCTGTCTAAGATGTCTTTGATGAGTTGCTCCAGCCAGTTTTCATCATTGATGGCCATTAGTGACTGACCTACAAACTTAATAAGAAGGAAAGAACCATAAATAACAACAGAAAGACAAATCTATTTTGCTATTATAAACTGTCACCAAAAATAAAACATTAATTTAAAACAAAAGCAGAAGGGATTTTTCTATCCAGTGGAAGTGGAAGAAGAAGAAAGCAACAGCATGCTCAAGACAATGGGTTAGAGTTGAGTTACATGAATGGGGGGTGGCCAGGAGTAGGGAGTGGCAGGACAGGGACAATGACAATAATGCAGCAAAATGTGGGAAGCCATGTCCAGTTTACAAGGCAATGGTCATATTACCTAGGAGCTTTCATTCCCATTTTACTGATGAAAAAGCTAAGGCCTGGAAAGGCTAAATAACATTCCCAAGGGCATACAGCTAGAGTTCTTTTCCTTACTTTCCCAGAGGGTAGGGTTTTCAGGGTGTGAAAGGTGGAAGAAGGCTAAAATATAGACACAGACTCTGATATAGGAACCAGAAGACAAGCTCTGCCTCAGTTTCAGGGAGAGCTGGGGCCCTTCCTCCCAAAGTTAACAGAGGGTAAGAGTGAGAGGTCGCCCTGTTGGGTGGAGTGGGGTACCTCTCAGGAAGCGCTTACCTGGAGCAGCCCACTCTCCCACTTCTTCTTATTCAGTTTCTTCCCTGTGTTGTCTGGGAAAGAAACCAAACCAGAAAGCCCAGCCAGGAAAGAAAGACGAACATTTGAACTAACTCTATGCCAGTGGCTGTGTATCCATCATCTCATTTCATTCTCACAATAATCTACAGGGTAACTATTTTACATTCTACAGAGGCTCCAAAAGATGAGTGATTCTACAGGGGTCGAACACACACAACTAGTCAGTGTCAGAGCAAGGACTCAAACCTAAGCCTGTCTGGCACCAAAAGCCCTGGTCTTCCCACAAGAAGGGACAACCATCAGCCTGGGAACTCTGGAGCTACAGACTTCTTGACCTGAACATCTGTTCATTGTAGAACTTGGCCCAAATAATCAGAAATATGTGATATTTCTGAGAGACAGAAAGGCTGGTCTTAATTCTCCTCACCCCAAGTTCATTCTATACCTCAGGATTCCAACTCTGCTGGATTCTGCCCCACCTTCCCAACTCCATTCCTCCTCTCCCAACCAAGCCCTCACCATCCAGGATACGCAACATCTTTGGGATCTCCTTCATCCACAGCTGGCCCACATGTGAGTGGATAACGGGGTGCAGGGAGGTGATAGGATGCAGGGAATTTAGTAGTCTTAGGGAACTTGCACCAATATCCTTTTCTTTGAAGGGTTTCACACAAAGCAACTGAAAAACAAGAGAAGCAAGCAGATAAAAGAAGGAAAAGAAGGGATTTGAGGGAAGAAAGTTAGAACAAATTTATAGAATAATCAAGAGCTAAAGCTTACCCCTTCCCCATTCTTTCCCACATGTTGAGCTTCTTTCTACATGTACTCTAAGATGCCCTCAAAACATCACTTCCCCTGTGATTCTTGGATTCTGGTGGCCATGTTAACCTATCGCTCTTCCAAGACTCCATTGCTGTTGTTGTTAAGTGCCATCGAGTTGGTTCTAACCTATAACAACCCTGTATAGAGTTTCCGAGGACCGACTGGTGAGCTTGAACCACCAACCTTGCAGTTCAAACGACTTTGCAGTCTGGTGCATTAACCCACAGTGCCACACCAGGACTCTAAGACCCCATTACAGCGTGTATATGCTCCTATTGGTACTTTTATCACTGAATCATGGGTGTTTATTCGCATGTTTGTCTCTCCAACAAAGACTGTGAACACCTCAAGAGTAGGTCTACACCCTGTCTGTGCTTCAAGTTTTCATAGTATTTAGCACAATGCTGGGCAAAGAGAGAAATTCCAACACATTTGCTAAGAAAACAAGGTCTAGAAAGACATGGTGACTTGTTCAAGGTCAACAGAAGCTCACATTGATGCCACATAGGAGATAGGCCAGGCCCTCCTCAAGTACCCTATGCCACTCCCTTATGTTAACAGTTCCCTTCTGCTTGTGACTTAGATAACCTCTTCCCAGGACTCCAGGATCCTTCATGCTACCTCCTCATTCCAGGCCCAGTGTGTAAGGAGCTTTGGTAGCATAGTGGCTAGGAATCGCGCTGTGAACCTTAAGGTCAGCAGTTTGAAACTAATAGCTGTTCCACGGGAGAAAGATGAGGTTTTCTGCTCCCAGAAAGATTTAAAGCCTCAGAAACCCTGTACAGGGTCGCTATGAGTCGGAACCGACTCCACGGCATATAACAACAATAACAACTATTTGTGGAGTGATCAAATGGATGGATGGACAGAGACACAGTACTCATTCCAGCATCACTTACCACCAGATAGGCTAGGAGCTTCTGTGGAGAGATGAACTGGGTAGCTAAGTCAAAAAGAGAATAAAAGAGGAGGACTGAGTCACTGCAAGTTCTAGGGTACTCCAGGCCCCACTCCCCCAAAGCTCACCATCAGCATTACAGAGGACAAGCAAAAGCAAAGCAGAGAGGGGGCACACATGCAATTAGGGTTATGACATTTTGATTCTAGCTAAAAAATATGCCATTGTATTTTCAGCTTAAAAAAATTTTTTTAAGCCACCAAATACTGTGCTGAACACATATCCTCTCTCCACCAGAGCCCACTGGGGTTAGTGGTCAGGCATGGGGTATTATAGAGTGAAGCTGAGAGTTGGAGTCAAGGAAGGACAAATGGTCAGGAATGGTTGCATATCCATGACTTTGTCATTAACAGCTAGGTTTTTACATCTTTATTCCACTGCTTCAAAATGAGGATTAAGGCAAGAAGGAAGTGAGTGGATCTGGGGCTCCAGAGAAGGCCTTTTGCATCCATTGTGATTTTCTCCCCACTGGCTTCCCAAATCATCACCCTGATCCACAGGCTGCTGCCCTAACCTGAACTCTGCCTTTGCCTAATTCCTGCCATGGTGATTCAGGTTCCCAGGCCTCCAGTCTCACCCACACTACAGATCTATGCCCTCTTCCTCACCACATTCTCCATCCCCGAAATCTCAGTCTGCCTCCCATCCCAGTGCTCCATACTCATATCAGCACGTGATTTCATGCTGGCCCCTCTGCACAGGCTACCTTGCCCTGTACTCACGCTTGAGGTGAAAATTGCTGAGGTAGGGGGCCTGGCCCTGGGACTGGGCCTTCAGAGCCATCTCCGTGACCGTCTTACTCAGGGGCACAAAGGCCAAGATGTTGTTGGGGTGACACACCAAGTTTACCAGTTGGGGCAGGGGCACCTGGTAAGGAACATGGCAAGGACTTCAAAGTCTAGCCCCAAGACAGCCACAAGCAGACATTCTCCAACCCTGTGACCTTGTATCTCTATTCTGGAGAGCATTTGAGACCAGTATATGCAACCCACCCACACAGACACACAACCAAATTTCAAGAAGCCTCATGAGCTCTGGTAGCATAGTGGTTACAAATCGGGCTGTGAACCGCAAGGTCAGCAGTTCTAAACTACCAGCTGTTCCGCGGGAGAAAGATGAGGCTTTCTGTTCCCTTAAAGATTTACAGCTTCGGAAACCCTGTTCAGGGTCGCTATAAGTCGGAACCGACTCCACAGCATATAACAAAAACAACAACAACTCTGTTTAATCAGATCTTTCCTTTTGTCATTTTTATAAGGGCCTTGTGGCACAAACAGTCGCTGTTCAATCTCACCACAACATTCCGTATTGGTAAAATATAACCCAAACCAGTTGCTGTTAAGTTCGATACCAACTCATGGCAACCCCAGATGTGTATCAGTTTAGAACTATGCACCATAAGGTTTCCAATGACTGATTTTTCAGAAGGATCACTAGACCTTTTTTCCAATGCACCTCTGGGTAGACTAGAATCTCCAACCTTTCATTTAAAAACTGATCATTACCTGTTTGCTTCACTAGGTCTTTATTAAAATGACAAAAGGAAGGATTTGATTAGTCACAGGAACTGCTTGAAAACTGGAATTGCGTGACATACAATCACCTCCGTCAAGGAACATTCCAGAGGAAGGAAAAATGCTGAAAGCTGGGGGAAACTTTGTGGGAAAGAGATAGGCAGTAACCCCAGGAAGAATAAGATTAAATCATAGCTCTTCTTTCCCTCTTCCTGAATAGTTCATTTGCACCTCCAAGATTGCAGTAAGCAGTCTAGGTATACTGTTGTTGTTAAATGCTGTTGAGTCTGTTCCGACTCAAAGTGACCAAGGAGCAGCTGCTGGGTTTGAACCGCTGACCTTGTAATGAGCAGTCAGTACTTATCCTACAATGCCATGCCAGGACTCCACTGACCCCAATTTTACAGAAGGGGATGTGGTGGCTCTGTAGCATAAGCACTAGACTGTGAACCACAAGGTTGGTGGTTTGAGTCCAGCAGTTGTTCCATAGGAGAAAGATGAGGCTTTCTGCTCCTTCAAAGATTTATAGCCTCAGGAACTCAATACAGGGTTGCTATGAGTCAGAACCAACTCATTGGCACTTGATACTAACAACAATTTTACAGAAGGAAAAATTGCAGTTCACATAGCAACTTGTTCCAAGATTTTATGGCAGCTAGAAATTGCCAGCACAGACTTCAATCTTAGGCCTCTGGACTCCCTCTGTTCTACTAAACCACTGCTCAGAGAAGCCCGGCACTGGAGTGGGGATAGATGGAGCTGGGGAAGGTTGGAAGAGATTGTGCAAGGGGTTAGATGGAGTTGATGGGGAGAAAAAAGACAGTCTGTGAGTCAAGGTGGTGATCCCTAGTTGCTTTTACCATCTGGAGAATTTTAGCACACAGTTTTTGAATAGCCTCTTCAGTCTGGAATAAGAAAAGAAAACATTAAAGTCTGACACCAATGCTAGCTGAGTGTCCTGATTTGAGGCCTCCCTGGCCCACTGATCAGGATTTTAAATACCTAAGCCCCTCCCCATCATGCCAACTATGCTTTCCTCTTCTTTCCCTTCTGCCCCCAACCCTGACCTTCCTCCTGCCCGCTCCCTGAGACTTGCTGCAACCCTCCACACCTCTACCTGCCTGACTACTTTGCTCTGAGGACTGAGGCTTGCTGAGTTTGACAAGGTAGTTGATGATGACACTCCCCTGGGGCAAAGCCAAGTAGCCACACTGAGCCATTTTCTCAATTAAGTGCAGGAGGTTCATCCGTACCTATGAGGCCACAGACAATCACAAGAAAAGCAGGAAGGGACTTCAGGGCTGGCCAACATGATCCCTCATATTCCAAGTGAGGTCATAGGCCCAGAGCAGGTAAGAGTGTTCTCAAGGAGACCAGATCTCCTGACTCCAAGTAGAGTGTGAGCTCTTCAGGGGACTCTGGACATGGCAGATGACTAGTTGCTGAATCTGACAACTCCTCTACTCTGCCCTGGAGTTCCAACCCATTCCTCCCTCTACAACCTCATGTATAACACTAACCCTTAGCTTGCCCATTCCTTACGTACCAAAATCCACTACCATTGAGTTGACTCTGACTCATAGAAACCCTATAGGACAGAAGACAGATCCATGGAGCAGCTGGTGGGTTTGAACCACTAACCTAGTGATTAGCAGCCCAAAGTCTAACCCACAGTGCCACCAGAGCTCCTTTCTATGTGCTCCCATAGATACAAACATTGAAAAAAATGTTGGGTAGAGGAAGAATCTGAGTCCAAAAAAGGTCCCATGTTCCAGGCTTCATTGGAAAAGCCAGGAATGGATTCCTGTTATTCTTGAGGTCTCAGCCTTCATGTTCTGGGCTCTTCTTTAGCGTAAGGATTATTGTTGTTGGTTGCCATTGAGTTGGCGCTTACTTGTTGAAATCTCATGTATTGTAAAGTAGAACTAAGTTCAGCAGGATTTTCAAGGCTGTGACCTTTCAGAAGCAGATTACCAGTCCTTTTTTCTGCTGCATCACTGGGTAGGTTTCAACTGACAACATTTTGGCCCGTAATCAAACACTTAACCATTTGTGTCACCCAGGGACTCCTAACCTGAGAATTAAGACTCTGTTTTTAGAGATAATGCCCATTGTCCAAGGAGCCTAGTGGAGCAATGGTTACGTGTTAGATGGCTAACTAAAAGGTTAGTGGTTTGAACCCATCAGCTGTTTTGTAGGAAAAAGATGTGGCAGTCTGCATCCATAAAGATGTGTTGTTGTTAGGTGCTATCAAGTTGGTTTCAACTCATAACAACACTGTGTACATCAGGAAAAAAAATGTTGGCAGGTCCTACACCATCCTCACAAAATTGCTGTATTTCAGCGCATTGCTGCAGCCATTGTTCAGTCCATTTTGCTGAGATCTTCCTCTTTATCTCAGACCCTCCATTTTATCAAGCATGATGTCCTTTTCTAGGGACTAGTCCCACATGAAAACATGTCCAAAGTACGAGACAAAGTCTCACCACCCTTGTTTCTAAGGAGCATTCTGACTATGCTTCTTCCAAAATTGATTTGTTCATTCTTCTGTAGTTCATGTTGTTGTTGTCATTATGTGCTGTGGAGTCGGTTCTGACTCATAACAACGCTGTACAGGGTATCCGAGGCTGTTAACCTTTACGTGAGCAGAAAGCGTCATCTTTCTCCTGAGGAACAGCTGGTAGTTTTGAATTGCTGACTGTGAGATTAGCAGCCCGATTCGTAACCACTATGCTAGAGCAGGTAAGAGTGTCCTCAAGGAACCAACACCATAATTCAAATACATCAGTTCTCCTCCACTCTTTCTTATTCACTGTCCAGTTTTTAACATGCATATGAAGTGGTTGAAAGTACCATGGCTTGGATCAGGCGTACCTTAGTACTCAAAGTGACATCTTTGCTTTTTAACAATTTGGAGGTCTTTTGTAGCACATTTGCCCATTACTATATGTCATTTGATTTTGTACCTGCTGCTTCCAGGGCATTAATTGTGGTTTCCAAGTAAAATTAAATCCTTGACAACTTCAATGCTTTCTCCTAATTCTGGAAATTGAAAATCCCATGGAGCAGTTCTATTCTGTCCTATATGGTTGCTATAAGTCAGAATCCATTTGATGGCAACTTATTTTTATGGGCCCACTGTCTTCAATTAGTCACTCAAAACCATTGTACCCCTATTTCAGTATTTCAATACTTTGTCCTGCAACCCAGAGCTGGCAGTTGTTTCTGCTACCTCCAGTCCTGGCTGAGCCACACAGTCATCTGTGGAGCTTGTTAAAAATACTATTTCTTAATTGTTATCATGACTGATTGTGATTGTTGCAACTGTAAAGGTAGAGGTTTTGTAACAAAAGGAGGGGAGTCACTGATCTTGCAGTCCATGAGTGGAGAACCCTGGGACCATCAAGGGAGAAGATCAGGAGCAGAGTACGGAACCCTATTCAGAGAAGCAGCAATGCCAGAGATGGAGGCAGAGATGATGATGTAGAGAGATGGAGTGTCTGGGGAACTCTAGACTCATGGAGGGATAGGGGCTGTGTGCTGGCAGCTGGGGAGCAGGCTTGCAGGGTATGCCCTTTGGATGTTCAAATGATCGTATATCCTGAATGTTTTGGCGTACATAAACAAACAAAAACAAAAACAAAAACCAGAGGGAATGGAAGCAAATACTGTTGAATGATGATACATGGAGGGGACTGTAATCATTGCAATGAAATGAAATATGATAGGATGAGTGTAAAGCTGATATTCTCCTATGTAAACTATCACTCAATTCACAACTAAAAAATATATATACTACTTCTAAGAAGACTTCTCTCCAAATAAGGAAGAATAAGTATATTTTAGAGCTCTGTGTCCCCACAAGGCCATCACAGTGCCACCCACTAAAAGGGCTCAGAAAGGATTAAGGATCACCCCTGGTAGCGTAGTGGTTACAAATCGAGCTGCTATTTCACGGTCAGCAGTTCGAAACTACCAGCTGTTCTGTGGGAGAAAGATGAGGCTTTCTGCTCTCATAAAGATTAACAGCCTTGGAAACCTTGATAGGGTTGCTATGAGTTGGAACCAACTCCACGGCACATAACAACAACAACACAACAAATCTCTCTACTGCCAAACCTCTCTAAGGATTTGAAGAACAGATATGCAACCCAAGGGCAGGGGTTTAAGCCCAGAATTGGCTTCATTAGGGTGTCCTACCTTTCATTCCCAAACACCCTCCCACTCTCCATTTTACAGAACCTCAAGACAACAAGGAATCAGCTGTCCTCCGAACTCCCACACTGAGCACTCTGCTCACCATTTCAAAATCTTCCTGAACCACAATGATGACTGAGTTTATCACCTTGCTCTTCAGTTTCTCTGTCTGGGGCACTAGAGAAAGGATAGACATGCAATTGGAGGTCACCTTTCTCCCACCTTTATGGCTTTTGGAGACACAAGAAGACAGACAAATGAGAAGAATTCTAGGCACAACTCTACTCCTTAGAGACTAGATGAAGTCTCCAAAGGTTATCTCAGACTCTAACCAGTACCAACCCAGCTAAGACTGAAAAGTAACCTACAACGTTACTTGGACCAAACTGTCATTGCAACCCCAGCCCTACCAATCTCCTATGGCTGTCCACACGAATCCACCTCTCTAGCTAACTCCTCTCCCCATCCTGTGTGCATCTCAACCTCAGAACTTGAACTGAGGGTCTTCTACAGAGGGTCTTCTACAGGTCTCCTTGCCTGCCCTTGGCCTCATTCCTAAATAAAATCAAACCCAATCACTCTGATTGATCCCTTTTCTGCATCCCTGTTGCATACTGTTATGCTCACAATTTTGCACCTTATTATATATTGTCTTACATTGTTGTGCTGTGGAAACAGGCTCATCTTTGCTACTCATGTGTTATTTATATCTGTATTCTCAGTGAAGAGCACTATGCTAGACACAGTGCTTGGAGCTGTAACCTATTCTTCAAGGTAATAACTGTAGATAAACTTGTTGCCATTGAGTTGATTCCAACTACTTACTGCACTGAGGAGGTACTGCTTTAAGTACTTT
This sequence comes from Chrysochloris asiatica, assembly GCF_000296735.1. NCBI lineage: Eukaryota > Metazoa > Chordata > Mammalia > Afrosoricida > Chrysochloridae > Chrysochloris > Chrysochloris asiatica. The sequence goes on along the minus strand of NW_006408568.1, from coordinate 6,652,244 downwards.
GCATGTTGTCTCATTTAATCCTCAACTAATAAGTCTTAAAATCAGTCAAACCAATTGCTGTTGAGACAATTCCAATTCACAGCAATGCCATGTGTGTTAGAACAGAAGTGTATTTCATAGAGTTTAAAAAGACTGATTTTTCAGTACAACAGTAAGTCCAAAAGTACTGCTACCAAGAACACCCAAACTTGCAGATAGTACCCATTTGACCTAGCCTCAATGGCTTGATAATCAGAACCCAACTAGAGGAAGATTAAAAAAAAAAGTTTTTAATAAAGGAAATAGGGGTAAATAGCTGCAATTTAATGAACTTGATCTATACTCATAGACATAGCAGTTTAAAATACCAACAGAGAGGGAAGGAGTCGTCATATCAAGTATAAATGTTATTCTGCCTGTATATAGGGTAGATAGGAGCAGGCAACTTAGACATTGGCTACATAAAATGAGGGAGCAATAAAGGTATGAAGTGACTGGCTTACAAGGTTTCAAGAGAGAGTTTAGTTTAAGAGTGTGCAGGGCAAGATAGAGTCCCCACTGAATAGTTTTCATCTTGTGTAGATGGGTCTGGTGAAAAGAGATGAGGATAAGATTTTTATGATCCAATAGTGAGTAATTGTTATCATGACTAATTGCGTCTGTCACAATTGTAAAGTTAGAAGTTTTGTAACAAACACGGGGGAGTGGTGAATCATACAGTTTAGAAACAGAGGACCCTAGGACCATCAAGGGAGAAGAGCACACGTGAAATGCAGGACCTTATCCAAAGAAGCAGCGACACCAGAGATGGAGGCAGAGATAGGGACATGGAGAGAGGGAGCAGCTGAGGACTCTAGATTCATAGGAAGACAGGGACTAAGAGATAGCGACCAGGAGGCAGACTTGCAGAATGTACCCTTTGGTTGTTTAAATTATTATACATTCCTGAGTGATTTTGTGTATATCACCCCAACACGCCCCTCTCCCCCCAAAAAATAAAGCAACAACAACAACAAAACCCAGAGGGAATAGAAGCAAATACTGTTGAATGATGAGGCAGAGAGGAGATTGTAAGCATTGCAATGAAATGGTGTAAAGCTAATGTTTTGTCATGTAAACTATCATTCAGTTCACAATAAAAATAATAATGATAATAATAATTTAAAAAGTACTGCTAATTTCAGAGAACAAGCAAGATGGCGGATCGGGTGGAAGTGCAGTGAAGCGCTCTGCTAACAACAACACAGAATACCCGACCAAACAGGCTCAGGGGATCATCCCAGAACTCTGAACCGCATATAAAGGAATATTTAGAAGGTTGGAAGGCTTACAGCTAGGGGAATTAGTGGCAGAAGCAAGAAATCTATTGCTTTCTAGTCCGGGACGCTCAGCTGCTCCAGGAGCCCGCCATCTTGGGTAAGACCAAGCAGGGAAAGGATCGGAGAGGCCACAGACACCTGGCAGAACTGCAGAGATAAAGGTGTGAACATTCTTTACTTTTGGTAGCTGTTCAGTGGTCTCTTGCTGTGTGCGCACCTCCATTCTGCTAACTATAGGGGTGCCTGAGCTAGTGGGCACCCCAACCCCACTCTCAGAGGGTTCTACTATGCATGCACACAGATCTCCTCAAAATTTAAAGAGACAGTTTCCAATTAAAACCAAAAGGCCACATC
>NW_006408568.1:6637544-6647799 GCF_000296735.1 Chrysochloris asiatica | reverse complement strand
TTAAAAAAAAAAAAAAAAAAGTATTGCTACTTTCACACACACACACAAACAGTGACTAGGGCCTTAAAAGCTCATGAGTCAGCAGCTGTCTAAAATACAACAATTGGTTTCTCCCCATCTGGAGGAAAAAAAAATAATGAAAATCAAAGATGCATGGAAACAATTAGTCCAATGGACTACTAGACCAAACAAACTTCAATCCCCATCACCCTGAAACCAGAAGAACTAAACAGTGCCTGACTAACACTCTGAAAGGGATCACATTAGAAGGTCTGGGATAAAGTGGGAGAAAAATAGGAAACAAAACTCAAAATCATAAAAAAAAAAGATTAGACTTACTTGTCAGTTAGAGACTGATGGAATTCCTGAGACTAAGGGTTTGGTCTGGAAAGGAACTCACCTACAAGGCTCAATTTTAGCCAAACAATAGGTCGGAAAGCCAAGCCATAACACTTTCCTAGTGTGCAATAATCAACTTACAATAATCAACTATTTGAGAGGAAAAGAATAGCATTTGCCCAAGGACAAAGTCTAGAAGGTTTAGGAAGAAGGAGGAATGGAAACAAGACAAACAGGAAAGAAGTGGGACAAGAGACACTGCATTGTGGGGATTGTAATTAGTGTCAAGAAACAAACAATGTAGGAGTTGTTGAGTGGAAAGCTGATCTGCTCTGTAAATCTCTACCAAATCACAATAAAAAGGTGTGATTTTTTTTTTAATTTAATAAAGACAGAATACAATAAGGAGGGGAAGGAAGTATTGTTATTAGGGTTCCAGTTCATACATGCACATTTTTATTCCAAACAATACATGTTTAAATATGTCTCTGCAATCAGTGGATGGCAGCAGACAAGTTCTCTCAGTAATGCACTTGTTTTAGTCTCACTAGGGTGTCTTCAAAAAAAGGGACACTGTTTTGTGCCATGGGAGGAAAAAAACTGTTTTGAAATCAATGTTAATAATTCAAGTAAACATCTTCCCAAATCAATGGTGCTTTGTAACAAGTTTACAGGAACGTTGCCCCACATAAAACAATAGTCTTTACATGAATTAAATGCTTTGATGGTCAGGAAGACCTCAAAGATGAGATCAAATCAAGAGGTTATGGGCCACTTTTTGTTTTGTTTTGTTTTATTCCAAAGAGGTAATCATGAAGGGTTTCCTCAAAGGACATGGAGACGTATTGTGAAGAAGTTTTAAGAAAACTGCATTTGTGAGAAAAAGACCAGGAAAGTTGTACCAAATAATTTATTCAAAGATATGAAGGAATGTCCTAAGAGATTTTTGTTGGGAAATCCTGCCCCATCTACTCTACAATTCTGATCTTGCCTCTTCAGACTTCTTTTTGTTCCCAAAATTCGAAGGAACACAATTTGAGTCCCTTAAGAGCCCCAAAACTGCTTGGCATGATATAAATCAAAGGACACAGAATTCTTTGGGGAAGGTTAGAGAGATGGAAATACTGACTTCGGAAGTGTATAGACCTACATGGAAGGTATGTTGAGAAACAATAGCTTCACATTTTTCTGTCTCTGTTTAATAAAGGCTTTTTGTCTGATGCTCGCAGATCACCAGGTCTTTCTTCCTAGGTGCCTCTGGATAGACTAGTACCTCCAACCTTTTAATTAGCCGCTGAGCATGTTAACCATTTACACCACCCAGGGACTCCCAGTAAAACCTTAAGGGTAGGTATTATTCTTACCACCATTTATCAGATAAAGAAAGACAGGTACAACTAAAAGTAATTTTCCCAAGATTGCAGCAAGTAAGAAAGAGGCAAAATCAAGATTTGAAGCCACAGTGTTTGGTTCTACAAACTAGACTTTCAATTCCTATCCTAGACTCTTTCCCAGAGAAAGGAGATCCAGTTCTAAAGCTTGGAGACCAGAACCCACTCCCACTCACCTTCCCAGAACACACATGTGAAGATGTGAAGAGTTAGCGATACTTTTATTGGATCCATGGACTCCAGAGCTTTCAGTAGTAAGAGTACCATCGGCTCACAGTATAACCTGACTGTCAGAAGGGGATCAGGAGTATGTTTCAGTGTGGGGAATGAATACAGGTAAATCATGCATATAACAAGTCACTGATATTATGGGCTGGATAAATTAGGGTTTCATTGTTGTGTGCCCATTGAGTCAATTCTGACTCATGTAGTTGTTGTTAAGTGCTCTTGAGTGGGTTCTGACTCATTGTGACCCTGTACAGGGTTTCCAAGGAGCAGCTGGTGAGTTTGAACCACTGACTTTGTGGTTCAAACCAACCTTATGGTCTAGTGCTTATCCTACAGTGCCACACCAGGACTCACTGAGTCAATTCTGACTCATGGTGATCACATAAAACAGAGCAGAACTTCCCTGTAGGGTTTCCTAAGCTGTAACCATATGGAAGAAGAGCAACTGGTCTTTTCTCTGGTGGAAACACTGGGGGGTTTGAACCATTGACCTTTTGGTTAAAACACTTAACCACTGAGCCACCAGAATTCATTAGAATAGAGAAAAGGAAGGAAAGAGATAGACAGCCAGTGTTTGAGCCAAGCATGGTACCAGATGCTTTTCTTTCTCCTGCCCCATCTCATGTCCACTCTCCTCCCCTTACCATTGGTCAGAATATGTCTCACAATCATCAGTGCTGGGAATTTCCACAGCACTGAAGAAAAGCCCAACCCAGATTAACCAAAGGATGAGGGCCAGAGCAATGCTCGTGTCCTTGAAAATTCGTTTCACTTCGGGCAAATCTCACATCAATGACTCTGGTATTTATGGATGAACTAGTTGAACAGAAGCTCTTCGAAGGGAACATAGGCCCTCACTTCAGGGAGAGACAAGAGTGATCCTGAGTTCTCCCAGGGGCCTGTTGTTGTTGTTGTTGTTAAGTGCCGTCGAGTCGGTTCCGACCCATAGCGACCCTGTACAGGGTTTCCGAGGGTGTAAATCTTTACGGGAGTAGAAAGCCTCATCTTTCTCCCGCGGAGCGGCTGGTAGTTTCGAACCGCTGACCTTAAGGTTCGCAGCCCAATTCGTAACCACTACGCTACCAGAGCTCCTAGAAGAGGAAAATGTGTTATCTTACCTAGCATGCAGAAAGTCTTCAGGGTGAAGCTGTAATTCTTCATTGTGTAAGGATCTGAGTTGTCAACTTTTTCATTCATCTATGGGGAGATCAGGAACATCAGACACAGGAGGGCCCCTGGACTTAAATGGGAAAACTGAAGGCATGGAGCCATGAAGAGTATGGTGCATGGCCATAGGAAAGCAGGAAACAGACCCCAAGAATCCACATTCCCAGCCCCAAAGGGAAATGGGCAAGTGATCAACAAATTAAATGTATGGTATCCACCTTCTGCAAAACGTCAATTCATCTTTTTCCTACTCCAGACTGCGTCAGAAAAGGCCTGGCATTCCTCACAGGCATGTTGGAGTAGTTTGAGCCTTCTGTCCTTTTCCTAGAGTTTAGTAGGAGCAGCAAAGGCCTGTGGCCCTAGAAAATGTACTAGGACATGTCCAATTTATCTCATGGAAAACAGCCCACTCTGTGGCCAGAATGCAACAATTACCTATGCAGGGAAGTTTGAGGTGTGTCTGGTCAAGGTCAACATGTGACAACAACTGTGATGTGTGGAAACTGTGTTCTGGGCCAGGAAAGCCATCACCTCCACAGAGTAAAAGTCCAACCTCACTCACCTGTTTGAAGAGCATGTCTACAATATTTTCCAGCTGTGATGCCAAGTTTACACCTCCATTGCCGCTAACAGCCAGGGCACCCAAGAGATTGTAAATACACTGTGGGCACAAGGGCAGAGTCAGGATCAGTCAGTCCAGTCCTTTCCACAGCCTCCTTTTTCCTTATATCTTCAAGAATGGTTCGAGCCATCAAAGTGCCACTTCTCCCTATTAGACCTTTGCAAGAAAGGCTCAAGGGTTTATTTCTTAAACTGCTAAATACAGCCAAGACTTGTCCTTTCCACCTCACTCAACAAACTACGTTTTCAAATAACCCCACCAATTCTTCAGGAACTCGTAGAGCAAGTCAACATTTCATTTACAGTGTTGGCTGACTTTAAAGACACTGGGTCAAAGAACCATGGCAAACCAAGACTTGGTTATATTGTTCTCAAAATATTGAAAACCTGAATATTTACCCTCCACCTAATGGATTCTACTGTTTTGTGAGTTGTTCATATTGTTGACCTGAAAGCATCCCAAATAGTCTTAGCAAGATCCCTGTTTGTACAGGTGTGAACAGTCTCTTGGATTTTTTAAAAAATTATTTTCTTGAATATGACTGACATGCAAAAAACTACATGTATTTCAGTGTGCAATTTAATATATCTTAACAAATGTATATACCTATGAAACCATCACCACAACTGAAGACAGTGAGTAAATCCATTCCACCCGAAAGTTCCCAATTCACTCTTTGTAATCCTGCCCTGTTTCCTCCTCTTTCTTCATGCCGCCATTGTTCTGCTTTTTCACTATAGATTTCTCACTTAACTTCTTAAGAAATGGCCAGACTGTTTTCCAAAGTGATTGTGCCAATTTACATTCTTCTAAGTGGGTAGTGCTATCTTACTATGATTTTTAAGTTGCATTTCCCTATTGTCTAAATCAGGGGTTGTTGTTGTTAAGTGCCATTGAGTTGGTTCTGATTCATTGTGACCCTATATAGGGTTTCCAAGGAGTGGCTGGTGAGTTTGAAACACTGACCTTGAGGTTCAAACCACCGACCTTGCAGTTCAAACCGACCTTGGGGTCCAGTGCATTATCCTGCAGCAAATCTTTTTTCTGCCAAAATTTATAATTTCATGCCCCATACAAAATCATCAACTTAAAAATCAGCCTGCTATGTTTGGTCAAACATTTAATAACTATCCCACAATGTGATGGCTGGAATTGCAATTGCCTTGGCAGGGCCAGATCAAATGATTTCAAGGGCCTTATATGGCCCGCAGGCTGGACATTTCCCACCCCTGGATGGTATTGAGCAATTTTTTGTGTGCCCTTGGAAACCCTGTACGGGGTTGCTATGGGTCGGAACCGACTCGATGGCACTTAACAACAACAACAGAAACCCTATACTGGTCACTATGAGTTGGAACCAACTCAACAGCACTTAACAACAACAACAACAATTTGCCATTTATATAATGTATTTGGTGAACTGTCCAATTTTTTCACCTCGTTTTAAAAAAAATTAATAAGAGCCTTGCTATACGAGAGCATTTTAGAAAATTGTGGGAAAATGGAATTAAAAGATATTGGCAGTCTGGGGAGCCATCAAGGCAAGCAATCAAGTCCCTTCAGGACAAACCGCCCCCCTCCCAGGACTGAAACTCAAAGGGAACACATGAGCAGGCATGTAAGCTTGTTGGCGACCACATCAGTCTACTGGTAAGTGGAAGAGGGGAAAAGGTAGCAATGAAGATATGGGCTGAGTTCTATCACTTTCCATAGACTCCCAATGACCTCGAGATAAGAGAGAGAAGTGGAAGGACTGGTTGGTCCAAAGTGCGGTGAGACCACAGAACTCCTGAGTCCATGAACAAGGACACAGCCACAAATGGCTAGAGTGGAGAGTGAAGCATCCAGCTAATATGAAGTGAGGGGAGATGCACAAGAAAGCCCAAATTTACAGATAGCACCCACTTGACCTAGCCTCAATAGCTTGATAATCAGAACTGGACTACTGAAAGATAAAAAAAAATTTTTTAATAAAGAAAAGTGTAAACTGCTACAATTTGATGACCTATACTTATGGATATAGTAGCTCAAAATACCAACTGAGGGTGAAGGAGTCTTCACATCAGGTATCAGTTCCATCCCTCTGTATATAGGGTTGATAGGGACGGGCAACTTAGACATTAGCTATTTAAAATAAGGGGGCTATAAAGGCACAGTGACTGGCTTATAAGTTTTCAAGAGGGAGTTTAGTTTAAGAATGTGTGAGAAAGGTATAGTCCCCACTGAATAGTTTGAGAAAGGGAATAGTCCCCACTGTCTAGACGAGTATGGTGAAAAGAGATGGGGATAAGATTCTTATGATTCAATAGTGAGTAATTGTTATGACTAATTGCAATTGTCACAACTGTAAAGGTAGAAGTTTTTGTAACAAAAAGTGGGGAGTAGTTAATCTTACAGTCCAGGATCAGAGAACCCTAGGACCATCAAGGGAGAAGAGCACAAGTGGTATGCAGGACCCTATCCAGAGAAGCAGCGACACCAGAAAGGAGGACATGGAGAGAGAGAGCAGCTGTAACTCTAAACTCATGGAAAGAGAAAAACTGAATGCTGGCAGCCAGGAGGCAGGCTTCCAGAATGTGCCCTTTGGTTGTTTAAATTATTTTACATTCCTGAGTGTTTTTGTGCACATCCACCACCACCACCCTCACCGTCCCCACCACCACCAAAAAAAAAAAAAAAAAAAAAAACAGAGGGAATGGAAGCAAATACTGTTGAATGATGATGCACAGAGGAAGTTGTAAACACTGCAATGAAATGATGAGTGTAAAACCAACGTTCTCCCATGTAAACTATCACTTAATTCACAACAAAAACTTAACAAAAAAGATATTGGCATTCTTCCATAAATGCTTTGAAGGCCCCTTTTACATGTAATTTGCAAATATTTTCTCCTACTGAGATTTCTCTTTTCATTCTCTTAAATGATATTATTCAAAGAGAAAAAGTTACTAATTTTGATGAAGTCCAATTTAGCCAGCTTTTCTTTTACAGCTTGTGGTATCTAAGCTACCTTTGACTAAAATTTATCCATGTTTTGACCTAGAAGTTTTATAGTTTAAGGTTTACATGTAAATCTATGCTCCATTTGAGTTAATTTTTATATAGTATGAGGCAAAGACTGAAGTTCACCTTTTTACATATGAATATCCAAATGTTCTAGGACATTTTGTTGAACAGACTATACTTTCTCTAATGAATTATCTTAGCTCCCTGTCCAAAATCAATTGACACCATATATGTAGGTGTAGTTCTGGATTCTCTATTGAGTTCCATTAATCTCTTTATCTAGTTTGATGCCAATACTACACTGTCTTCATTATTGTAGTTTCATAATGGCTTTACTTTCTTTTTCTAAGTTGTATTGGCTACTCCAAGTCCTTAGTACCTCATATAAATTTAAAACTATCTTGTCAATTTCTATTTTAAAAGCCTTCTAGGAGTTTTATTAGGATTATATAGCTCAATTTGGGAAAATTGACATCTTAGCAATATTAAATCTGACCCATGAATACAGTATAACTCTCATATTTATTTGTTGTTGTTAGGTACCATTGAGTTGATGCCTGCTCATAGCGACCCTATGCACAACAAAAAGAAACACTAACCAGTTCTACACCAACTTCACAACCATTGCTATGCTTGAGCCCATTGCTGCTACCACTGTGCCAATCCATCTCACTGGTGTCTTCCTCTTTTTCACTGATCCTTCACTTTACCAAGCATGATGTCCTTCTTCAGAGACTGGTACCTCTTGATAATATATCCAAAGTATGAGAGACATAGTCTGGCCTCCTGGCCTCCGAGGCGCATTCCGGCTGTATTTTTCCCAACATAGATTTGTTTGTTCTTTTGGCAGTGCGTAGTACTTTTAAAAAGTTATTAAACTTTTAATATTCTCCTCCAGTTCATTTATTCAAAAATTCTTTAATTTCTCTCAAAAATGACTTGTTATTTCCAGTGTACAGGTCTTACACACCATCTCCAGATTTATTTCTAAGTATTTTGTATCTTTTATGGACTACGAGCTAGACTGCTAACCACAAGGCAAGCAGTTCAAATCTACCAGTCGCTCTGTGGGACAAAGATGAGGCTTTCTGTTCCTGTTAAAATGAATAGCCTCAGAAACCCTATGCAGGGTCACTATGAGTCAGCACCAACTTGGTGGTACACAACCATCAACACCATGCTGTTTGAAATGGGATTTTTAAAATTCAATTTTGTTTTTAAAATTAAAATTGAACCAGATAATTCAATTTCTCATTGTTCATTGCTAGTAGAATGTTTTGTATATTGAGTGTCTGTATCCTGAAATGTTGGGAAATACCCTTACTAGTAGCTTTTTTATAGATTCATTTAATTTTCTACGTAGATGATCATGTTGCCTGGAAACAGAGTTTACCTCTTTCCCAATCTGGATGCCATTTATTTCTTTTTCATGCATTAACACACTGAGTAGAACAACACTATCAAGTAACTTGACATAATTAACATTTCTAGAGCAATCCATCCAACAGCAACAGAACACACACTGTTTCAAATACACTTGAACACACTGCATTCCTGTGTTATCCACTGCATGGTTAAGGGCTGCTGCAAGGACTAGAGGTATATGAAAACACTATGGAAAGGACTATGCACAGGTGAAGAAGGAAGTTACTATTGTTTTTGTTAAGTGCTGTCAAGTTGGTTCTGATTCATAGTGACCCTGTATATGGTTTCCAAGGAGCAGCTTTGAACTGCCAACCTTTTGGTTAGCAGTCTAGTGCTTTTCCTACAGTGCCACACCAGGACTTCAAGTTACTATTGTTGTCGTTGTTAAGTGCCATCAAGCTGGCTGTGACTTTAGTGACCCTATTATTGGGTTTTCAAGGAGTGGCTGGTGAGCTTGAACTGCCAACCATGAGGTTCAAACCAACTTTACAGTTCAGTGCATTTAACCCACAGCGCCACATCAGGACTCCAAGTTACTGTTGTTGTTGTTGTTAAGTGCCATCGAGTTGGTTCCGACCCATAGCGACCCTGTATAGGGTTTCCGAGGGTGTAAATCTTTACGGGAGTAGAAAGCCTCATCTTTCTCCCGCGGAGCAGCTGGTAGTTTCGAACCGCTGTCCTTAAGGTTCGCAGCCCGATTCGTAACCACTACGCTACCAGAGCTCCTCAAGTTACTGTTAGGTATGGCTATAAATATTCTTAAAGGAGCTCTGGTAGTGTAGAGGTTACAAGTTGGGCTATTAACCTCATAGTCAGCAGTTTGAAACTACCAGCTGACCCGGGGGAGCAAGATGAGGTTTACTGCTCTGGTAAAGATTTACAGCCTCGGAAACCCTGTACAGGGTCACTATGAGTCGGAACCAACTCCAAGGCACACTACCACCACCACCATCACCATAAATGCTCTTAAGTGAGTGCCCACTTTTGCCTGAGTGTCTCTCTCCTCTAAGAAATGGCCAAATCGTCGCAGGAAGATTCCTGACTAGTCTTGATTTCTGTCTCTCTACAATCACAATTTGATTTTGAATTCTCAATCTAGTAGTTCCTTGGTTGTAAAAACTGGTTAGTGGAACTCTAACTCTTAACCGCTAACAGAATAGTTGGTGGTTTGAACACACCAGCCACTCTGTGAGAGAAAGATGTGGCAGTCTGCTGCCATAAATATTGTTGTTTTTGTTGTTGTTAAGTGCTAACGAATAGATTCCAATTCATAGTGACCCTGTATAAGATTACTGAAGAGCAGCTAGTGGGTTTGAACCACCAACCCTGTAGTTAGCAGTCCAATATTCAACCTACAGCACCACACCAAGACTCCTCCAAAAAGATTACAGACTTGGAAACCTTCAGTCCTATATGCTCGCTATGAGTCATGCTCAACTACTAGCTGAAAGATTCAGATGTACCCAGAGGCACTTTGCAAGACTGACCTGGCAACCTCCTTTCTAAAGTTCACAACCTTGAAAAACCTCCAGAGTAGTTCTACTCTGCTTACAGGGGTTCGCCATGAGTCAAATTGATTTGATGGCAACTAACAACAGAAGGAAGTTGTCATGTGGTGCTGTAGGTTAATGCGCCAGACTATAAAGCTGTTTGAGCTGCATAGTTGGCAGTTCAAGGTCATCAGCTGCTCCTCGGAAGCCCTATACAAGGCTGCTATGGGTTGTAACCAACTCGATGGCACAGAACAATAACAACAATGTCTACTTCATTTGTTAAGAAGCTTTGCCCAAGAGAACAAACAAGATGGCGGATCAGGTAGAAGTGCAGTGAGGAGCTCTGTCAGCAACAACACAGAATATTGTACTAAGCAGGCTCAGGGGATGGTGTCAGAACTCTGAACCACATATAAAGGAATATTTAGAAGGTTGGAAGGCTTACAGCTAGGGAAATTTGTAGCAGAAGCAAGAAATCCATGCTTTCTAATTCAAGATGCTCAGCTGCTCCCAGAGCCACCATCTTGGGCGAAAGCAAGAGGGGGAAGGATCAGAGCAGACATGGACACCTGACAGAACCATGG
>NW_006408568.1:6619257-6636534 GCF_000296735.1 Chrysochloris asiatica | reverse complement strand
CCACAGAGGAAATAGTTGAAGAGCTGCTGGAAGAAAACTTCCCTAACATCCTGAAAAGTGAAAAGATAAGCATTCAAGAAGGTCAACGAACCCCAGGAAGGATAGATCTTAAAAGAAAATCACCAAGACATATAATAATCAAGCTCTCCAAAATCAAAGATAAGGACAGAATCCTGAAAGCAGCTAGGGAAAAGAGAAGTGTAATATAGAAAGGCAAGCAAATCAGATTAAGCTCAGATCTCTCAGCAGAAACCATGCAGGCAAGAAGGCAATGGGGAGACATATATAAAATGCTGAAAGCAAAAAATGCCAGCCAAGAATTGTCTACCCAGCAAAGCTTCAATCAAATATGATGGTGTAATCAAAACATTCCAGGATAAACAGAAGCTAAAGGATTTTGCCAAAGCCAACTCTGCTATGAAAAACATCCTAAAAGAAGGTCTGTGGACTGAGAACCAACAGGAACAGACAACAACCAGAGAATGGCGTACGTGGCAGCATCACCCTGAACTCAATCGACAAATGGAAGAGTCAAGAACAGAATAAAATTATAAGAACAGAGGATCTGGGTTGTCAGATCAAAACTATTACAATGTGAAAGAAGGTAAACACAGAGGAACAGAGATCCAGATGGTGAGAAGGTCAGGAAGATTACATGATAAAATAGACTGTCTTAAATGGAGGGAAGAGTTAATGGAATATAAGGTAACCACAACAGTGGAATTGCGGTAGGGTTTTTTTGGGAGGTGTTGGGGAGGGCAATACAAGAAGAGGGAGGAGGCGGAAGAACAAGATAGATAGGGGAACACTAAGACAGGTTTGCATGGCCTACATGGGACAGAGGTAAATAGTGATGCATGCTCACCCTTGGAACAACAGGGATCTAGGCATATAGGGATCTAGGCATAAGTTGAAGAGGGTAAATAATACTAAAATGCTTGACTGTCTTATGAATATTGGTTTCCCTTACCTACTATTGTAAAATAGACACTTGAGTGGGATAGAAAGGAATGTTAGGAAACATGATTAGAGAAAACTTGTAAGCCCGTCTTCAGCCTATAACTGATTTGAATACCTAAAAGGGGTTCTAGAACTTACCCAGTGAAATAGCCCTCTTGCAAAGCCTTTGCAGAGTACAGGATCTTAGATGGAATCTTGAGTCCTATCCAGAACATTCTGAAGTGGGACATTCCCACTAGAAAGGACAAGCAGACCAGCCTGGAACAGCTAGAGTAATAGAAGACACATCTTCAAAGAAATATTATCAGGAAAATCCCAAAACAAAAATGTCAGCATGACTGGCTACTACAAGAATAAGCAAGTTGTTCACCAGGAAGCCATCAATCAATCAAGTTCCTTCAGGACAAACTCCCTTCTAAGACTGAAACTCAAAGGGAACACACAAACAGGCATGTAAGTTTTGTGGTGGCCACATTGGTCTACTGGTGAGTGGAAGAGGGGAAAAAGGCAGCAATGAAGAAATGGGCTGAGTTCAATCATGGTCCATTTACTCCCGTTGACCTGGAGATGAGAGAAAGAAAAGGAAGGGCTGCTGGTCCAATGTTTGGTGAAACCTGGGGACTCCTGAGCCCATGGACAAGGACATAGCCACAGAGGACTAGAGCTTAGAGTGAACCATCCAATGCACAACAACACCCAAACGTGCAGACAGTACCCATTTGACCTAGCCGATGGCTTGATAATCAGAACTCAACAGAGGAAGATTGAAAAAAAAAAAAAAAAATTTTTTTTTAAAAAGTAAAGAAGGGTAAATTGCTACAATTTGATGAACCTGACCTATACTCATGAAAGTAGTAACTCTAAATACCAACAGAGAGGGAAGGAGTCTTCACATCAAGTTTCAATGCTATCCCCACTGTACACAGGGTAGCTAGGGATAGGCAACTTAGACATCGGCTACCTAAAATGAGGGGGCAATAAAGGCACAAAGTGACTGGTTTACAAATTTTAAAGAGGGAGTTTAGTTTAAGAGTATGGGGGGAAAGAAAGAGTCCCCACTGAATAGTTTTCATCTTGTCTAGATGGGTCTGGTGAAAAGAGATGGGGATAAGATTTGTATGATTCAATAGTGAATAATTGTTATCATGACTAATTGCAACTGTCACAATTGTAAAGGTAGAAGTTTTGTAACAAAAACAGAGGAGTGGTTAATCTTACAGTCCAGAAATCAAGGGAGAAGAGCACAAGCAGAATGTGGGACCTTATCCAGAGAAGCAGCAGTGCCAGAGATGGAGGCAGAGACGGGGGCATGGAGAGCGGGAGTGACTGAGGACATTAGATTCATGGGAAGAGAGGGACTAAGAGCTGGTGGCTAGGAAGGAGACTTGCAAAATGTGCCCTTTGGAGTTGTAAATTATTATATACGCCTGAGTGGTTTGTGTGTTTTTTTGTCTAGGTTTGTGTTTTTTAAAAATAGCTAAAGTGGATAGAGAGAAATACTGTTAACTGATGGTACATGAAGGGAAGTATAATCATTGTAATGAAGCAAGATGAATGCTTTGTTGAATGAAAAACTGATGATCTGCCCTGTAAACTTTCACTCAATCCACAATAAAAACCTTGAAAAAAAAAAAAGGAAGCTTTGTCCAAGATGAATGGATAAACAGAACGGGGTGCCTACATACAGGGGAATATGACTCATCCACAAAGAGAAATGAAGTCCTGATACATGCTACAACACAATGAACCTGGAAACATCATGCTGAGTGAGATAAATCACTCACAAAAGGACAAATACAAATATGTAAGGATCCCACTTCAAAGAAATAACTAGAGTAGGTAAATGCATAGACACTAAAGTCTATTAGTGGCTACCAGGGGTGGAGGAGCTCGGTGGCACCCTAGGATAAGCACTGGACTGTGAATCACAAGGTTCACCAATCACTCCTCATAAGTAAGATGAGGCTTTCTGCTTCTGCAAAGAATTTAAAGCCTTAGACCTTGTACGTGAATTGAACTGACTCTACAGCACCACTCAACAACCGCCACCACCAGGAGGTGGGGAGGGAGTCAGGAAGAGTCATTGTTTAGGGGACACTGGCTTACAGGGACATTGTTAGAGGTGGTAGAACAAGTTGGAAAAGGGCAGTGCTGATGGTTGCATGACACGATGGACACAAAATGTCACTGAACTGTACATGCCAAAAACAGTGAATTGGCAAATGTGTTGTTATACATATTTTTACCACAATAAAGAAAACATTTAGGAAAGAAGGCTAAGATTGGAAATCCACTAAATCACATTAATAATTAAGATTCTGTGTAATTTCTTTTTGTCATGAAAAAATTGTTTCCCCCCACCCCAATGCTATGCTGTTAATAAATAAAAATAAATTTAAAAAAAGAAAGAAACTGTGTCCATCTAAAAACAGGGCATCTACGGGAGAACTTCTCAGAAATTCTCTTTCAGAATAATGAGCACTCTCTATGTGACCTTTTGAACAAAGGACAGTTACTCAAGTCCAGTTCTTTCTAACCAGTCTCAGGCCTCTGGCCAACTTGTCAAGTTCACCTAAAGGTCTCCTAGGTCACACTGCCCCATGGGTGGCACCTTTCTTTCTGTAAAACAAGGGGGAACGTCTGGCTTGTGAGCCACATAAATCTGGTGAAATCATTTGGTCTGGTCCTGCCAACGCAACCACAGTTCCAACCATCACATTGTTGTTGTTGTTATTAAGTGCCATTGAGTCAGTTCCAATCCATAGCAACCCTGTATAGGGTTTCCAAGGAGCAACAGGTGAGCTTGAACTGCTGACTTTACAGCTCAAATGACATTGCAGTCTGGTGTATTAACCCACAGCGCCACACCAGGACTCAAACCATCATATTAGTGATGAGTTACTTAAATGTTTGACCAAATATAGCAGGCTAAGTTTTAAGTTGATAATTTTGTATGACCTGCAAATGATTTATAAATTTCAGCAGAAAAAAGGTTCCCCAACCCTGTGGTAAAAGAACATCTGCTCCTCAACCTCGCCTCCTCCCAGCACCATCCTGGCTAACTTAGATGTCTCTTTCTCACCAAGGTGTAAATTACAAATTTAAAACAGGTGTTCTTAATCTGAAGCCAAAGATGGGTTTCAGAGCATCTGTGAGTCCCCTGAATCATATGCAAAATTCTGAGTAAATGTGCCTCTCTCATCAGATTCTCAAAAGGGTCTGAGCATAAAACTGGTTGAAAACCATGGGATTAACTGTTTTTCCAAAGTCCCACACAACCTGGACTCTTCAGAATGTTTGTGTTATCAAATATGGTTGTATCCTAGTCCCTGAGGTGTAAGCAGTCCTCTGGGCTCCTATAGGGACTGGTGTCATCAAGAGTCAAAGGTCTGTGAGGATGCTCCAGTCATGAGAACATCTCCAGGGCATGGGAGCAGCTTTTCTCTGCCCCATGCGCCCCATCTATTCGGCAATCACATTCTCAGTTACATGAAAGATTGTCCCAGCTCCTGAGTCTGAGAGAAAAGGCTGTGTTCATGTTGTTTCTGCTGTCTTAAATACCTTCCTCAATTTTGTTTGCCTGATTAATATTTACTCACTCTTCAAAGCTCAAATGTCAGCTCCTCTGACATGCTTTCATTAAATTCCTATAGGCATTTTCATGAAATTTCATTAAATTCCTCTCTGAGCTCCAATAACCTTTTATACATCCCTGTCTTTCTAAACGGATTCTGGAGTGGTGCAGTTTACATATGCACTCGACTGCTAACCAAGCGGGGTTAGGGGTTTGAGCCCACACAGAAGCAACTCAGAAGAAAGGTCTGGCAGAAAAAAAAAAAAAAATCAGCATTGAAAACCCAGTGGGAGTCCAGTTCGATTCTGACACACATGATGTCATCATGAGTCAAAGTCGACTCAACAGCAATTGGTGGTGTTGGAGGTCTTTGAATAGATGTATGTACATCTCTAATTGAACACATTAGGCAAATCTACTGTACAAGACCTCTTTAAAGTGTTCAAAAGCAAAGATGTCAGTTTGAGGATTAAGGTATGCCTGACCTAAGCCATGGTATTTTCAATAACTTCACATGCATGTGAAAGTTGAACAGTGAATAAGGAAGACCATAGAAGAATTGATGCATTTGAGTGATGGTGTTGGAAGAGAATACTTAAAGTACCATGGACTGCCAAAAGAACAAATCAATCTGTGTTGGAAGAAGTATAGCCAGAATTACAATGCTCCTTGGAAACCAGGATGGGTAGACTTCGTCTCTCGTTGTTGTTGTTGTTAGGTGCCATCAAGTAAGTACCAACTCATAGCAACCCTACGTACAACAGAACAAAACGCTGCCCTGTCCTGGGCCAACCTCACAATTGTTGCCATGCTTGAGTCCATTGATGCTGCCTTTTTGCCAATCCATCTCGCTGGGAGTCTTCCTCTTTTTCTCTGACCCTCCACCTTACCAAACATGATATCCTTCTCCATCAACTGATCCCTCCTGACAACATGTCTGAAGTATGAGAGATGAAGTTTGGCTATCCTGGCCTCCAGGGTGCACGCTGGCTGCACTTCTTCCAACACAGATCTGTTGGTTCCTTTGACAGTCCACAGTATTTTCAATATTCTCTTCCAACACCATAACTCAAAAGCATCAATTCTTCTACAGTCTTCCTTATTCACTGTCCAGCTTTTACATACATATGAGGTTACTGGAAATACCATGGTTTGGGTCAGTGCACCTTAGTCCTCAAGCTGACATCTTTGCTCTTCAACACTTTAGAAATGGTCTTGTGCATCAGATTTGCTTAATGCAATACATCATTTTATTTCTTGACTGCTGCTTCCGTGAGTGTTGATAGTTGATGCAAGAAGAATGAAGTCCTTGACATCTTCAATCTTTTCTCCTTTGATAAGAATGTTGTTTATTGGTCCAGTGGTAAGGATTTTCTTTACATTGAGATGTAATCCATACCAATCCATACTGAAGACTGTGCTCTTTGATCTTCATCAGTAAGTATTTTAAGTCCTCTTCACTTTCAGCAAGCAAGGGTGTATCATCTGCATATTGCAGGTTTTTAATGAGTCTTCCTTCAATCCTGATGCTACGTTTTTCTTCAATCCCAGCTTCTCAGATTATTTGCTCAGCATACAGATTGAATAAATATGGTGAAAGAATACAAACCTGTCACACACCTTTCTTAATTTTAAACCATTCAAGTGTTTCCATTTTCTGTTCAAACAACTGCCTCTTGGTCTAGGTACAGATTCCTCATGAGCACGATTAAGTGTTCAGGAATACTCATACTTCGCAATGTTGTCCATAGCTTGTCATGATCCACACAATCAAAAGCCTTTGCATAGTCAATAAAGCACAGGTAAACATCTTTCTGGTATTCTTGGCTTTCAGCTAAGAGCCATAGGACATCAGCAATGATATCCCTCATTCCACATCCTCTTCTCAATCTGGCTTGAACCTCTGGAAGATCATTCCGTTGTGCACAGGGTTGCTATGACTCAGTAACAACTCGATGGCACCTAACAACAACAGCAATTGAGTACTGTGGGTCAATGTGTCAGACTGCAAAATCAGTTTGAACCACAAGGTTGGTGGTTCAAGCTCACAAGCTGCTCCTTGGAAACCCTATACAGGGTCACTATGGGTCAGAACCAACTCAGTGGCACTTAACAATGGCACTTAACGACATAGGTACAGAGCAACTCTAAGATAAACACATCTCCATTTCCCAAGCTGGGCACACAGCAGGTTCGTAAGAAATATGGGATGCATGAACTCAGGGGTGAGAAAACTTTTCTCTGTAAAGGGCCAGGTAAGAAATACTGGAGACTTTGCAGATCATAGAATCTCTGTAGCAACAGCTCAGCTCTGCTTTTGTAGCACAAAAGCAGTGGTGGACAACACCTAAACAATGTGTAAACAAATGGGCATGGTTGTGTTCCAATGAAACCTTATTTACAAAATCAGCTCTCAGGCTGGCTTTAGCCTATGGGCCATGATTTGCCACCCCCTGCACTAACTACTTAATAAATATGGAATGTATTAATTAGTCCAGTAAACTTCCTTCTCATCCCTACCCCAATTACCTGGGAAATGTAGAAAGGCTCCAGGTTTGCTTCTGTCAAAGCCAGTAACCTTCGGGTCAACCAGTTCACTTGGTTCTTGAGTTTGAATGATGGGATGAGGAAGAAAAGGTGGCCAATTACTACTAGAGCTTGCTCTGTCACCTGTGCCCAAAAGAGATGAAACAAGCTGACCTCAGCTCAGGGAGGGAGGCAGGACAATCCGGGAGAGGGCTTTGCCTCACTCTGCTTTGCATCCCCTGGGCCTAGCACACTGCCTGGCAAATAGAGGGTACTTGGTAAATGAAAATTGCATTGCTAATGAAGGAATGAATGGACTGTGAAGTGGTTTCAGACTGCACCCTTTGCTGGGAAATGCAAGAAAGACTGAGGAGGGTCACTCTGTCCTTCTGGAAGAGTCCAGTTAGTCAGTCTGAAGCCAAAAAGGGGACAGACACTGCAGTGCCCACCTTTGGCTCAAGCCTCTCTTTCAGCTCGTCCACCCAACCCCAGCTACCTCCCACTCCCACCTTGCTATTGTTCTTCAGGGGCCAACGGTTGAAGAGAACCCGGAGGGTCTGGCAGGCCTTGATGGACAGTGACTCTGGTGAGACGTCCATCACTTTCTCACTTTGATTTCTCAGATCCAGATGCTTCTGGGCACTGATGGCCAGCCCGCTGAGTACTGTAGAAGCCACAGGGGGTTGAAGTTGCCCATCACTTTTCCCTCCCCTCAAAGACAAGCATATGTGAATACAATTTTTCCATCCCCAATACCTCTGGAGTCCTGTGCTAAGAAAGACTAGCCTAGTCACCACTTCCCCAACCATCTCTGTCCTTCTGACTGTACCTGGTCCACCCAGCAGGGGCAGAGAAATTAGCACAGGTTGTAAACACTCACAACATCCCTTTCAAGCTTAGTCCTTGCCCCAAATCAGGTAAAGGAAGGGCCGATACAAAGGAGCATCTGCTCATATCCTGCCCTATTCTTGGCCACATACTGCCTCTCCCCCAGCCTGCTGGGATTTATATTTAGAAGGTCTCCCCTCTCTCCCCCATTCCAACAGAGCCTTCCCCAGACCTCCTGAACCTTCACCTTCACACATCGTCAACATGTCATTCTCTCTCTGAGTCATCCTCAGAAGGGGCAGGATGTATTCCCATGTGGAGCCAATGTAGGTGGCCATACCTTGAAGGGAGACAGTAATAAGATATCCTTATCCCAGAGATAGGGGCCTTCTAGTCATGGGATGGAAAGCTTTATTGATTAGGCTGGGTTCTAATCCAAAAAGGCTGAGCAACCTGGGTCAGTGATTTAATTTATCTGGGCTTCAGTTTCTTCAGCTGTTAATTTGGACTACGGATCCTGATTTACTTACCTTTCAGGGTGACTGGAAAATCAAACTCAAGTCATGGATTTTAACACAGCATATAAATGCGAGGTATTGTCACAAGTTACATACATAACCCCTTCCAAGGCCCCTTAAGGAACCAAAGAGTTATGCTGTTTGGAGTCAATGTGAAAACACCTACTCTAATTAGATCCAGCCTGTTTGCTGTGCTGCCCACCTGGAACACATTGTCATTTTAAACTTAATGCCCAGAAGGCCAGCTGATTTTCCCTGCTTCTCTTTGACCCCAGGTACAAATGATAAACAAAGGGCAGGCATTGTTATTTGTCCTGTGACTTGATTTCCCCACCCACCCACCCCCACAGTTTGTGACTGAGAGAGGAGAGTGAAGTAAAGTGGCCAAGGGACCCACTGTTGTCACCAGTAGCCTAGGGGAGGAAGAGTATGGTGATTCTCTGCCTCATTCTGCTCTGTGCTACCCTATCATGCTTCTAATCAAGTTCACAGCAGCAGGTTCAAACAAACAAAACATCCTTCACTTCCTCCTTGGTCCTGGTCCACGCCCCCACCACAGTAAATAGGGACCTTTCTATTCTGCTCTCTCCCTTATTCTTTACTCCTAAATCTTCTCCCCAGGCTCCCTTACTCTAACTTTTTTCTTACTGTGTCATCCCTAGATCTCCAGGGGCTCCCTCCTGAGTTCCCACCAGCCCCATGGGAGTCTGGTTTGAACGACCCAAGTAGAACTGTCCAGTGAGGTAAGCATATAGCTGCCATCACCACCATCACTACCCCTGCCCTCACTCAAACTAACTCTCCCACCACAAGGGTCCATACCCTGGCTGAGGCTAAGTTTCCCCATTGCTATCAGGAGGCTCCTTGGGGGCAGAGTGATCTTATGAAATTTGTCCCACAGTTTGAATGTGACCATTCCTGGGCAGTAGGACCCCAGAGCAATAAGGACTGAAGTACACATCTCCTCCAGTTCTCCTTCAGGATTCTGAAAAGAGAAAGAATAATTCTGTTCCAAGGCAAATCCCCAAGAATAGTCTCCAGGCTTCTGAGAATCAGCTTCAATCAATAAATTATTCTTTCTTTGTTTTTCTTAAGTGACATTGAATAGGTTTCAACTCAATGACCCTGTATAAGGTTTCTGAGGTTTTAAATCTTTGCAGGAACAGAAAACCTCATCTTTCTCCCATGGAGTGGCTAGTGGGCTCAAACCACCAGGCTTGTGGTTCACAGTCCAGTACTTACCTTATGGAGTCACCTTCCTCAACCTCCCACCTGTCCAACATGCACCTTACCATTTATGGAGAGTATACATGAGGAAAAGCCAAAGAAAGGGCAGTTTCTTAGTCTGCAAAGTCTCTGGCTTGTGTGTTGCTGTGGGTATTGGTGGGTTAGAGATCCCAAGGCACAGAGCTTCCCCTACAAGTGAGACTTTAGGAGAGTGAGCAGATTGTGGAAGCAACATTGTAAAGTCCTTGGTAGGCCAGGGGTCAAGGCCAAAAATGGGTGCGGCAAGGGAAAAAAAGGGCATCTCATGGTAGACAGTAAACCAAGAAGATAAGGCAGCAGATTAACCCCAGTGTCAGGAAAGTAGGTAGGATAGACAGATAGATAGGTGCCATGAAGGTTCAATCTAAAAGTATATGAGCAGATACAGGAGTGGAATTAAATAGGTTTGTAAATAGATTGAGATGATTAGTGGTGACTTAGGACACAGTCTGAGGATCAGGTGAAACTTTGAGGTCAATAATCTCAAATCCTTCCTCTTTTTCCATTTCACCCCTTCTCCATTACTAAATCTTCTCTTCTACCAGGTCACAGTTGTTGAGATATAGCCAGGATGCAAGATAAGGGCTCTATCAAACTTAGAAATTTGAAGTACTCATATCCTGGGCCCTGGCTTAGTTTCCAAATATCCTTAGAAACAACTGTTACATAAGTCCAAATGTCATCTTCCACCAAAAAAAAATTTATGGGCTCAGACCTGGGGCCCTTTCCTTCCCCGCAGTCCCCATCACAGAGGCATGGGCTCCTTACCATTGTCTTCAGATAGCTGATGATGCTATTTGTGATCTTCTGGCATAACGGAATTGCCATCTTGTGTGTTACAATTTTAGTTTCCAGGAACTTGAGGGTTTCTAAGATTTTGTCCTCTGACAACTGTAGAAGAGAGGGAACTCAAGAAGGAAGGAAGGTTGATGGGTGGAGATAATAAACAGAATGGTGATTCCTAGTAGAACACAGAATAATATAAATTAAATCTAGAGGGCAGATGGAAGTTGGACCAGAGTGGGAATAGAGGAAAATTGAAGAGGTACGGGTCAGATGGGCAACCAGACCTGGGCTGTGAATGACCTAGACTGACTCTGGAAATTCTTCCCACTCTCCTGGCACAATAGGTATGTGCCCATCCATCTACCTTGATGGAGGTGGTCCTACTCTGGCTATTGTGCCCATCCAGCCATGTTGATGGTGCCAGGGAGATGCCCGTGATGTCCCCACCTGACCAGGAACTTGGAGTGAGTCAATAAAGTTCTCGATGCTCCTTCCAAAGGCTTCCCATTCCAACTCAATTTCAGAGGTGGCTGAGGAAGTCATAGCAGTAAACACTTCTGTAAAGAGTAAAGAAGGTGGAGATGGAGGCTGTTGCTCTCATGTGGGAGGGGGTATTTCCTAGGAGGTGAGTTTTATGGAATGCTGAAATTTTACAAAGAATAATGCTTAAGGGTCAGAAGACGTAAGCTTTGCTCCTGATCTGACTCTGTCCCTAACTAGAGATATATCTTTTAGCAATTCATTTAACTTCTGGAGTCTTTGTTTCTTTATATATAAAGTAAGTATAATAAAACTTACCATGAGAATCAAAAGAGATAGGTGCTATTAAGTATCAACTTTCAGTATCTCAGCATGTCCTTTGGATTGTCTCTTGGGGTAGTAGAGAGTTGGGTGGAGGGGATGTGTGCTGTAAAGTCGATTCTGACTCATAGTGACTCTGTATAGGGTTTTCCAGGAGTGGCTGGTGAGTTTCAATTGCTGGCCTCACAGTTAACAGACCAGTGCTTATCCTACAGCACCACATGAGGTAAAAAGAACTTTTATAATGGAGAACTGAGGGACATCACCTTAACCAAGTGACCCAAGTTAGTATCACCAATAACGGAATTGTTATGTGCCTCCTAATGTAATGCAATAGGAAATAGATCAAATCACCCAAAATGTTTAACTTGGACCTACAATGAGAAAATAGGCAAATCCAGATTGTACAACAGTCCAAAAGACAAGGAAAAACAAAATGGCAAGTGGTCTGGTTTAGATTAAAGGAGAATGCAGTAAGTAGTTTTTGATTGGATCCTGGAGTAAGAAGAGAACAGCTATAAAGGAGAATTTATGACACGTGGGGAAATTTGATGATGGATCACAAATAATGATATTCTTATATCAGTATTAAAGTCCATGAGCACTATGATGTTATTAGAAGACTGTTTTTAGGCAATACATTCTGGAATATTTACAGGTAAAGTATCATAATATCTGAACTCATATTGAAATGATCAGGGAAAATATTATATAACTATATTTATGTATCATATATATGAGGGCTTCAAAACTCATGGAAAATTTGAACTAAAAAAAACTCTTTGAAGCCCCATTCAAAGAGGGCTTCAAAGTGTGTAATCATATATATGTAATTTATATAGGCATGCATAAATTCACAGAGCACAAATGTGGCGAGATATTTTAACAAAATGGTGAACGTAAATTGAAAGTAATTGGTGCTCATTGCAGTATTTTTTCAACTTTTCTGTTTGTTTATTTTTTAAGTTGTATCAAAAAACATCATTACGTGAGTAAAATCGCAAATCACAAAGTAAAATAAAATTGTAAGTCAAAAAAAATGCTGTTGCAAAATCATAGAACCTTTTATTCAACAAAAATAAAAATGTGAAGGTACTGATTCTTGGCATATTCTCCATCTAAGTCTATACACTTCTGAAGGTGGTGCTCCCATCTCTTTAACTCTTCTCCATAGAACTCTGTGCTCTTCCATTTACACCACATCAAAGCAACAGTGTGGGACCTTTGAGGGACTCAAATCATGTTCCTTTTAAGTGTTCTTTGAGTTTGGGGAACAAAAAGAAGTCTGAAGGGGCAAGATCAGGGCTGTAGGGTAGGATGGGGCAAAGTTTCCTAAGAAAATTCTCCTAGGACAGCCCTTGATACCCTCGAAGAATGAGCAGGTACATTGTTGTTGTTGTTAAGTGCCGTCAAATCCACCTCAACCCATAGTGACCTAGTATAGAGTTTCTGAGGAGCGGCTGGTGAGCTTGAACTACCAACTTTGTGGTTCAAACCAACTTTGGGGTCCACTGCATTAACCCACAGCACCACACCAAGACTTCAGGTACACTGTGTTGTTGTTGTTGTTGTTAAGTGCCATTGAGTCAGTTCTGATCCATAGTGACCCTGTATAGGGTTTCCAAGGAGCAACTAATGAACTTGAACCGCTGACCTTGCAATTTAAGCCAACTTTGCAGTCCAGCACATGAACCTGCATGCAGTGTCACACCACGACTCCAGGTACACTGTGCTGATAGAAAAAAAATTCCTCAGCACAAGTTTCCTAGCCTTTTTCTTGCCAAAGCAGCTTTCCATTTCCTTAAAACATTTTAAATAATAAGCCTCCATGGTTGTCTTGTGTTCTACAAAAAAATCCATGATTCTAGACTCATGTATGTGAATGTCTCCATACTGTGCAGGTGCCACACACACAGGACACCAGGAATTAGGAAGATATTTATGCAGTCCAATCAGAACATTAAGCTCCTTGCCAGATAAAAAGAAGGAATTTCTACAGAATGATTTTGTATCTGGTGATCTTGCAGACAAAGAATACCTGGGGTGAATATAACGGAAACTTAAAATGCCAGAAAGGAGAGAGGTTAAGACTACCTTCATGGTTTGAGACAGATATCCATAAGGAAATATTACAATAAACTGAACAACACATTATAGAATTTAAATCTTCATACAGCTTGTGAAGAAACATCATGTCCCAATATTGGAGAGTGTTGGGGAGCTGGAGAGTACATTCACAGTCACGTTGATGGGTGATGTTAAGACTGCAAGAAAGCACTCCATTGTTAAGGAAACAAGTGTAAATTGCCACAATTTGATGAACTTGACCTATACTTAGGATACAGTAGCTCAAAATACCGAGAGTGAAGGAGTCTTCACATCAATCCTATCCCCTATGTATACAGGATTGATAGGGACAGGCAACTTAGACATTGGCTGCCTAAAATAAGGTGGCAATAAAGGCACAAAGTGACTGGCTTACAAGTTTTCAAGACGGAGTTTAGTTTCAGAGTATGTGTGGTGGGGGGGGAGGAAGACTCCCCACTGAACAGTTTTTATCTTGTCTAGACAGGTCTGGTGAAAGGAAATGAGTATAAGATTCTTATGATTCAATAGTGAGAAATTGTTATTATGATGAATTGTGATTGTAACAACTGTAAAGGTAGAAGGGGGGAGTAGTTAATCTTATATTCCAGGAACAGAGGACCCTACAACAATCAAGGGAGAAGAGCATGAGCAGAATGTGGGACCCTATCCATAAAAGCAGTGACAGCAGAGATGGAGGCAGAGGTGATGACATGGAGAAATAGAGCAGCTGAGGACTCCGAACTCATGGAAAGTGGAAGTGTTGGAGGCCAGGAGGCAGGCTTGCAGAATGTGCCCTTGGGTTGTTTAAATGATTATATATTCTTGAGTGTTTTTGTGTATATCAAAAAAAAAAAAAAGCCAGAAGCAAATACTGTTGAGTGGTGATGAATGGAGGGGATTGTAATCATTGCAGTGAAATTAAATATGATAGAATGAGTGTAAAACTGATGTTCTCCCAGGTAAACTATCACTCAATGTACAATAAAAGCTTTAAAAAAAAAAAAAAAAAAAGGAAAGAAAGTGTTCCACTGGATGCCAATGAGCCCTACAGAACTGCAAAGGCAATTGTAAAGTAGGGCCTGCATTATGTAGTCCTGACATCTGTAGACAGAGATGATAAGCCTAATGGGAGAGCTGAGTACTTAAAGGAAAGGAATCCAAAAAGTCCTGTGGAATGCCTCATCCCTGATTTCCATAGGAAATTTAAAGCAGTAAAGAAAGCTGCCCTGTCAAGAACACATGTCCATGCACATAATGTAGAAGGAATCCCAGAACTACAGAAGTGACTACATGTGGAATCACATGGGGGGAAGTTAGAAGAATGCCATTTGCTATATTTCCTCACACTTTCAGGGGAGAACTTCACAATAGACCTTTTCAAAGTGACCTTTTCTTTTTTAAACAAAAGAACTGTGTGCCTGTTACAGAAAACTCAGTAAATATAGTAGCAAAATGAACATAAACACAATATCCCCACACATTGGGATTTATTAACACCACTGTTGATGTTGTTATGTGTTGTCAAGTTAGTTCCAACTTATAGTAACCCTGTATAGAGTTTCCAAGGGTGAGGAAAACAGCAAGATGGCGGACTAGGCAGAAACACTACACAGGCCCTCTATAACAAAGATGCAGAAAACAAACAACACAGAAGCAAATGATAGTACTGGAACCCTAAGCTTCAGATAAAGGGATAGAGAAATGGATTGAATGCCTACTATGAGAGGAAGCAACAAAAAAAGGAGACAGATTGGTGGTCTTTATTGCTTTACTGCTGGTGCCCACCAGCCAGAAACAGCACAGCCATCTTAAAAGTTGGTGAGCAGCTCTAGAGACAGAACAGTGTATTGGCATTGCAGAGGTATATCAGTTTTCACAGAGATAAAGTTGTGATTGTTTTCTTGTTCCCCACACTCCTCCAGTGACCAAAGGTGTGACCAGCTCCCATCTGCTACACCCCCAGCAAAGCTGATGCTCTCCCAGTGGCTACAGCTGCATGGTGGTGAACAGCACAGTTGTGAGCCCCATCAAAGTGAGTCAGGAGCTATCCACACCAACCCCAGCTCCTGGATTCAGGTGAGCCCAGCTCTAAAACTGCAGAGCCAACCATAAACTATCCCTAACTAGGAGAAGCAGCTGAACAGATGAGGGGGGATGAGGAAGAAAGAGACAGGTGATCTATGCCAGTTGGTCAGGCATAGCATGGCTAGCTTGAACTTTTATGGGTGGTTTTGAAGGCAGTAGGTAGTGCAGGGACATACTGATTGTTAGCAAAGAGAAAGGTACAATTTTTTTTCTTGAATCCTACATTACCCTTGTGACCAGAGGTGAGGGCAGCCCCCACCAGCATACACTCCCAGTAAAATTTCTGCTCTCCAATCAATCAGAGCCACATGGTTGTGTGCTGCTTAGTTGTGAGCCACAGAAAAGTGAATTGACAGCTAGCGGCACCAACCCTGACGCTTGAAAATTTTCAGTTCTTTGAATCAAGCAAGAATAAAAACACAAAATACCAAAACTTTTGGGACACAGCAAAAGCAATGCTCAGGGGGCAATTTATGACAATAAACACACACATCCAAAAATAAGAAAGAACCAAAATAAATAAACATAGCTTCTCTAACAATTATAACAAGAGCAACAAAATACACCTAATTCCACCAGAAGAAAAGGAACAATAAAGATTAGAGCAGAAATCAATGAAATAGAAAGCATAAAAACAACAAAAAAAATCAACAAGACAAGAAATTGGTTCTTTCAAAGGATTAATAAAATTGACAAACCATTGGCAAATCTAATAAAAGAAAAGAAGAAGACAAAAATAAAAGAATAAAAAATGATATGGGGAGAACAAACAACATGGTGGATTGGGTGGAAGTGCAGTAAGGAGATCCGTCAGCAACAACACAGAATACAGGACCAACAGGCTCAGGGGATGGTCCCAGAACTCTGAACCACATATAAAGGAATATTTAGAAGGTTGGAAGGCTTACAGCTTGGGGAATTTGCAACAGAAGCAAGAAATCCATTGCTTTCTAATTCAAGATGCTCAGCTGCTCCAGGAGTCGCCATCTTAAGTGAGACCAAGCCAGGGAAGGATCAGAGCAGGCACGGATGCCTGACAGAACCACAGAGATAAAGGTGTGGCCATTTTTTTCTTCTGATATCTGTTCATTGGTCCCTTGCTGTCTGTGCACCTCAATTCTGGTGACTATAGGGATGCCTGAGCTAGTGGATGGCACAGTCCCACCCTCGGAGGGTTCTACTACGCATGCACCAGATCTCCTCGAAATTTAAAGAGACAGTTGCCAATTAAAACCAAATGGCCACAGCTGGCCCTGAATTGTTTGTAACTAGAAAAAAGGCCTGAACGGGATTGTGGAGCGGGACAAGCAGACAAAAGAGGAAATAGAACGAAAATTAAATCCTAAGTTACGTCAAAACGACCAACAGTGGCAACTTGAAATTTCTCAAGAAGAAAACTGAAAAGGGAAGCCCATTTCCTGATCACATCTATCTGGAGGCAATCAGAAAGCATAAAATATACCAAAATACATACCCATCTAAGTATTAAGGCCACACATAACTCCTGAATATGCCAAAAAAACAGAAGCAGATGACCATATCTGCACATGTCCAGAAAAGAGATAAAGTGACTGAGGCAGATGAGCTGCAAGTAGACTTACACTCCATACTGGAAGATGGGCAGGCTTTGGAAATGCCTGAAAAGGAATTCAGAAAAAATGATTATAAAATGTATCGAAACACTATATAATGGAGTTGACAAAAATAAGGAAGAAGTCAGGAAAGTGCTACAGGAACAATCAAATAAGATAGATACAGCATTGGAAACAATTCAAAACCTACAGAAAGAAGTCCAAACGATTAATAATAGACTATCAGAAATGGACAATACACTGAAAGGGCAAA
>NW_006408568.1:6588438-6594479 GCF_000296735.1 Chrysochloris asiatica | reverse complement strand
ATGAAACATTTGGATGTATGTCCTTCCAGGCTTTTTTATGCATTCATTTGTGTGTGCATGTGTATGAATAAATATGTGATGTACTTTCAAACACATGAATGTAGAGGAAAAAACTGGAAGGACATACAACAAAATGTTTATATCTCCAGATAGATTTATAAGCAATTTTTATTTTCTTCTAAGGGGTTTTCTATATATACCATGTGGTCTAAAATAAACATATATTACTTTCATCATTCAAAAATAAAACTCATTTTTAAAGTATGCTTGTCCTTATCATCTAGTGCTGCCACTGCAGAAATACAAATGAGTGTCTTTGAAGAAAGACAAGTGAGTGTCTTTAAAGAACAGAAATTCATTTTCCCACAGTTCTGAAAGCTGAAAGTCCAAACCAGGCCACGCTGAATTTTTCTGTGGGCTTCTTTCCTAGCTTCTGGTGTCTGGCAACAATTCTTAAGAGTTCCTTTGCTTGTAGCTGACTCCCCACAAATCATCTGTCTTCCCACAGTGTGTGTCTTCATGTCTATTTTGCTCTGAGGACCCATTCTACTCTAGTATGTAGTAATTAACATAGCAAAAGTAAACTTCTAGTTCCACACAGGATCGCATCCACCCATTCGCAGGTACAGTAGCCAGGGTTTCCATACATATTTTAGAGGAAGATAATTCAATCCGTAACTATGCTTTGTTGATGTCATTTTGTTCTTTTTTTTAGGATTAAGGTTAGGACTAGGGTTAGTATTAGGGGTAAGGGTTGGGCTAGGGCTAGGAGTAAGGGTTGGTATGATTTTGGGGGTTACAGTTATTTTTATTTTCTTATTTTCTTGAAATCTACTTGATTTCCTCTTCATTTGGAAGTTCTGTAACTATATTATTCTCCCTTTTTACTTTATGGGGTTTTGTTGTTGTTATTGTTGCTTCTGCTGCTGTATCTCTATTTTCAGTCTTGTAGGTCAGTTTTGGAGTTCTGGTGTGGCACGGTGAGTTAACACACTGGACTGCAAAGTCTGTTTGAACCACAAGGTCAGTGGTTCAAGCTCACCTTGGAAACTCTATACAGGGTTGTTATGGGTCAGAACCAATTCGATAGCACTTAACAACAACAGGTCAGTTTTACTTTGAATGCTTTTATAGCTGAGTTGGGAGTCCTGGTATGGTGCCGTAGGATAAGCAATGGGCCATAAAGTTAGTTTGAACAAGGTCAATGGTTCAAACCCACCAGCTGCTCCTTAGAAACCCTATACAAAGTCACTATGAGTCAGAACTAACTCAATGGCGCTTAGTAACAGCACCGCTGAGTTGTGTCTAGGTGATATTGTCATGTATGTTAGTCTCAAGTTGCTGTCTACTGTTGGTTCTCTGTCCCAAGAAATCCCTTTAGTATTTTTTGTAAGGTTGGTCTGGTTTTTACAAATTCTTTTAATTTCTTTTTACCCAAAAATTGATGGATAATTTTTCTGGCTATATAATGCTTGGTTGGAAATGTTTTTCCTTTCAGAGTTTTATACATCTTATTTAATCATCTTCTTGATTGCATGGTTTCTGCTGAGAAATCAGTGTTTAGTCTTATTAGTTCTCCTTTGTAGGTAATTTTTCATTTTTCCTGAGCTGCTCTCAGGATTCTTTTCTTGTCTTTGGTTTTGGAAAAGTCTGATTATATGTCTTCATGTGGTTTTTTTAGGGTCAATCCTGCTTAAAGTTCATTCAGTTTCTTAAAATGACTGTCTTCTTGTCTTTCATGATGTTAGGGAAGTTTTCTTCCAACAATTTTGGATACTATTCCCTATGGTGTTATTGTCTCTTACTCTTCTGGAATTCTAATCACACGTAAGTTATTCTTCTTGATACTGTTCCACATAAATATTAGGCTTTCTTAGGATTTTTTTCTTCTTTTTTTTTGATCATTCCTCTAGCAGATTGAGAGATTTTTTTCAGTAATTTGGCTTTCCACTGATTCGATTCTACTTCTTAACCCTTTCAGTGTATTTTCTATTTCCGAAGTCTTAGTGTTAATCTTCTGGCTTTCTAATTGCTGTTTTTGTATGGTTCTTATTTTTTTCATTTATTTTGCCAGTTTTTTTCCTACATTCTTCTATAGTTTTGTCCATATTTTTCTTGATTTCATCTGCAGTGTTCTCAATCATTCTTCCAATCCACTGACATTGCCTACATAGCATTCTTTTAAATTCCTTTTCAAGTAGTTCCAATATCATTTCTAGTATTACATTTTCTGACTCTGTGTTTTGGTCACTCATTTGAAGCACTCTGTCTTGTTTCTTCATGCAGGCTGAAACTCTTTTCTCTGAGGCATTGCAGTGCCATATTTATATTTAATTGATGATCATATGTTGATGTGTTCTTTGGCACTCACCACCTGTCTCCTGGTGGATGTTGTGAGACTGGAAGTGTGAATGCAGTTCTCTGTTCACTGTTTGTATAACATAGTTCAGAGTAGGTTTCTATGCCTTCAGAAGCAGAGACACCAGACCCAGTGCCTGATCCCAGACAGGGCAGCGGCTATGCAGGAGGGGTACCACTAGTCACTGGGTTAGCGAAGTTAGGGACTGGCCAGGCTACTAGGACGGCATAAGAAAAGGGGAGAACAACACTCCACTTGCTGCCAACCTCCAGCTGTATCCCGTGATTGCAGGCAGCTTGCTCAAGATGGACATGTGGTCCATGTCAGCCCACAGTCCACCCATTTTTATTTTTCACTGCTCCTGTTCAGTTTCATCTTCCAGTCTGTATTCAATCTAGCTCTCTGTCCTATCCTCTGATGCTCAGTTCCAGGATCACCACCTGTATCTATTTCACTCTGTTTCCCACATCTTTGTTATAAAGAGTCAGCTCAGTGCATCTGCCTACTCTGCCATCTTGTCCTGGAAGTCCTTAACAATGTTCTTCTTCTTTTTTTTGTACATATGACAGGTATTTATTATACTTATTATAAAATTGTCAAACTTTTTCAAGGTGATTTAAAATTTTACATTCCTACCAGTGCCTTAAGCAGCTTTGATGACACAATGGTTAAGCCCTGCTTGTGGCTGCCAGGACCTACTTGTTTCATTGCTGCCGCCACCTCTCAAACACTTACTCTTCAACTTTCCAGGATTGTTCAAGAAGGTCCATATCTGTTGGAGGTTTCTACTGCTTCTGGTGCTGTAGCAACACAAAGTGCATTACAGTTCTCTGCCCATTAATCTCACACTGCTTTGCCGACAGTTGATATCAGATTTTGCTTTCTCCCTAGGACTTGCCTCTGTTTCTACAGGTTCTGTGTCCTATGAGGCCCACATTTTCTGCTGTTACTAGAGCTGGTCTCTTCTGAAAATTTTTCTAATACCTTCTTCTCCAGTTTGGTATCTCCATCCTGGGACAAGGACTTGAAGAAAAAGAGGAGAAGTGCTCTTCAAGAGAACTCTTCACAGAACTCCCCTGTCCCCAAGGGTTTTTGTTTGCTTGTTTTAATGTTTTATTGTGAATTATATGATAGTTTACATGGGAGAACATTAGCTTTACATTCATCCTATCGTATACTGTTTCATTGCCATGGTTACAATCCCCTCCATGCATCATCAACCAACAATGTTCATTTTTAAATGTGTTTAAACTGCTTGGCAAATTAGAAAAGGGATTATTAAAAGCAAGTACGTTTGTAGAAAAAGTCTAGTCAAGTGAGTTCAACAAACATTTTAGCACTGGAGTGTGGTAGTTCTGTACAATAAGCACTGGACTGTGAGCCACAAAGTCAGCCATTCAAACCCACCAGTTGCTCTACAGGAGCAAAATGGCATTATCTGTTCCCACAAAGATTTACAGCATCAGAAATCATATACAAGGTTGCAATGAGTTGAAATCAACTCAGCAGCACTTAACAATAACAATAGTATTCAAGGTAGATCAGAGGTTGTAAACTGTTGTGGCAGCAGCATTGTTGTCTGACCTCCTCATCTAACTTCACAAGGGGCAGTGCCAGATTATCCAATAAGCAAGTACGGGCTTACTTGTGCTTCTGTAGTGAAAATTTTCACATTTTTTCACCACATCAAAGATTTTGCTTCTAGGTATGACTGGCATCTGTCTCTCCAAACCCCACAGCACCTTCCTATAGAATCAAAACCTTGTTTCAAATATACAATCCCTGACAGGGAAAGAGTACCCACTAAACAAGGTAAACACAGGTTTACTTGTGCTTACTTATTATTTGTACTGAGCAGTTTCACATGTTTTTCACCACATAATAAATTTCCATGGGTTTGACCACATCATTGATATGAAATTGTTTACTACAAATTAGTAAGTAAGCAGAAGTAAGTCAATGCTTATCTTGCTTATTAGGTAATCTGTCCTGGACAAGAAAACCAAAAGGAGGAGAATCATTATCAGCATCAACATCCCGAGGTTGATTGCTATAAGGTGGAAATCAGACATAGCTCATCTCTCCAACCTTTTTATCAATTCTGACCCTTTTTACCAGCCATCTCTCCCATCATGCTCTCTACTTCTCTGCTGGGTTCAGTACAATAATTTGTTGCAGTGTCCCCACAGAACCACAGACAATACTCATGACAATGGGATTTATTAGGAAAGGAACATGTTACAATTCAGGATCAGGAAGGACTCTAGATACTATTCTTCATTCAGGACAGCTTCTTGAACCTGCCCATAGGTAGGCCTCTCCCTGACCCCTGGGGCCTGGAGCACCTCTCCCTTGCTCTCCTAAAGTACTTTATCTCCACCAATAAGTGCCCAGAGGCACTGTACTCCACTAGTAACCTTCAGCCCAATTCAACTCACTAAGTCTGCTGGTCTGCTAGATTGGCTCCCGCAAGTGCCCACAGGTGCCCCACTCCCATCTTGATTGGTCTCCTACTTCTGGTGCCTCTGCTGTCACTGTTTCTCTGTCACTGTTTCTCACCATATCTCGCTTTCTCCAGAGTTACAGCTCTCTCGCTCTCTCTGTGTCTCTTGAGTCTAGGAGGTTTTAAGTGCAGGGATCCCAGGTCCAAAGGATGTTCTACACTTCTAGCTCTTCTTTCTTGGTGGCAGTGAAGTCCCCTCTTTCTGCCTCTGAGATGGCTCATTTAAAGCCTAGCAAGTTCAAAACCTACAGAAAGAGGTCCAAATGACTAATAATAGAATATCAGAAATAGACAATACACTGAAAGGGCAAAGGAATAGAATTGAAGAGATGGAAGGCAGAACTAGTGAATTCGATGACAAATCTCTCAATACTACTAAGATAAAAGAGTAAGCAGAAAAAAGGATAAAAATTTGTAAAGAAGGTCTAAGATTCATTGTTAGACAACATGAAGAGGAATACCTTAAGAATTATCGGCATTCTGGAACTGGAAGAATCACACAAGTCCACAGAGGAGATAGTTGAAGAGCTGCTGGAAGAAAATTTTCCTAACATCCTGAAAAGTGAAAAGATAAGCATTCAAGAAGCTCAACGAACCCCAAGAAGGATAGACCCCAAAAGAAAATCACAAAGAAATATCACAATCAAGCTCTCCAAAATCAAAGCTAAGGAGACAATCCTGAAAGCAGCTAAGAAAAAGAGAAGTGTAACACACAAAGGCAAGCAAGTCAGATTAAGCTCGGATCTCTCAGCAGAAACCATTCAAGCAAGAAGGCAATGGGGAGACATATATAAAACCCTGAAAGAAAAAAAACTGCCACTCAAAAATCCTTTACCCAGCAAAGCTGTCAATCAAATACAATGGTGTAATCAAAACATTCCAGGATAAACAGAAGCTAAGGGATTTTGCCAAATCCAACCCTGCACTACAAAACATCCTAAAGGGAGTTCTATGGACTGAGAACCAACAAGAGCAGTCAACAACCAGAGACTGACATATGTGGCAGCACCTCAGAACTCAGTCGACAAATGGAAGAGGCAAGAACAGAACAAAACTATAAGAATAAACTCCCCTTGAATACCATTATAAAATAGACACTGGAGGGGGAGTAAAAGGAATAGCCAGAAATATCACCATAGAAAGCTTCTAAGTCTGTCTTCTGCCTATAACTGATTGGAA
>NW_006408568.1:6572788-6583218 GCF_000296735.1 Chrysochloris asiatica | reverse complement strand
ATCAGTAAAGTGAAAAGAAAACCCACAGACTGTGAGAAAACATTTGCAAATCATATGTATATATCTGATAAAGGACTTACAGCCAGAAGAAACCCTACAACCAAATAATAAAAAGACAAATCACCAAATTTTAAAAGGGACAAAGTATATGAGTAAGCATTTCTACAAAGAAGGGATGTTGTTGTTAATGTTGTCAAGTTGGTTCTGACTCACAGCAACTCTTTATAGGGTTTCCAAGAAGTGGCTAGTGGGTTTGAACTGCCAACCTTGTGGTTAGCAGTTCAGCGCTTATCCTACAGTGGCCACAGCAAGATTCCAAAGAATCTATGAGTAGCCAATAACCACATGAAAAGATTCTCAACATCGTTATTCATTGTTGTTAAGTGCCATCGAGTTGGTTCCAACTAATAGACTGGCTGGTGGATTTGAACCACCAACTTTGCAGCTAGCAGTCCAGTGCTTATCATACAGTGGCACACTAGGGAAATACAAATCAAAACCATAATTAAGATGGCAATAACAAATGCAGCAGACAAGAACAAGAGTTGGCAAGAATGTGGAGAAATATACACTCCTATACATTGCTGGTGGGAATGTGAAAAGGTACAGCCACTTCAAAAAACCATTTCTCAATATAGAATTACCATGGAACCCAATAATTCCATGTCTAGGTATCTTCCCAGGAGAAATAAGGACATATTTTTCCATAACAGAACGTTATGGGTTTTTTTTTTTTTTCAATCTGTTTAACAGATTTGTAATGAGTATAAAATAATAATGCATATAGTATGTCTGTCACCAAGATTGCCACATAATCAGCCTTCAAACATTTAAAAAAATTTTATATTTCCTTTAACTCAGTTAAAAGGAGCTCTGGTAGTATGGTGGATACAACATTGGGCTACTAACCAAAAGGTAAGTGGTTCAAGCCCACCAACTGCTCCTCAGAAACTCTATATAGGGTCGTAATGAGTCAGAATCTACAGCACTTAACAACAGCAACAAGTGTGGTACTGTAGGACAAGCACTTGACTGCTAACTGCAAGATAGCCAATTCAAACCCACAAGCCGCTTCTCAGAGTCCTGCTGTGGTATTGTAGGATATGCACTAGACTGCCAAATTGGTTTGAACCACAAGGTCAGCAATTCAAACTCATCAGTTGCTCCTTGGAAATCCTATACAAGGTCACTATGAATTGGAACCGTCTCAATGGTACTTAAGAACAACTGCGGCTCCTCAGAAACCCTATACAGGGTCACTATGAGTTGGAACCAACTCAACAACAACAATAAAAGAAGTAGCAGTCTCTGGGTGGTGGTGCAGATGGCTAATGTGCTCAGCTGTTAACCAAAAGGTTGTTGATTCGAGTCCACCCAGAGTTTATCTTGTAAGAAAGGCCTACTTCTAGAAAACCCTATGGAGCACAGTTCTACTCTGACACTCATGGGGTTGCTGTTGAGTTGGACTTGACTAGACCACAGAGAGTACTGGTACTAGTAAAAGTAGTACATTACTGAGACCAGTAGCCAGAGGCCAAGTTCCATTATTTTACCTGTTAGCAAATTCCTGAAATTTCAAGTTTAGAATTAAGAAATGTCAACCATCAGCGTCACAACCTATTATGCAAAAGCACAGTCAGAAAAGTTCCTTCCTACCAGTACTAGCTGTGATCACTTGTTCCCATCATATTTAAGATCACTTATTCATTTACTCATTTTTCACACATCTATTGTGTTCCAGGTAGTAATTAAGTGCTGGGGATACAGAAATACAGAATGGACCCTTGACTAACTGAATACATCAACTGATGAATACTTCTGAATGCTAAATGAACTCAAGAGACAGTGCTAAGCATCACTGGGATACCTAACTCAGTAATTATTAAAAGTCAACCCAATCGGAATATAAAAATGGATGGAACTTGGTACTTATTCTCATAAAGTTTAAAATCTAATATAGTATACAAGACAAGAACGCAAAGAAGGGAGTCCTGCATGGAAAGAGGGCGCCCCACAGCCCACCTCAAATCAGTGGCCACCTAGTTAGCCTCCCAGCTTGGCGACCATCCTTTGTTAGAAGGTCAGTGGGTCCTAGGAGATGCAGGAGTCATAGCTCTGGGAGGAGCTCTCAGGCTTATGACGTCAGCTTCAACCCTGTGGAACCTGGCAGAGGCTGTCGCACTCACTCTGTCACTCACTCTGTGGTGGTCAGTAGCTCTTACTGTGCCTTCTGCAAGAGACTCACATGCACGCTGCTTACCTTCTTCCACCTGGCCTACCTGCTGCACATAAACTTCCCTTACTTTGGTGATCCCCAACATGCACCTTCAGGTACAAATTTAGAGCCACTGTTAACTTTGCGGAATTTGGGAATCCCCTGCAGGATGACTGATTTCCACCCCTCAGTTCACCTTTCACGCACATCGGTCAATTTTCCCATGGCCTCATCTTTAATAGGATTTCCTGGTGTGACACTGTAGGATATAAGCACTGGCCTGCTGATCGCAAGATCTACAGTTCAAACCCACCAGTAGCTCTGTGGGAGAAAGATAAGGGTTTCTACCCCTGTAAAGATTTACAGCCTAGGAAACCTTACACTGGGTCACTATGAGTCAAAGTCAGCTAACCAGCACTTAACAACAACATCTTTAAATGTGTGGCTAAAAAGTGTCTTTTGCAGAAAGCCAGCAACATGGTAAAAAAAAAATCTACGATTAAACACAAACTTGACTTATAAAGAAATAGATAATTCATAGAACAGAAAAACCTTAAAAATCTGAACATCCTCAGAAATGTTAAAGAAGTTTTTGCAAAGCAGCACAAACTTTAGGAACTGGCCAACGGCACAGGATGCATTGGGGGGTGGTGTGGGGGTGGGGCAGGAAAGGCAAACTATACAAGAATGGTCCAAAATGAGAATCACCTTCCAAATCAGAATATAAAGTGAGTATACTTCAAATGGTATGCAATGGATTACAAGCAATAGGTTAATTAAATACGAAACTGGAGGAAATTTAGTAACATGATGTGAAAGGTATCATTTTTTTAGCCACATGGGGAAAAAATACAATGACAAACAGAAACTAGAGGGGGGAAAAGAAACATTTTCAAATTGTACAAGAAAAGCAGGCTTCAAATATGAAGTAACATCAGATGTGGCATGGTTTGGTACAGTTGCTGAGAATCTGAGAAAGAAAATTGGTTAGAATACTTTACATGGATCAAGACTGGAGTCATAGATAAAAATCCAATCATAGAATTCAGCCCAGCAGACAATGTTTAAATAATTATAATTAAAGAAATATTGGTTATGGGAGGAAAGAAAATTGGAACCCAGATAACTAAGAGCAGGAAGCTGAATGTGACAAGTGTTCCCAAAATGATTCGGTTACAAGGTGGAGAAAGTATGGTTGAGGAATGGTGAGCAGTCAGGTTTGGTTGAAGTGTATGTAGATAAAGGTGGAAAGTAAGGCTGGGATGGTACACAAGGGCCACAAGTAGGGGAATCTGAGGGTCAGGTTCAAGTATCTGAATTTTATTAGGTGGTAACAGCTACTAAGCAAGGAGAGACACGTGTAGGGCTGTCATTTGGAAAAATGTCTCTAGAAGAAAAAGACAGGGCATATAAAGTACTCATGGAAGGTCAATCTTCATCTGGAACTACACTCCTTGGAAGACCCACCCAAGTTCATAGCATACTGCTATATATGTGTTGACAACTTATGACTAATACACATTTACAGGACTTAAGTTGAACTTTCACTTTTATGTCCAGTTTCATAAGACAGTAGGGACCCTTACCATTTCAACACACACAAGAGTAGACCTGAGACACCCCAAAGGAAAATGCCTGCCACAGCTGAAAGCAGGGTGTGGCAAACTTTCTGCAAAGAGGCAGATAGCAAATGGTTTAGACTTTGCAGACCATATAGTCTCTATAGTACCCATTAACACTGGAAAGCAACCAATGGCCATACCTTAAGTGTAGGAGCATGGCTATGTTCCAATAAAACAGGATTTGGCCCACTTGGTTTAGAGTTTAGAGTCTTTCCCTAGAAACAGTGACCAAGCCAGACACAGATCAGCTGCAGCTCCTTCTAGAAACATGTCATCAGAAGTTGAATTCCTCTGGGCTCAAGTCTCCACCCATCCATTGGAAGACTGCTGGAACTCATTCTCTGAATAACCAATGGAGGGCTAACCCTATCCAGTTATCCCATGATACAGGCCCCTCCAGCCATCTTTTCTTTCTCATGTTCCCCTTGCCTTTGCTGCCTCCTCTACTTAGAATGGAAGTTTCACTTTCTACTCAACTCACATGTCACCTCCTCAGGAAGGTTCACCCTGTCCCCTCAACCTAAAGCATCCTCCCCAGGTACTATCATTTCCTCCTATCATCCATTCTTCAGAGCACTTAACTACCATCTGAAATGGCCTTATTTGGTCATTGTATGTCTCCTCCCATGAAAATATAAAACCCACGAGACTGGGAAACTTCTCTCTTGTTCACCACTATTTCTGACCCATATATACTTATTGAACAATGGATGAATGAACAAGTTGTCACACTTCTCTGCACTTCCTCCCCCTAATCTATCCCTCTGTTCCATCCTTTATCAGATTTCTCCATTAGGCCCCTTCAAAAGTTCCCACACTGTACAAACTTCCCTCTATTTTCAACCTGTCAATTAACACTATTTTTATCTCCTTTCCTGAATGGAAACCAGAGGGCATGGCTTCTGTGTCCTCTCAAGTAGAGGGTGCTTGTTTTCTTAAGCCCTCCCTACATCCCCACATACTTCAAGGGGCACCGCACACTTCTGCCATTTCTAGTCTCACTTAAAACACCTTCTCCCTAAGCCACATATTCTTTTTCCCATCTCCAAACTCATCGCACCTCACTGGGCAAGCATCTATTTGAGTCTACATGTCATTGGTCTAGAAAATATTCCTTAATACTCTATCCACTTCCATCGAGTTGATTCTGACTCATAGTGACCCAATAGCTGCATGGAATTGCTCCCTAGGGTTACCAAGACTATAAATCTTTACAAGAACAGTTTCATCTTGCTCCCGTGGAGTAGCTGGTGGGTTTGAACTGAAGACCTTGTGGTTAGCAGCCCAATGCTTAATCTACTATGTCACCAGAGAGCCTTTAATATTCTAAGTCCACGTCATATGCCTCTCACTGTACTTTGCTCTTCACTTACAAAAACATTTTTCATATTGTATTGCAACTATCCATTTAATTGTGTGTCTCCTTTTGAATTCCCACCTCCCTTCTCCAATAGACTATAAGCTTTAGGAAGAGAGGAACCTATCATGGTACTCAGCTATAACAGGCTATCAATGAATATGTTATTAATGAAAGAATTCACCAGATACTCAAGCAGGAAGAAAGACTGAACATTGTGAGACCCATCAGAAAGCCACTGTCACAGAACCAATAAGAGGTAGTAAAAACCTGGATTGGAAGATACAGTGGGAATGAAATGGAAAGGTAGATATGATGCCTCATGTTTGCCAATGACTCATAGTCTTTTTTCTCCTCCCACCCACCCCTGTTTTCCATCTCACCAAATATCACTCACCCCAGCTACTGAAGCCAGAAACCTTGGACGATCTCTGCCCTCATGTCACCTGCAGTACAGTAAATTATTTAATATGGCCCTTCTAAACATAGTGTGGTGGTGTGGATTAATGTGCCAGACTGCAAAGCCATTTGAACTACAAGGTTGGTGGTTCAAGCTCACCAGTTGCTCCTTGGAAACCCTAAACAGGGTCGCTATGGGTCAGCACCAACTCGACAGCACTGAACAACAACAACCATAGTGTAGAAGTACTGGTGTGGCACTGTGAGCTAATGCACTGGATTGCAAAGTTGTTTGAATTGCAAGGTCAGTGGTTGAAGCTGATCAGTCACTCCTTGGAAACTCTACACAGTGTCGCTATGGGTCGGAACTAACTCAATAGCACTTAACAACAACAACAACAATCACAGTCTTTGTGACTCTCACACAATGTTTGCAAAGGACTATATAAATAAGGTGTTTGTAGCCCACCAAGGGGATTGGGCAGCTAACTGCTAATGCAAATAAGGTACATGGAACCTTTAAGGGAGTGCTGTTGTTGTCGTCAGGTGCCATCGAGTTAGTACAGACTCATATCAATCTTATGGACAACAGAACGATACTTTGCCAGATCCTGCACCAACCTCACAATCACTGCTATGCTTGAGCCCATTGCTGCTGTCACTGTATCAATCCATCTTGTGGGAGGGCTTCCTCGTTTTCATTGACCCTACACTTTACCAAGCATGATGTCCTTCTCCAGGGACTGGTCCATTCTGATAGCATGTTCAAAGCATGAGAGATGAAGTCTAGTAATCTTGGCTTCTAAGAAGCATTCTGGCTGTACTTCTTCCAATACAGATTTGTTTGTTCTTTTGGCAGTCCATGCTACTGCTAATATTCTCCTCCAACGTCGTAACTTAAATATATCAATTTTTCTATGGTCTTCTTTATTCCTTGTCTAACTGTCTCATGCACATGCGATTATTGGGAATACCATGGCTTGGGTCAGGTGCACTTTACTTCTCAAACTGACATCTTTTCTCTTCAATACTTTAAAGAAGTCTTGTGTATCAGATTTGCCTAACGCAATACAGCATTTGGTATCTTGACTGCTGTTTCCATGAATGTTGATGGTTGATTCAAGCAAAATGAAGCCTTTGACAACTTCAGTATTTTCTCCATTTATCTTTATGTTATTTATTGGTCCAGTGATGAGGATTTTTGTTTTCTTTACATTGAGCTACAACCCATACCAAAGGCTGTGGTCTTTGATCTTCATCAGTAAGTATTTTAAGTCACCTTCGCTTTCAGTAAGCAAGGTTTGGTCATCTGCATATCGCAAGTTGTTAGTCTTCTTCCAACACTGATGCCACATTTTTCTTCATATAATCCAGCTTCTCGAATTATTTGCTCAGCATACAGATTGAATAAGTATGGTGAAACAATACAACCCTGGTGCATGCCTTTCCTAATTTTAAACCATTCAGTGTTCTGTTCTGTTCAAACAACTTCTTCTTAGTCTAGGTACAGGTTCCTCATGAGTACAATTAAGTATTCTCTGCAATGTTGTCCATAGTTTATCATAAAACACACAACTGAAAGCTTTGCATAGTCAACTAAACACAGGTATATATCTTCCTGATATTCTCTGCCTTAACCAAGATCAATCTGATATGAGCAAAGATATCTCTTGTTCTACGTCCTTGTCTGAATCTGGCTTGAACCTCTGGCAGTTCCCTGTCAATGTACTGCTGCAACCGTTATTGAATTATTTTTAGCAAAATTTTACTTGCATGCGGTATTAATGATATTGTCCAATGGTTTCTGCATTCTGTTGGGTCACCTCTCTTTGGAATAGACACAAATATGGATCTCTTCCAATCAGCTGTCCAGGTAATTATCTTCCAAGTTTTAGGCATAGATAAGTGAGTGCCTCCAGTGCTGCCTCAGTTTGTTGAAAATTTTCAATTTGTTTTTCATCAATTCCAGGAGGCTTGTTCTTTGCCAATGCTTTTAGTGCACCTTGGACTTCTTCCTTCAGTATCATTGGCTCTTGATCTTATGCTACCTCTTAAAATGGCTAAACAATGACCATTTCTTTTTGGTACAGTGACTCTATGTATTCAATCTTCTTTTGATACTTTATGCATCATTCAATATTTAGTCCATAGAATCCTTCAATATTGCAAGCAGAGGCTTTAAATTTTTTCTTCAGTTCCCTCAGCTTGAGAAATGTCTAGCGTGTTCTTCCCTTTTGGTTTTCCAACTCCAGATCTTTGCACATTTTGTTATAATACTTGACTCTGTCTTCTCAAGCTGCCCTTTGAAAATTTTTATTCAGCTCTTTTAACTCATTTCTTCCATTTGCTTTAGCATCTCTATGCTGGAGAGCAGGTTTCAGAGCCTCTTCTGACATCCATTTAGTCTTTCACTTCTTTCTTGTCTTCTTAATAACCTTTTGCTTTCTTCCAGTATGATGTTTTTGGTGTCATCCCACGACTCTTCTGGTCCTTGGTCATTAGTGTCTAATTCTCAAATCTGTTCTTGAGATGGTCTCTAAATTCAGGTGGGGTATGTTCAAGGTCATATTTTGGCTCTTGTGTATTTGTTTAAATTTTCTTCAACTTCAGCCTGAACTTGCATATGAGCAGTTGATGGTCTGTTCCAGTCTGTCCCTGACTTTGTTTTGACTGATGATATGGAGCTTTTCCATTGTCTTTTTCCACAGATGTAGTCACTCTGATTTCTGTGTATTCCATCTGGTGAAGTCCATGTGTATAGTCACCTTTTATGTTGTTTTAAAAAGACATTTGCAATTAATAAGTCATTGGTCTTTCAAATTTCTATCATGAGATCTCCAGCATAATGTCTATCACCAAAGCCATATTTTCCAACTACTG
Source organism: Chrysochloris asiatica (assembly GCF_000296735.1). Lineage (NCBI taxonomy): Eukaryota > Metazoa > Chordata > Mammalia > Afrosoricida > Chrysochloridae > Chrysochloris > Chrysochloris asiatica. The sequence goes on along the minus strand of NW_006408568.1, from coordinate 6,574,745 downwards.
ATTTTTGTTTCCAACCTTTGCATTCCAATCACCAGCAGTTATCAATACATCTTGATTGCATGTTTGATCCGTTTCAGATTTAAGAAGTTGGTAGAATTCTTCAATTTCATCATCACTGGCTTCAGTGGTTGGTGTGTAAATTCGAATAATAGTGGTATTAACTGATTATCTTTGTAGGCGTATGGATATTATCCTATCACAGACAGCATTGTACTTCAAGATGGATCTTGAAATGTCCTTTTTGATTATATGATGCCATTCCTCTTCAATTTGTCATTCCCAGCATAGTAAACCATGTGGTTGTCAGATTCAAAATGACCAATGCCGGTCCACTTCAGTTCACTAAGGCCTGAGATATCTATGTTCATGCATTCCATTTCATTTTGACGATTTCCAATTTTCCTAGGTTCATACTTCATACATTTCATGTTCTGGTTTTTAATGGATGTTTATAGTTGTTTCTTCTCATTTGAGTTATGCCGCATCAGCAAATGAAGGTCCCAAAAGGTTTACACCATTTGTGTCATCATGGTCTACTCTACTTTAAGGAGGCAACTCTTCCCCAGTTGTACTCTGAGTGCCTTCTAACCTGAGGGGCTCATTTTCTGACACTATATCTGACAAGGTTCTCGTTCTCTTTATCATGTTTCAATATTCAATATTCTGGTGCTGACAGTGCTCCACTGCTATTTATAAGGTTTTCAGTGACTAATATTCAGAAGTAGTCCACCTCTCCTTCTTCCTGTCTGTCTTAGTCTGGAAGCTCATCTGAAATCTGAACACCATGGTTGACTCTGTTGGTATTTAAATACCAGTGGCATAGCTTTCAGAATTACAGCAACACACAAGCTACCACAGTACAACAAACTGACAGATGAGTGGTGCTAAGGGGGTTGTTGTTGTTGTTGTTGTTGCTTTGAAGTGCTATCGCGTCAATTCAGACCCATAGCAACCCTGTATTGGGTTTCCAAGGAGCATATGGTGAGCTTGAACCACCAACCTTGCAGTTCAAATGGCTTTGCAGTCTGGTGCATTAACTCACAGTGCCATACCAGGACTCCAGAGAAGGGTTTGAGAGACGGAAATATCTCTTGATGTCATCAGAAAGGGGGTAAAAGGGTGAGGCCATGTAATTAATATATGTGGAACCCATAAAGGGAATTAGTCAGTTTTGCCATCCCAATAGGCATAAAGAGAGAGACAGGAGACAGAGAGAAAGAAGTTATAACACAGAAAATGGCAAGAGAGAGCGTGGGTAACAGTAGCAACAGCAATGGAGTTGTAATTTAATGTGCTCAAAAAGATCCCACACAAGGTGAGAAGATGCTGCATGAATGAAAAACGGTACCCTAAGTTGTTTCTGTTCCTTCTGAGTTATTCCTGATACCAAGTTGTACCCTTGTACTTCTCTAATAAACTTCTTACCTGTAAGTACAGTTTCGATGTCCTGTGATACATTGCTACAAATTGTGGAACCCAAACACTGAAGGAAGTGTACTGGGAGTGGAAAGTAGTTGATGTTAGAGATAATGGGGTGGTACATTTAGGGAACTTTGGACATTTGGGACATCTTTAACCTCTACCTCACAGGAACCATTTTGTGCTGAGCCTTATAAAAAGAAGTCATTTATTTATTACCCCAGCCAATCAGAGACCCAAACCTGTCATTTCAACCTCATGACCAACTCTTCCTTTCCATCCCCACTGCTACCATCTTAGTTCACACCATCATCTCTTACTCTACTTGATTCAATCAAATCTTAATGGCCACCAGCCTCCAGACCTGTCCTCCCTACCTTCTCACAAAACTAGAAGAGGGAACTCTTTTAAAGGTCAAATTTAATTGTATTATTCTTCTAACTCCTTTGATGGTTTCCTATTTCCTTCATGGTTCTAGTCCAGACTCCTTAGCACGGCAACCAAGGGCAACTCTTCATGATCTGCCAACCCTCTGAAG
>NW_006408568.1:6571471-6572688 GCF_000296735.1 Chrysochloris asiatica | reverse complement strand
CATGTAAACTATCACATAATTCACAATAAAACATTTTTTTAAAAAGAATAAACTTAGAGGAACTGGGACATAGGTCTATGATCAAAACAATTACAATGTAAAGCCTAGCAAGATGGCAAAACTGTCCAGTCCACTTGTTAGGGTTCCATACACGTTACTTGCATGGGTTCTTTCATACCTGGAGGATAACTTCTCCCTCCTAATCCATCACTAACAGTTAAATCTTCAGTAAGGCAGAGAGTCCTTGGGGTGACATTACACAGGTACCAGTCATTCAGGTCTGCTGCACGTAGTCATCTGATCTAGTCAAGTTTTCCAAAAGTCACATCAGTTTTACACTTTCTGGTGTCTGATAAAATTGAACTAAAAGAAGATTATTCCCCATGTACCTTTTTGTATTATTAGAAAACTTTCAAATCCCTTTGATGGGTTATGAGCATCTTATTTACATAGTCTCACCCAGTCTTTGGAATCCTGATGCGGCATTGTGGGATAATACACTAGACCACAAGGTCAGTTTGAACCCCAAGGTTGGTGGTTCAAACTCACCAGCTGCTCCTTGGAAACCCTATACAAAGTCGCTATGAGTTGGAACTGACTCAACAGCACTTAACAACAACAACGCCCAATCTTTTGGTGATAGTTACAAGACTATAGGTAGAAAGGGCATAGAAAGGCAATCCATTGTACCACAAATCTAAATGTTTACCTCGAACAACTTACAATAGACTGAGAGTAAAGAATATATGACAAACAATTATAGTACAGGAAAAATGCAAAATTATAGGTGTGTACAATGTTTAGAAAACAGAGCCGAGGGCATAATTAACTCTAGAAAAGTTAGGAAAAATTTTAGAGAGGAGAGGCAAGTGAGCAGGGTTTTTTTTAGAATGAAAATGAGTGGAGGGAATGGAGGGAATAGAGGAGAAAGAACATCTCAAAGAGAATAGATAATACAAAAAACACTGAGGCAAGGAGCAACATGACTTCCAAAGGAAAGTACACATAGAATGGGTCAAAATGTACCTCCAAATGATGGAAATATTACACAGCTATTAAAATTTATACTTAAAGTGTATTTGAAAAGTTGGAGGATTCATAATATACAAAAGGCAAGTGAGGAAGAAAGACAAGAAGGTAGTTCATGGCATCAGAGATTGAAAGGTGCCATGAAAACACAATGGCAAACAAAGAACTCATCTTTTCAACACATGGTA
>NW_006408568.1:6564336-6568826 GCF_000296735.1 Chrysochloris asiatica | reverse complement strand
CTGAAGTCTCTTCTCTGAACCTCATCCCCACCAAAAAAAAAAAAAAAAAAAAAGCTGCCCTTGAGTCAATTCCAACTCATTGTGTGCCAGAGTACTGGGTTTCCTAACAACAAGCTGGTTTTGGGGAAGTAGAGCACCAGATCTTCCTTCCAAGGTACCTCTGGGTAGACTTGTACCACCCACCTTTTGGTTAGCAGCTGAGTGTGTTAACCTTTTGCACTACCCAGGGACTCCAATCCCCTATCCAGCACTCTTTGTTTAAACCTGAGACAGCTAAGTGGCCTTTCCATGACTAGCTTACACTTTCAGACATAGGCTCCTCAGAGTGAGAACCAACATATTAGTCAGCTTTGCATTCCTAGTGACCAGCATAGGGCCTGAGACAGAGTAGATACTCAGCAATCATTGAAAAAGTGGTCGGATTACCAGGTGGCTCTGACACTTAGCCTGTATGATGGGGAAAACAATCTACTGCCCTCTTCTGACTATGTGAAACACTGTCATATACAGAAACAGCAAAGAAAGAAAAGAAAAAAAAAAAAAAAACACACAAAAACAACCCCAAAATTTAAGCCTACTACCATTGAGTAGATTTTTATTTGACTTATGGTGTTGGTGAAGAATATTAAATGTGCCATAGACTGCCAGAAGAATGAACAAATCTGTCTAAGCAAGAACGTTCCTTAGAAGCAAAGATGGCAAGATTTCATCTTTCATACTTTTGTTATCAGGATGGACCAATCCCCTGGAAAAGGACATTATGCTTGGTAAAATAGAGGGTCAGTGAAAAAGAAGAAAACTCTTAATGAGATGGATTGACATAGTAGTATCAATAATTGGCTCAAACACAGGAACAATTGTGAGAAGGGCACCTAACAATAACAAGATTCTGATTCATGGTAATCCCATGTGTTACAGAATAGAACTGTGCTCCATAGGCATAGGGTTTTCTAGGCTGTAATCTTCATGGAGGGAGTTCTAGTGTGGCACTGAGGGTTAATACACTGGACTGCAAGGTTGGTTTGAACCACAAGGTTGCTGGTTCAAGCTCACCAGCTGCTCCTCAGAAACCCTAGACAGAGTCGCTATGAGTCAGAACTTACTCAACGGCACTTAACAATAACAATCTTTATGGAAGCAGATCCACAGGCCTTTCTTCTGTGGTGCCCCTGGGTGGGTTAGAACCACCAACCTTTAAGTTAGTTAGTTACCATAGGCTGATCACACAAACATACAAACACATTAAAAAAAGTCACTATCAAATTAATTGTGACTCACAGTGATCCTATAGGACAGAGTAGAACTGCCCCAGAGTTTTCCGAGGCTGTACAACTAGAGTCCTGGTGTGGCGCTGTGGGATAAAGCACTGGACCACACGTTCGCTTTGAACTACAAGGTTGGAGGCTCAAACTCACCAGCCGCTCCTTGGAAACCCTATACAGACTCTCTATGAGTCAGAACTCCCATGCCAACACAAACAGAAGAATATTTGCATAAAAGCAGAGCGTCTTATCTTTCTCCCCTTGAGCAGCTGGTAGATTCAAGTCACCAGGCTTAAGACACCAACCTTCAGGTTGTTGATGTTGTCATTAAGTACTGTTGAGCCGGTTCTGACTCATAGAGACCACGTAGAAGCTGCCTTCAGCCTATGCTTGAGAGGCTGGTGGGCTTGAACTGCTAACCTTGGGAGTAGCAGTCCAGTGCTTACCCAATAGCACCACACACTTAAACCACTGGAAGTAGGGCTCCTCCATAGGTTAGTAGTCCAGCACAAAGCATTTGTACCAGTTGCATCTCCTGACAAACCCGAGTTCCTTTAAAAATAATAATAATAATAATAATCTTTCCCAAAGGCATTTGAAGCTCTCTTTCCAAGGATCTAAGTGAGTACTGCCACCCCTAGAAACCCTATGAGTTGGAATGAACTCGATGATTGTTGGTTTTGGTTTTTAGTCAGGGCTACCAAGCAACATTGCTCTTTTGAGGAAATTAAACCCAGTGATGTAAACCTAACAAATTACCAGGATAGTTCCCATGGATGGGGCTAGTTGTGAAAATAAACGCTACTTAATTAAGAACCTACCTGTAGAACCCATGTGAATGGTTAAATCCAAACATACTCTGAATACACATATTAAAGTTAATATTTGACCAGACTATAAAGCTGAATATTATGAACATAAAATGAACCTCTGGGATACAAGAATAAATCTGAAATTTCATATAAATTACTACTTTTTTTTTTTTTTTTTTACAAGTTGTATTAGACCAGGTATAGAAGATTGGCATACTGAAGGAATAATGTTTTAATTTTTTGGTAATGATAGATGCTGGATTGCTCCTATGGTTGCTACAGTGTACCTTTGTGACATTAAATAACACTTATTTTCAACTGGGGACAATGGAGAGCAAGATTTTATTTTTCCCAAATGACTATTAAGCTATTTAGGTAGCTAATTACATAATATCCTCATTATGCTAATTTGATAATATGACACCTGTGATAGGGCTTTGTGTCAACTTGACTGGGTCAGGATTCCCAATGGTTTGGCAGTGGAGATATGCTTATCCCCATTGTGAAGGGATAGTTAGCTCTGTGATGATTAGCTATGAGGAGCCAATCAATTGAAAGGATGTTTTCTTGGTGGTATGGCCTGCTCCCAATATAATGGACAATCAGGAAAGGCTTACTCTCTTTTCCGCTGGGAAATGTGAGCCATTTCCTTGATACAAACTTCTCTTTATATATGTTTCACTGGTTTTGCTTCTCTAGAAAACCCAGCTTAAGACATGCAGTACCAAGAGATTGGGGTTCTAGAGAAACAAAGTTTTCTAAATTGGTTCTCAAGTCTAACTAATTTTAAAGACACTGATAACTCTGCCTCCACTAGTAAAGACGGTTACAAGGTAGAGTCATGTCTGACCTCTGTTTTATAGGAATTGGCCTTAGGCTGATTTTGAGTTTGGTCCTCTTTCGCCCTTGTGGAGTCAGAGGAAGTCAAACATAGTTCCCACATGGCTTTTGCAGTCAGCATCAGGAGCAGGATTTATTGCTATGGCTCCAGATTCCTGGTAGCATGAAGTTTATAAGAGAAAGAATGGAAGGGCACAGGAAGTGAAACTTGATTTTTATGTAGTTATTTTGGTTTTTATTATCTGTCATGATGGGCTGACAGAAATTTAAAGGATAAAATGCTTCAGCTGAGGGGAGAAAAGCAGTGTCTGGAGTTCTGTTCTTGATGTCATCGCACAGCTCTTCGGGTCTTGAGTCATTAGTGTCTAATGTTCTTGCCATAGTCTCTAAATGCAATTGAGATATGTTCAAGATCATATTTTGGCTCTCATGGACTTGTTTTAACTTTCTTCAGCTTCAGCCTGAACTTGCATATGAGCAATTGATGGTCTGTTCCACAATCTGTTCCTGGCCTTGTTTTGGATGATGATAAGTTTTTCCACTGCCTCTTCCCACAGATGTAATCAATTTGATTCCTGTGTATCCCCTGTGAATAATTGCCTTTTATTCACCTTTGTTTTAAAAAGGTATTTGCAATGAATAAGTCATTGGTCTTGCAAAATTCTATCATGCAATCTCAAACATCATTTCTATAACCAAGGCCATATTTTACAACTACTGATCCTTCCTCTTTGTTTCCAATCTTTGCATACCAACCACCAGTTATTATCAATTCATCTTGACTGCATGTTTGATCAATTTCAAACCACACCAGGACTCCACAAGGTTAAAAGAATGAAAAGTGCTTTCTTTTTCTAACAAAAGGGGAAATTTTCAGAAGGATATGATATGAAAGTACATTTTTAAACTTCTTATCCAAGGATTTAGAGAGAATGGTCATTTAAATGAGCTGGAAAAGGGATGAAGAGGAAAAAAGACACTAAGACACCTGTGAATTTTCCACAATGAAAAAAATGTTTTACAGTTATAAAAATATTATAACAAAATAAGAATAACAACAACAAAAAAAAATCTTGAAACAGATCCTGCTGTGGGATTCAAGACCCAAGGCCTTCTTGGCTCCCTACCATCTTCTGGATCCCTCATTACTCATTCACTCAATAGAAATAGAGTTTTCTCACTCAAAACCCTGCTTTCATGCCTGTCCCCTTTCCCTTCTACCCTATTTTTCCCCTCTCACTTATAAGTCTGATTTCTTAGCACTTTAGCCCATCTCCAGTATAGCACTTAACACATTAAAATCATAACCACTATTCATTCACCTCCCATTGGAGACCAGCTAGATACACGACATACATTCCTTTTCCTTAAAATACTCTCCTTAGTTTACAGACATGAAGTTGACTTACAAGATTAAGTAACTTGCTCCCAAACCAATTAGCTAGCAAGTGGGCCACCCAATTCTTTCCTTACTTTTAAACACATGCTCTTTCTACTATGCTTTTAAGTTCTGTGTTTGTTCAATCGAAAGCACATTGTAAGTGCTTAATAAATATGTTGTTGTTGTTGTTGTTGT
>NW_006408568.1:6546434-6563501 GCF_000296735.1 Chrysochloris asiatica | reverse complement strand
CATCAATGGGCTCAATGGTGGCAACAATAGTGAGGTTGGCCCAGGATCGGGCAGTGTTTTGTTCTGTTGTGCATTGGGTCACTATGAGTTGGTACCGACTCGATGGCACCTAACAACAACAACTACTCTAGTAGCGTAGTGGTTACGAATTGGGCTGTGAACCTCAAGGTCAGCAGTTCGAAACTACCAGCTGTTCCGTGGGAGAAAGATGAGGATTTCTGCTCCTGTAAAGATTTATAACCTCGGAAAACCTGTACAGGGTCGCTATGAGTCAGAACCAACTCCATGTCACATCACCACCACCACCCACTACCTACTGATGTAGCACTAGAGGCACTCACTCATCTATCTAGGCCAAGAAACTTGGAAGACAGTTACCTGGCCAACTGATTGGATGAGATCCATGTGTGTCTATTCCAAAGAGATGCGACCCAATAGAATGTGAAAATCACTGAACAATTAATATCACATGCAATTAAAATTTTGCTAAAGATAATTCAAAAACAGCTGCAACACTGTATTGACAGGGAACGCTAGAGGTTCAAGCTGGATTCAAATGAGGATATGGAACAAGGGATCATATTGCTGACATCAGATGGATCTTAGCTGAAATCAGACATTACCAGAAAGATATTTACCTGTACTTTATTGATTATGCAGAGGTTTTAAACTGTGTGGTTCATGACAAACTGTAGATAACATTGCGAAGAATGGGTATTCCAGGATACCCATGAGGAACCTGAGTACATAGACCAAGAGGCAGTTGTTTGGACAAAACAAGGGTACACTGAATGGTTTAAAATCAGGAAAGGTATTGTATTCTTTCACCATTTTTATACAGGGTTGTATTCTTTCACCATATTTATTCAATCTGTTTGCCAAGCAAATAAACTAAGAAGCTTGATTATATGAAGAAGAACATGGCAGCAAGATTAGAGGAAGATTTATTAACAACCTGTAATATGCAGATGATAAATCTTCTTTGCTGGAAGCAAAGAAGACTTAAAATATTTACTGATGAAGCTTCAAGTAGAGACTCAATGTAAAAAAAACCAAAATTCTCACCACTGGACCAATAAATAACATCATGAAAGTGCAGTAGCTCTATACAATGAGCACTGGACTACAAACCACAAGGTCAGCAGTTTAAGCTCACAAGACACTCCTTGGGAGAAAGATAAGGCTTTCTGTTCCCACAAAGATTTAACGAATCCTGGTATGACACCATAAGATAACCACTTGACTACAAGGTCGGTTTGAACTGCAAGGTCGGCAGCTCAAACTCATCAAACTCACAAGTCCATTAGTCACTATGAATTGGAATTGACTCAACAGCACTTAACAACAACAAATAGAGAAAACATTGAAGTGGTCAAAGACTTCATTTTGCTTGGATCCACTATCAACACTCATGGAAGCAGCAGTCAAGAAATCAAATGATGTATTGCATTAGACAAATCTGCTGCATAAAACTTCCTTAAAGTGTTCAAGAGCAAAGATATCTGTTTGAAGACTAAGGTGCGCCTAACCCAAAGTGTTTTCAATAGCCTCATATCCATGTGCAGTTTGGACAGTGAATAAGGAAGATGGTAGAAGAATTGATGCATTTGAGTTATGGTGTTGGAAGAGAATATTAAAAGTATCACGGACTGTCAGAAGAACAATTCTGTATTGGAAGAAGTACAGCCAGAATGCTCCTTGGAAGCCAGAATGGACAGACTTCATCTCTCATACTTCAGATATATTGTCAGGAAGGACCAGTCCTTGGAGAAGGAGATCATGCTTGATAAAGTGGAAGGTCAGCAAAAAAGAGGAGGCTCCACAAAAAGATGGACTGACAAAGTGGCAGCAGCAATAGTTTCAAGTGTAACAATGATTGTGAGGATGGCGCAGGATTGAGTCAGAACTGACTCAACGACACCTAACAACAACTACACAATGAGAACCAGCAGGTGCATCCAGTCTCCAGTTTTGGAAGACTTGGTACTGATGTTGCTGTACCCTGCTAGAAACCCTACCCACAGCCATCAAGTCAATGCCAATTCATAGTGACCCTGTGGAGGTTTTCCAAGGAACAGCTAGTGGGTTTGAGTCGCCAACCTTGTTAACAGTCCAACGCTTATCCTATAGCACCACACCATGACTTCAGAGCATGTCTTAGTTGTGACTAAATACAATTAAGGCTGTAAATTATAAGAGGGAAGTGTTTTAATTCTTCTGCATTCCCTTTTAGTCAAGTTCCACCAGAAGAGACAAACTACAATAAATTATCTAAGTGTTATTGAACTGAAGACAGTCTGTAAGGTGAACAATAACACTAGGGAGTTAAACACTCCTTAAAAGAAGCAACCATTTGAGATCCAAAGGGTAGCATTTGCCCAAGGATAAAGTTCAGAAGGGAGGGAAGGCTAGGAAAGAAGGAGGAACAAACGGAAACAGGAAAACACAGGGAGAAAGAAGGATAAGCAATGTTGTGGGGCTTGCAATCAATGACATAAAACAAAATGTGTATTAGATGAATGGAAAACTGATTTGCTCTGTAAACTTAAACAGTAAGTTTTTAAAAACTGCTATTGTACTGAAATGTCATCTATGATAATTCCATGTGTTTCAGAGCAGACTCTGCACTATTGGGCTTTCTTTTAGAAGCAGACAGCAGGCAGGTCTTTTTTCCTTGATATAGTTAATAGGAGTTTGAACCACTCAGGGATTCCTTTCAGCTATAATAGCTATTTTAATTACCTAGTTCAATGAGATATTCTTTGTATAGCAACACAGGCACAACAATATTTTGTTGTTATTAATATTATTTATTATTACTGGAATAAAGATTCATGCAATCAAGCAATAATATTGATACTCACAGTTCACCAGCGCTGCAAAACTGGAGGTAAGTGCTCTACAAAATCAGAACTCTCAAAGAGCTCTCACCTACCCTTGAGAATCAGATATTAAGAACAAAATATACCTTCTTACGGACCTTTAGTAAAATGGAATGACTTTTTTTAGTACGTTGTAATAATTTTTGTTATTAAGAATTAACCAAAGCAAGTTTTATTATTGCGGAGGAAGGTCCCTTTAATGTATGCCCCATTTAGGATTCCTTAGCTCAGCGGGTCATTTCTTGCAAATCAGCAGCTTCAAGCATTTTAAAGAGCTGAAGGCTGCAGGCACACTGTCTATAGCTGGGTCTTCTAGGCTCTGGGGAAATCAAGGTTGCTACCCACCCCTCCACCCCCCAAATTCTATGCATCGATATTCACTTACTACCCACCACCCCCCCATCTCCGCAGCCTCATTCCCTTCCTTTCACTCTGCCAAATTTGTCAAGTATAACCCAAAATCAAACTCACTGCCATCGAGTCGATTCCGACTCAAAGCGACCCCATAAAGTAGAGTAAAAAACGAGGAAGCCACGCCGTCTGTGTTTAGGGTTTGGCTTTTATGAAAACGCGCGTTTCTGGGCCGGAGAAGACTGACGCGCTGCTACTCACATCCGCCTACTTAGCTCTAAACAAACCACGAGGCGGGTTGCAATGTATAGGGCCGACCTGAGGCGGTTGGCAAGTTCGCTATTTATTGGAAATGATATAGAGGGATCGAGAAGGATCTGGAAGAATCCAGTTGGCCCGGGAAACGGTCGAAGTAGACCGGGGTAGAGTGTTTGGGAGTGTTACCGAGCCCGAGGGTCCCAGATGTTGGAGACAGGGGAGAACTAGGCAGCCTAGAAGAGAAATAGACCAGAAGAAAATTCATAAAAGCGCCCTCAGAACTAAGAGCCCGAACCGGCTTAGCCGCCGCGGTTGTCTCTAGAAAGTTCTCCACCCCCACCCCTACCCCCACCCCTCTGTCCTTAGCTCCCGCTCCAGCTCCTCCCAGCCCCTCCCTCCGGCTGTGGGGTGGGACCAATCGCTCCCCCTAGCCACTCATTACCCACCTACTCTCGCTCCGCCGCGGGCTGCCTAGCGCGCTGCGAGGCAGAGGTGCTCGCGCCTTCGGCCGGTTTGCAGCTCCCCGGCCGCAGCGCCAGTGCCCTCCCACCCGCACACCAGTGCAGACAGACCCGGCGGCCGAGAGGGCTTGGCTCGCGCTCAGTGCCCAGCTCCCGAAGTAAACGGCGCACCAAGCGGCGATGACCGCGGAGGAGATGAAGGCGGCGGAGAGTGGGGCGCAGTCAGCGCCGCTAACTCTAGAAGGAGTGGACATCAGCCCCAAGCAAGATGAAGGAGTACTTAAGGTAAGGGGCGGAGACTGGGCGTGCGCTGGTCTGGAGTTTGGGGACACCCGGGAAGCCCGAGTACCCGCTAGGAAGCCTCGGAGCCCCAGGCGCCGAATCGCAGCCTTCCTTCAGCCCCTAGACTCTAAGGCAGGTCGGGAACGACCGCCTCTGCAGCCTCTAGTTATTTACCGAGTGAATGGTGCAGCCGGGGACTGGTTGCATCGTCTTTCTGGACCGGGCTGCGTTCTTGAGGGGTGCGAAGGGCAGCCACACGCTCTGGAGGGAGGTAGCTTTGGTGCGCGGGCCTGAACATAGCCATTTTCCTGGCCTCCCTAGTAGCTTGTTGTCTGGGTTGAAGCCCCCAGCCCGTCCCCCGCCCCCCACCTCTGTAGCGCCTTGGGCCCTGGAAGGGGACCGGCACTGCAGAGCCAACTCCGGCGTGCACGGTGCAGTGGCGAGGGGAGGGGCGGGGCCGGAGCGGTGCACGCGAGCTGCAGCTAGGGGGCCCTGAGCGGTGTGCACCGAGGACTGGGGCCGAGCCTGCGGCGTCACCGCCCCTCCTTCACCTCTCCCCGACCCCACGGCCCAGGCTGCGCTGCCAGCTTCTTCCCTGCCAGCCACCATCATCGGTGGTGCTGGCGCTGGTGGTGGTGGTGGTGGTGCCATTCCGTGACAGTTAAATATTAACTAGGACGTGAAGCAGTTGAGAAGAGTAATTTCCTGCCAAGAGGCCTTCATAGGATCTAGCACCCAGGCCTGGCCATGTGGAAAGTGCCCTCCGCTCTCACCACTCATTCCCCCTCCCTATCCACCTCAAAAGCTGGGACCCAGCTAGGTCACCAGCTCAGTCATGCTGTTCCCCCTCCCCCAGTCCGGGGGTAAAACGATGGAGCGGTGCATGCCGGAACATGTAGTTCCGGCCGCCTCCCGCTTTGCCTTCAAGAGTTGGATTTTTGCGGTATGGGGAGAACAGGAGGTGATTTGCTTTGGAGCTTTCTGCAGAGTTGCCACCTGCCTACAGCGGGGATAGAGGTCCAGGACCATGGTTCACTGCAGATTCTGTGGAGAGTGGTGAAATTCTAACCTGCATTTCGTGCTCTATCTGTGCCAGTGGGTCTCCTTATCTTGGCTTCCCACAGCTCAGATCCACCTTTGTGTGAGACCTGGGCAAAGCTGGAGACCTCGGGAAGTTCACCTGACCCAGACTAGGCAATTTTGAAAGGCATCTAGCTTTGTCCCAGACACTTGAGGTCTCAAGCCCTTTCTCTAGTTCTTTTCCTGTGGACATGTGACTTCCCCATCTCTAACTTTCTGGTGATTTCTAAAAGGCTATTATTCCCGGAAGGGTCATTTCCACTTTTATCCTTCACTCCTTCCCTTTACTTTCTAAATTATCTAGTCCTGGATCCAAAGGGAGCCCTGGTGGCACAGTGGTGAAAGCACTAGGCCCTGAAAAAGAGGTCAGTCGTTCTAACCCTCCAGTCCCTCTATGGGAAAAAGATGAGGCAATCTACTTCCGTAAAGATTTACAGCTTTGGAAATTCTCTGAACCAGTTCTCCTCTGCCCTACCATTACCGAGTTAGTATCACCCCACAGCAGTGGGTTTTAATCCCCTGTCTACTCTACCTTGATTATAAGTTCCTGGGAAGCATGCTAGCACTGAAATTAAAAAAACTTGATTAGCTACGGGTCAGAAATGCTCATTGTACAGGGTAAGAGTTTAGGACCTGACTTGAGAACCTCTGTGTTCATGTTCATCTACACTTGCTATTTCTTTCCTTTTATCTCTTCTGGAAGGTTTCTATTCTCTCCATTACTCATCCTTTCAGTCTCCTTTCTTCAAACCAAACCCTGATGACTTCAAACCAAACCGTGATGACCATTGGCACTTATGAGGATATGTAGCATAAATACATCTGCCTTCATTGATAATCATCTTTTGTTCAACTCTCCATGGATTTGATCTTCCAACAACTCTAGGAGATGGAAATCATTCCTGTTTTACAAGGTTTAGCGAGTTTAAGTGGCTTATCTCAAGATCATACAAGGGGGCTTTAAAAAGTTGGTGGGAAAATTCCATTATCTTTTCATTACATTTTCGTACAACAACAAAACTGAACTCAAGTCTTTCATCTCCAGTTTTTCACTGGCGGTCATCCTGCCCCTCAAGAAAGTAAGAGATTAGTTGATCATAGTATCAGAATCATTTAAGGATTGGTCCCTTGAATCTGCAGAGAGGGTGGGTACAGAGGAACCCTTTTCTGCCTTTCCCCACCTCCACCCTCATCCCCACCCAGTACTCACTTTCCCCCCTTCCTCCCAGGTCATCAAACGAGAGGGCACAGGCACAGAGATGCCCATGATTGGGGACCGGGTCTTTGTCCACTACACTGGCTGGCTGTTAGATGGCACTAAGTTTGATTCCAGTCTGGACCGAAAGGACAAATTCTCCTTTGACTTAGGAAAAGGTAGGCATGATTGCTAGATAGGCTGCAAGGTGGGTATAAGCTATGACAAGTAGAAACCATATTCACAGGCACAAGGAGGAGTGGTTTCTCCTAGACTGTCCTCTTCCCCTTTCTGTAGTACTTCTTTTTCTCCACTATCCTGCAACTATATTGATTTCTACCTCAAGGAGCCCTGGTGGCTTAATGGTTAAGCACTTGACTGCTAACTCAAAGGTGAGTGGTCTGAACTCACCAACTGCTCCCCAGGAGAAAAGACTTTTTAAGAGACCTGACAACACATACGGTGACCAGGCCTTTGACTTTCCTGGTCCCGTTTCTAAAGGGTCCTCTGCTTCCTCTTGGGCACGGAATAGTATGTCTCTTTGGGAGTTCTGTTTGAGCCCATAGTTAGACCCTGCTAAGGAGGACCTGTTTGCCTTTTGCACCTTCAGGGGAGGTAATCAAGGCTTGGGACATTGCTGTCGCAACCATGAAGGTGGGGGAAGTGTGCCACATCACCTGCAAACCAGAATATGCCTATGGTTTGGCAGGCAGTCCTCCAAAGATCCCATCCAGTGCTACGCTTGTGTTTGAGGTAAGTGTCCACCACAGAGAGGAGGAAAGCAAAGAGCCAGGCCTTATCTGAGCCCAGTGCCTGGCTGCCCTCCAGCCCTTCCTGCCTCTTGAAGACAATGTAGCCAAGGCTGAGGGCCTGGCCTTGTGGGAGGAAGAGAAATGAGAGGGCAGCCGACTCTACTCTGCACACAGCCTGTAGCTGCCAGAGAGTATCCATTGGTGGAGGTTTCAAGGTGGAAGAGGTGACTACATCCCTTTTCAGACTCAAAGCAGGGTAAAGAGTTGAGATATGTGTATATCTTGTTGTTATTAAGTGCCATCAACTTGTATTTGACTCATAGAGACCCTATTTAGGGTTTCTGAGGAGCAGCTGGTGGATTTGAACCACTGACCTTGCAGCTGAAGCTGCAGTATTCTGCAGCGCCACACCAGGACATACGTATACCTTGTGTGGCGATTTAAACTGAAAGGAATCAAGAGATCAAAATCTATACGCAGATATAAATTATAGCACTATAGATATCAGAAGAAGGGAGAGATGCCTCTCCCATAAGTCATGATAAAAAGAAAACACTTTCTTGAGGATGTACTATTTATTGAGTCTGACAGTGGTTGAGCCAATCAGGTGATACTTGAAGAATGTTCAGAAGAGATTACTGAGATGTTTGGTCATTTTTAATACCCACCAAATTGGACTTTACAAGGAAACTGAATTAGGATTTGGCTGGAACTTGGCCTTGTTAAGTGGAGCAGGTAGTAAATAGATGGATCTCCTAAGATTAACTGAAATCTGTGTGGCCTGCCCACCTCTAACAAAGTTGAGACTAGGACAGCTCCCAAGAATTTAGCAAAAGTGCCACTCTGACCCCTAGTGTGACTCTCCTTGTGGTCAGACACAGTCCTGCTCCCAGAGAGGGAGCTTTAAGGGTGAGGGAAATGGTGTATCTGTGAATGTGAATTACTGCAAGGAGTTGTATCATCTTACATCTTCTCCCACAGATAGAGTTATTTGAGTTCAAGGGAGAAGACCTGACAGAAGATGAAGATGGAGGCATCATCCGTAGAATACGGACTCGGGGTGAAGGCTATGCCAAGCCCAATGAGGGGGCTATCGTGGAGGGTGAGCCAGTACAGTTTGGAGTTACAGATACAAGTGTCTGGAGTCTGGGGTTTCCGTACTGATACTTAGGCCCTTGGTTACTTTGGGTAAGGCATTCCTTCTCAGGCCCTGTTTTCTCTTCCATAAAATGAGGGGTTGGTCCATTCTCGGTGAATATTCTTCCAGATATAAAAAGGTAATAGGAACATCTAGGGGCAGGAAGTGACAGGGTGATATCCTTATGCAGTGGCCTGCCTTCTCACAACCCTGATACCTTTCCACTTTTATGCCAGTCACCCTGGAAGGGTACTATAAGGACCGGATGTTTGACCAGCGGGAGCTCCACTTTGAGATCGGTGATGGGGAGAATCTGGATCTGCCTTGTGGGCTGGAGAAGACCATTATGCGAATGGAGAAAGGAGAACATTCCATTGTGTACCTCAAACCCAGGTCAGGGGTAGGCACTTTGTGAGGCAGAGATGTGACTGTCCAAAGTGAGTTGTATAACTATCCTTTCTGTCCTCCCACCCGCCCCCCAATACATATGCTCACTGTCCCTCATTGGCCACAATTGTCTAAAGAAACCTCATGGATCCAAGTCTATAATCTTTTCAGTTTTTGCTGCTATAGATTCCTTCTATCAAACATCAAGAATTTCCATTTTTTCTTAACTCAGTTATTAATTAGCATTCATTGAGACAACACCTATTATGATCCAGGTCCAGTCCTAAGAATTTCTTTGTTGTTATTAGTGCAGCTGAGTCGGTTCTGACTCTTAGTGACCCTATATAGGGTTTCCAAGGAACAGCTGGTAGGTTTTTGGTTCAAACCTACTGCCAACTTTGTGGTTCAAAATCCAGTGCTGATCCTACAGCGCCACATCATGACTTCAAAATGTAACAGAACATTGTTCCTGCCTTCTAGTGACTCATTTGTCAGAGAGATGACATTTAAATGAATACCACTCTATAGCATGAGTTATTTGAAGGATAGACGATACAGGGCCACATAATTGTCTGAAGAAGCCAAAAGAAGATGTTGCTAGAGGGGAAACACTTAAATCAAGTTTCAAGAGATGGGAGGTATTTTCTAGAAAATGGGCAGGAAGCCTGTTTTTAGCGGGAGTAGGTAATGGCTGTCCCGATGACCTGAAATTTCCTCCCCACCCACAGCTATGCCTTTGGCAATGTTGGGAAGGAAAAGTTCCAAATCCCACCACATGCTGAATTGAAATATGAAATTCACCTCAAGAATTTTGAGAAGGTAAGATAGCTCACAGTGTTCCTTCTCCTACAGTCAGGTCCCATCCTGTAGATGACTCTGGGGCAGCTAACTTTGTTTCTCCCTTGGGGTATGGCAGGCCAAGGAGTCATGGGAGATGAATTTGGAGGAGAAACTGGAACAGAGCACCATAGTGAAGGAACGGGGCACTGTGTACTTCAAGGTGAGCCAACAACCAGGCCTTAACTCCCAAGAAGGGTTTCCCCTGCATCTTCACCTAGTATATGTGACCTGGCCTGGCTTGTCTAGTCTCAGGGGGAGCAGCGGTATCTCTCCTTCCCGTGGGTCACTGATGTCTGTAATGTAAGGCTTAGGTGCCTAAACTTTCTTCCTCTTCTAGGAGGGCAAGTACAAGCAAGCATTAGTGCAATACAAGAAGATTGTGTCCTGGCTGGAATATGGGTCGAGTTTGTCCAGTGAGGAAGCACAAAAGGCACAGGCTCTTCGACTGGCCTCCCACCTCAATCTGGCCATGTGTTACCTGAAACTGCAGGTCTTCTCAGCTGCCATTGAAAGCTGTAACAAGGTGAGGCCCCTTTAGAGAGTAGGGTTGAGTGCACTGCCTGCATGTCAGCAACTTGTCCTCATGATAGGAGGATGGATGAAGGGAAGCACTGAGATAGCGCTCAGAGGCAGAGAATGAGAAGCTAGAATCTTGGCTTTAGTGGTGGTGGTGTTAAGTGCCGTCGAGTCAGTTCCAACCCATAGTGACCCTGTACGGGGTTTCCGAGGCTGTAAATCTTTAGAGGAGCAGAAAGCCTCATCTTTCTCCTACAGAGCGGCTGGTAGTTTTGAACTGCTGACCTTAAGGTTCACAGCCCAATTCGTAACCACTATGCTATCAGAGCTCTTTAGGCTTTAGTGGTGGGAGGGCTCTATTAGAACTACTGAGAGTTTTCTCCCATTCTGGTTCTTAGCTACCTGCTTTCTCTAAAGAGACTGGAAATGTTTCACCTAGAGGTACACTATATTCCCTCTGAAAGTAAGCCCTCTCTGCCTCTTAGACTAAGTGAGGTTCCCTCCACGCCTCCTCTCCTCTCTTGGCCCTTTCCATTTAATGCCCCAAGACTTGTTCTGTCTGGGGTGGAGCTGGCCCCATCCTGCTGATGGGATATATCGGAACCCAGTCTCACCCAGACAAGCTCTAAGAGCTGAGATCTCACTGTTGCTTCCTCTCTGCATCCTTAGGCCTTGGAACTGGACAGTAACAATGAGAAGGGCCTCTTCCGCCGGGGAGAAGCCCACCTGGCAGTGAATGACTTTGAGCTGGCACGGGCTGACTTCCAGAAGGTCCTGCAGCTTTACCCCAACAACAAGGCCGCCAAGGCTCAGCTGGCTATCTGCCAGCAGCGGATCCGCAAACAGCTTGCACTTGAGAAGAAGCTGTATGCCAACATGTTTGAGAGGCTGGCTGAGGAGGACAGCAAGGTATAGATTGAGATAGGGAATGGTCAGGGGACAGGACTAAGAAGAGGGGGTGTTCAGTCCTGAAGATGAAAGTTGTCCTCTTCCCTAGAATGACAGTGTGTTCCATCAGTAACAGTCGCTGCCAGAGGCACTGGTGTATCTTCTAGGATCAGGACTGAAAACCCACCCACAGGCCCTAGAACCCACCCACAGGCCCTAGTCCTCAGGAGTTGGTTGTTTTGATGCATTTCCACTTATATTCTTTTCTGTGCCTAGAGCTGGTGAAGGGATTTTCCCAGACTTTTTGAAGCCCCTTCATATTTAACCAGTTCCCTATTACAAGTCTTTCAATGTGCTAAACCAGTATTATCCAATAGAAGTACTTTGTGAACCATGAGTAATTTAAAGCATACATGTATCCATGCTAAGAAAAGTTTTTTGGGGAAAAAACAAACATGAAATACATTTTAGTATTTTTTTAGTTGATCCAAAGTATCTAGAATACTATTCAGCATGTAAGTTACCCTTTACATTTTTTAATTCCTAGTGCTCAGTAGCCACATGTGATAATGCATAGGTAGACAGGATTGGGGACATGGAATGAAAGTCACCTTTTCCCATCAGAGGGACTGGGCCATGTGAGAAATGGAATTCAACCCCTACCCCTTTCTGGCTTCTTGTAGGCCAAGGCAGAAATCGCTGCAGGAGACCGTAACTCTGACACAGATATGAAGGATGAACAGAACAACGTAGCAGGGAACCAGTCTCAGTTGGAGACGGAAGCATAGCCTCTCCCAAACCTTCCTCCTGCGGCTGCCTGCCTGACTGCCTATATCCCCTATTGCCTACTACCCTACTCCACCCTGTTAGTTTTGTAAAAACTGAAGAATTTTGAGTGAACTAGACCTTTATTTTTCTATCTGGTTGGATGATGGTTTTGGGGGGAGAGGGGGAAAGGACTAAGCTGGGGGAGCTGAGGTGGGGATAAGTTTTAGGCCATGTCACCCCGCTTCCCTTCCTTTTCCCCAAACATACATCCGCCCACATCCTCATCAGAATGTTAATTTATTTTATTTCCTGTTCGTTAGGTCCATTTTTCAAATGGTAGAAGGGGTCAAGTGGTAAGGATGGGGTCTGATGTGAAACCAGGGTGGAGAGGGAGACCCCCAGGCAGCCGTTTTCCTCATCCCCTCCTTTTCCCAGTCCATTTCCAAATGTGACCTCCTTGTGGGTGCTAGGGGCCCAGGAAGAACCACTGCTGTGCCCATTACTTCTCTTTGTTCCCTTCCTCACCCCAAACCATGTGGCTTTATGATGTCTCTGGTGTCATGATGACCACCCCCTGTGCCCCTTCCATTGTTTCCCCTCCTAGCCCAGCCAGGTTATATCCCCACTCCCTCAGCCTCTTCTCTGCATATTGCTGAAGGTCCGTGCTTGAACAATAAAGTGGAAATCATAAAGCCTGGTGTCAAGCACCCTTTGTTCAGCCTCTGAGGGTACAGGGTAGGTGGGTGCACTATAGGTAGGGGCCAAATTCAGGCATTGCCCACCTGGTCACCAGTCCAGCTTATGATGTAGCATCTGATGGTAGAAGCAAAAAGCTGGACCAGTACTGTACTGCTATGCAGTCCAGTACCTGGGCTTCCAGGTTTTGCCATACGTTCCCATACTCGCTGCCCACACACACACACACCCAGGGTGTTTTCGTAGCTCTATTTTTGCCCCTAACATTTATGAAAGGAATGCAGGGGCATCTAGAAGTCTGGGACCATACATGCTTATCAAGTTAGATTTGTCTACATCTGCCTAACTGATGGAACAGAAGTAGCTTTGTGATTTCTGGCCTTTTTACGATGGTAAAAACCTTCGACACAGTTTTGGAGAGCTCTGGGAGAAGCCAATGGGCACAACTCAGTCATGTTGATGGCTCAACATGACTCCAGATGATCTAGGCTGTAGGCCAGAGCCTGTATCGATGCCCTTATTCCTTTTCTCTGTTTTCTACTGTGTGGGCTGTTTAGTCTTTTATGAGCAGTGATAAGGGCTCTCTGCCTATTCACAAGCATGTATGGTTCCTTCACAGAGAAATTTCTCCATATTCCCATTGTTAAAGATTAATTGCCATATGAAAAAAGGTTTCACCAAGTTACAACATGGCTGCTGCTGGAGCCAACATAAAAATCTGGCAATTCGAGTTAAGTTCACCTCAGAGATCTGTGCTTGGGACTTATATCTGAGTCTTTTTGATACTTCCAGATTAGATTTCATGTGACATTGGGTAAATCTTTAACAGACCCTGCCCCCATCTGCAAAATGAGATGGACAAGAAGCATTTCTGATGTCCTCATGTTTCTTCCATTTCTAAATGTAGAATTCCAAGAATTTAAGACTTAATTGCACGCCTATAAAACACTGTAGTGGGGTAAACTTTGATTTATATACCACTAAATTGCCTTGCCAGGATGTTTTGTTATGGCTAGAAGTCTTTAAGATTAAAAATAGTCCTACCACATTTCCCTGCGAGTCTACAGAGAAAATACAACTTGTATAAGGAAAACTACTAGTAACTAGTACTGCTGTCTCTTACTTGCATTGCAAGTAGTCTCTGGAATAATTAAATGTAAGTTTCTAGTCCTAGCGATGGTTCAAACTTTAAGTTCTACCTTATTGTGTAAGTATTTACTATCTCCTCTGCCGCCAGCCTACTCTGCAAAGGCTCCTATCTTGCATTCCTCTTAACCTGCACTTAACTGCCCTGCAACCAAATCTTGGGTCCTTCCAACTGCTTAAGACCCTTTCAGTGCCTTCCCATCCCACTTTGATTGAAGATAATTCTCATAACCCACAAAATCCTGTGAGGTCTGCCCCAGCCTAGCTTCTTTTTAACAACTGCACCTGACTATAGTACACAGGCTCCAACACCCTGAGAAAAGCTGGGGGTGAATTGTATATCTCATTTCAAGTGGAGAAATAATGATTTCAGAGACATTTTAAGAAAGACTAGGAAAAAGGGTCAGCAAAAAAGAGGAAGGCCCTCAATGAGACGGACTGACAGTATCAACAAGAATAGGATCAAACAAGAATGACTGTGAGGATGGCAGAGGACTGGGCGATAATCATCCATAGTAAAGTTGAAATCAACTCAATGACATCTACCCAGAGTAAAAGGTAATTAAGTAGTACCTTTTTGAAAAGTGTATTGCTGGGAAAATGAATTGGCAGGAACCAATGAATTATTGTCTCATACCTCTCAAGGGTTAATTTTCCCTTTTCATAGGTAGAATACCTTGTAACCTTCTGTTGAACTTACAAATGGGCTAAGGGCAGTACTGGAGTCCTGGTGTGGTGCTGTGGGTTAATGCGCTAGACTGCAAGGTCATTTTGAACCACAAGCTCACCAGCTGCACCTCGGAAACCCTATACGGGGTTGCTATGAGTCGGAACAACTAATGTAGGAGTTAACACTCAAAGTAAGAAGAAAACTCATCCTCTTTCCAGAAACTATTGCTGACTGGGCTGTGGTTCCCAGTTGTTTGCCAAACTCAAGTAATTTGGATGTACCAAGTATTCCCAGTTATAAAATCTAAAAGACATAATAAAAACATTTATTTAGCCTCTAGTAAAGAATGTTAAGTATACCAATTGGAGAGGTAAAGAAGGAAAGATTCACAAAGTGACTACGGGATGATTAAGAACAATGTCTTCCTGAACTTCTACTATCCTCTGGGTAGCAGAGAGGTTCAGCATATTTTAAACATTTTTTATAAAGGAAATGAGAGTAAATTGCTATAATTTGATGAACTTGAACTATACTCATGGAGGTAGTGGTGGTAGTTATGTGCCATGGTGTCGGTTCCGACTCAGTGACCCTGTACAGGGTTTCCGAGGCTGTAAATCTTTTCAGGAGCAGAAAGTCTCATCTTTCTCCCATGGAACAGCTGGTAGTTTCAAACTGCTGATCTTGCAATTCGCAGCCCGATTCATAACCACTACGTAGTAGCTCAAAATACCAACAGAGAGGGAAGGAGTCTTCACATCAAGCATCAGTGCTATCCCCTCTGTATACAAGGTAGATAGGGACAGGCAACTTAAGATACTGGCTACCTAAAATGAGGGGGTGATAAAGGCACAAAGTGACTGGCTTACAAGGTTTCAAGAGGGAGTTTAGTTTTAAAGTGGGGGTGCAGTAGGGAGCTAGAGTCTCCACTGAATCGTTTTCATCTTGTCTGGGGACAGGAGATAGAGTCTCTACTGAATCGTTTTCATCTTGTCTGGGGACAGGAGATAGAGTCTCCACTGAATCGTTTTCATCTTGTCTAGATGTTAGGTGCCATCGAGTCAGCACCGACTCATAGCAACCTTATGCATAGCAGAACAAAACAATGTCTGATCCTGGGCCAACCTTACTACTGTTACCACACACAAGTCCATCAATGCTGCCACCTGGCCAATCCATCTTGTTGGGGGGTCTTCCTTTTTCTCTGACCCTCCATCTTACCAAACATGATGTCCTTCTCCAGCGACTGTTCCCTCCTGACAATATGTCCAAAGTATGAGAGACAAAGTTTGGCCATCTTGGCCTCTAAGGAGCACTCTGGCTGCACTTCATCCAAAACAGATCTATTGGTTCTTTTGGCAGCCCATGGTACTTTTAGTATTCTCCTCCAACACCATAATTCAAAGGCATCAATTCTACGGTCTTCCTTATTCCCTGTCCAGCTTTCACATGCATATGAGATTATTGAAAATACCGTGGCTTGGGTCAGGTGCCCCTTAGTCCTCAAGCTGACATCTCTGCTCTTCAGCACTTTAAAAAGTTCCTGTGCTGCAGATTTACTTAATGCAATATGTCGTCTGATCCCTTGACTGCTGCTTCCGTGAGTGTTGATAGTTGATCCAAGAAGAATGAAGTCCTTGACAGCTTCAATCATTTCTCCGTTCATAAGAATGTTGTTTATTGGTCCAGTGGTGAGGATTTTTGTTTTTCTTCAAAGAACCCAGCTTCTTGGATTATTTGCTCAGCATACAGGTTGAATAAGTATGGTGAAAGAATACAACCTTGTCACACACCTTTCTTAATTTTAAAACATTGTGTTCCCATGTTTTGTTCAAACAACTGCTTCTTGGTCCAGGTACAAATTCCTCATGAGTACAACTGAGTGTTCTGGAATACTCATACTTCGCAACGTTGTCCATAGCTTGTCATGATCCACACAATCAAAAGCCTTTGTGTAGTCAATACAGTACAAGTAAACATCTTTCTGATAGTCTCTGCTTTCAACCAAGATCCATCGGACATAAGCAATGATATCTCTCGTTCCACGGCCTCTTCTGAATCCGGCTTGAACTTCTGGAAGTTCTCTGTCAATGTATGATTATAGCCGTTTCTGTATTACCTTTGGCAATACTTGTCTAGATAGGTCTGGTAGAGAGACGGGGTAAGATTTTTAAGATTCAATAGTAATTGTTATCACTAATTGCCTGTCAGAGTTGTAAAGGTAGAAGTTTTGTAACTAAAATGGGGGAGTAGTGAATCTTACAGTCCAGAAACAGAGGGCCCTAGGACCATTAAGGGAGAAGTGCACAAGTGGAATGCAGGATCCTATCCAGAGAAGCAGCGACTTCAGAAATGGAGGCAAAGATGGGGACATAGAAAGAGGGAGCAGCTGAGGACTCTAGATTCATGGAAAGAGAGGGACTGAGAGTTGGTGGCAAGGAGGCAGACATGCAGAATGGCACCTTTGGTGGTTTAAATTATTACATATGCCTGAATGTTTAAAAACAAAAAAAGAGCTAAAATGAATTGAGAGAAACACTATTAACTGATGGTACATGGAGGAGATTATAATCATTGTAATGGAACAAAGTATATGATTTGTTGAATGTAAAACTGATGATCTGCCCTGTAAACTTTCACTCAATATACAATAAAAACTTAAAAAAGAAAAAAAGTTTTGTAACAAGGAAGGGAGTGATTAATTCTCCAGGCTAGGAGTGGAGGTCTCTGGGACCATCAACAGAGAAGAGCCGAGAGCGG
>NW_006408568.1:6542716-6546099 GCF_000296735.1 Chrysochloris asiatica | reverse complement strand
AAAGTTCCTTTTCTATGTTTTAACTGAGATGAAATTCATATAACATATAATTGACCATTTTAAAGTGAACTATTCTCCCAGTGCCCAAGACCCTCATGCAAGAAGGTTCAGGACATCACAGCCTGCCACATCCAGATGACCCTTTAAAAATTGGGGGTACCTTACTATCTCTGCTAGGCTGAGCATACATGCAAATGAATGGCAGCCACAAGTGGGTATTTAGCGTTTATCCTTTCCTGAGGGACCCTTACTGTCTAGATTGAGTCTGAACCTCCATCTTCTTATACCTCTCCATGTAGAAATGTTGACTGAGCCTGGATTCTCAAGGCTCCAAATGTCAAGCATTTCACCTTTCACTTCCAGATAGAACTAATTCTAATGACAGTGGACACCTCTATGTGGAGCATGGCAATGAAAAGAACCTGCTGTCTAGATACCTACCCACACAGTTCCCTGTCAAGGTGTGCCAGGGATACTTGATAGCAAGAATCAGCAAAAAAAATATAGAGTGAATAATTCAGTGGCATTTCACATTTCACATGTTCACAATGTGATACAACCACCACTTTTATCTATTTCCCAAAACATTTCCATCATTGTGCGTATTTGAAGTCTTTTTCCTCAGTTGGGCCTTCGTGAAAATAAAGGACAACTTACCAACCTTCAGTTAATGACCACTGAGTCTTAAACAGACAACAGCCCGGCCAGTTCTAGGATCAAAGCTTTCCAAAGGCAGTGGTCCTTTCCCACGTCACCACATTTCTAAGGAAGGGGGTGACACTCAAAGTGAAACTGAGTAACAGCATTTCACTCACAGAAAAACTGCCCACATTCTTGTTCTGCCCAATTTCTAGGAGTAGAACAATAGGGAAATGTTTTATGATCAAGTTATTTTGAGAAACAGGTTCTGTACTCATGACTTTTCAGAACCTATAATATAATAAGGTGCACTGTGAATTTGGAGTCCTGGTGTGGCGCTGTGGATTAATGCACCAGACTACAAAGCCATTTAAACTGCAAGGTCAGTGGTTCAAACTCACCACCTGCTTCCTGGAAACCCTATACAGGGTCACTATGGGTCAGAATTGACGCGATGGCACTTAACAACAACTGTGAATTTGTGAGAAGGAAGGGAAATGGGGATGTAAGTTTCCAAACTGAGCCCAGTAGGAAGCCCTGGCCCTGCCCACAGGGTGGTGAGTGACAGTGGACTGCATATATAGGATGGCTCTGAGGGTCCAGGTCTGACCTGGGCACCCTAGATAGATAGAACTTATAGAACTTACAAACAGTACCACTCAGTCTACTCTGGGAGGATGAATGGTGAAAGAATCTCTCTAGGAATGCTTCCCAGTTAATATCCCCATATTCTTCCCATGGCAGGTTCCTACTGAAATGGGCTGATTTGTAAAGAATATGCCACCTACACAGCTATGTCCAAGTCACCCAGCCAGGAAGATGGTTTGGTGAGATAGTTCTGGAGAGTAGGCCAAAAACTATACTGGAAGACAGTGCTTGGCTTAAAGCAAGACAGAGTCTAGATGGTGCCAGTGGAGCCCCACCATGCCATTGAAAGGGATCAAGACCATGAACGTTCCTTGTGGAGTCAGGGATCTTCCCACATGGCTCGTCAATGCCCAGTCCTGGATTCCACTACTGTGAATGCTTATTCAGCTGACTTAAAGTAAAGCAAGGAGACATGGTGAAGACAGAGAATGGAAAAACTTCATCTACGCCATATTTCTTAGAGACCTCTCTTCCATTCTTTTCTAACATCATAGGGATCTCTTGACAAAGCCAAAGGCATGGTATTTACACTGTGAAAATAATTACATGATCTTCATGGCAAACACATTACAAAAAACAAAAAAACCAGCTAGCTCTTGGCACAGAATGGTCAAGAACAAGAAGCCCAAGTGATGAAAAAGATAAAACTAAGGCATTGTAGATTGCTGGGTCACGGTGTGATTTCAGAGAACTGGGTCAGGCCAGGGCACTTGGCAAGGGAAGAAGGTTGATCCTCATCTTACTTTGTTCTGAGCTATTTATTTATTGTACAATTTCATTCAAATGGCTAAAGAAAAAAGAGCCAGAAAAACACAGTGAAATAAAACACATAATTCAAAACTATTTAATTTTATATTTAGAGATATTTTTAAGATTTTTTTTCGGTTGGACATAAATACCACATTGTTAAATGCTGTTGAGTTGGTTCCAACTCATAACAACCTTATATAAGATTTCCGAGGATCAGCTGGTGGGTTTGAACTGCTGACCTTGGAGTTAGCAGTCCAGGGCATATCCTATAGAGCCACACCAGGACTCCAGAAATACCATTGTTGTTGTTGCTGTTGTTAAGTACTGTTGAGTTGTTTTCAACTCATAGCAATCCTATATAGAGTTTGCATGGAACAGTTGGTGAGTTTGAACCACCAATCATATGGTTCAAACCAACCTGGCAGTCCAGTGCTTATTATCCTACAGTGCTACACCAGGACTCTAGAAATTCCTCTACTTGGTATATATCCTAGAGAAATACAAGCCATGACACAAATAGATTATACACCCTATTCAAAACAGCAAAAAAGATGGAAACAGCCTAAATGCCCATCAATGGAAGAATGGATAAACAAACCTAGGTACATACACACAATGGAATACTACTCAATGCTGAAGTATACCAATGAATCTACAAAACACCTCATAACATGGATGAACCTGGAAGACATGATGCTGAGTGAAATTAGTCAATCACTAAAGGACAAATATTGAATGAGATCACTACTGTAAAAACTCAAGAAAAGTATCCATAAGAAATACAAGCCATAAAATGAGTAGATATATGCACACCAAATGTTCATAGCAGAGCTATTCACAATAGCAAAAAGATGGAGACAGCCTAAGTGACCATCAGTGGAAAAATGAATAAACAAACTTTAGTACATACACACAATGGAATACTATGCTACCTTGAAGAATAACAAGGAAGCTGCATGCTACCACATAACATGGATGAATCTGGAGGACATTATGCTGAGTGAAATTAGTCAGTCACAATAGGGCAAATATTGCCTAAGACCATTATTGTAAAAGCTTAAGAAAAGATAGCCATACTAAAAGGGAAAAAAAAAATTCCTTGTTGGTTATTTAGGGAGGTGAAGGGAGGTAACAGTAAAGCACAGGATAGGGGGCAGACACATTACAGATCAGGTGTTGGGGAGGACAATACAAAAGAAGGGGGAGGGGTGAAAGAACAAGGTAGATAAGGAAACACTGAGACAGGTTTGCAAGGGCTAAATGGGACAGAGGTAAATAGTGAAGCATGCTCAACCTTGGAACAACAGGGCTCTAAAATATAGGGATCAAGGCATAGTTTGAAGAGG
>NW_006408568.1:6535430-6538461 GCF_000296735.1 Chrysochloris asiatica | reverse complement strand
ACAAGAATAAGCAAGTTGTTCACCAGGAAGCCATCAAGGCAAACAATCAAGTCCCTTCAGGACAAGCCCCCCTCTAAGACTGAAACTCAAAGGGATCACATGAGCAGGCATGTAAGCTTGCTGGTGACCATATTGGTCTATTGGTGAGTGGAAGAGGAGGAAAGGCAGAAACGAAGAAATGGGCTGAGTTCAACCACATTCTATAGACTCCCGTTGACCTGGAAATGAGAGAGAAAAGGAATGGCTGATTGGTCCAAAGTGTGGTGAGACCTGAGGACATTTGAGCCCATGGACAAGGACTTAGCCACAGAGGGCTAGAGCTGACAGTGAAGCATCCAGCTGATATGAAGTGAGGGAAGATGCATAAGAACACCCAAACCTGTAGATAGTACCCATTTGACCTAGCCTCAATGACTTGCTTAGCAGAACTAAACTAAAGGATTATAATATATAGATCTATGTATATATGATAAAGGAAATGAGGGTAAGTTGCTACAATGTGATGAACTCATGGAGGTAGTAGCTCAAAATACCAACAGAGAGGGAAGGAGTCCTCATATCAAGCAAGTATCAATGGTATCCTGTCTGTATACAGGGTAGAAATGGACAGGCAACTTAGACACTGGCTACCTAAAATGAGGGGGAAATAAAGACACGAAATGACTGGCTTATAAGGTTTCAAGGAGGAGTTTAGTTTTAAAGTTGCGGGGGCGAGGAGATACAGTCCCCACTGAATAGTTTTCATCTTGTCTAGATGGGTCTGGTAAAAAGAGATGGGGATAAGAGTCTTATGATTCAATAGTGAGTAATGATTATCATGACTAATTGTGACTGTCACAGTTGTAAAGGTGGAAGTTTTGTAACAAAAACAGGGGAATAGTTAATCTTACAATCCAGAAACAGAGGACCCTAGGACCATTAAGGGAGAAGAGCACAGCAGAATTTGAGACCTTATCCAGAGAAGCAGTTAATACCAGAGATGGAGGCAGAGATGGGGACCTGGAGAGAGGGAGCAGCTGAGGACTCTAGATTCATGGAAAGAGAGAGACTAAGAACTGGTGGCCAGGAGATAGACTTGCAGAATGTGCCCTTTGGAGGTTTAAATTATCATATATGACTGAGTGTCTTTTTACCAAAGAGAAAGAGCTAAAATGAATAGAGAGAAATATTGTCAACTGATGGTACATGGCAGGGATTATAATCATTGTAATGAAACAAAATATATGATTTGTTGAATGTAAAACTGATGATCTGTCCTGTAAACTTTCACTCAATTCACAATAAAAACTTAAGAAAAAAAAACCTCAAGAAAAGGTTTTCGTGAAGCCCATCCAGAATCTTCTAAGGTGGGAAATTTCCACTGGAAAGGACAAATAGACCAGGCTGAAGTGCCTAGAAGAACAGAAGATACCTCTTGAAAGAAAGACCTACAGGAAAAATAGAAAACAGAAACAACAGTCTGACTGACTAGTACAAGAATAAGTAAGTTGCCGGCCCAGAAGACATCAAGGCAAGCAGATGGGTCCCCTCAGGGCAAACTCACTTCCAAGACTGAGACTCAATGAGAATACACGAGCAGACACGTGCTCTGACTGGTGACGGATAAGGGGAAGTGAGAGAAAAACAGCAATGAAGCTGTGAGCTAAGTCCAACCACGTTCAATAGACTCCTGTGAACACGGGTGGAGACCATGTTGGCCAGCAATTTGACAAGACCTGGGGACTCCTGGGCCTAGAGTCAGTGACATAGCCACAGAGGATTAGAGTGGAGAGTGAAGTGTACAGCTGATAAGAAGAGAGGGTATATTCACAAGAACACCCACACTTGCAGATAATACCCACTTGACCTGGCTTCAATGACTGGATGATCAGAGCTCAACTAGAAGAAGAAAGAAGAGGAAAAAAAGAGTAATCTGATACAATTTGATGAATTTGACCTATACCTATAGATGTAGTAGCTCAAAAGAGGGAACAAGTCTTTACAGCAAGGATCATTCCCATCCCTTTGATACACAGAGTAGACAGGGATGGGCAACTTGGACATTGGCTACCCAAAATGTGGGGGCTACAAAGGCAAGAAGTGACTGGCTTACAAGCTTTCAAGAGGGAACCTAGATCCAGAGGGCGCGGAGGAAGGTAGACTCTCCACTGAGTAGTATCCAATCTGTCTGGGCAGGGCTGATGAAAGGAGAAGGGGATAGCAATCATGTGGCACAATAGTGAATAATTACTATCAGGACTGATTGTGAGGGTTGGAAATGTAAAGGTAGACATTTTGTAGCAATAGGAGGGGAGTGGTTAACTTTGTAGTCCAGGAGCAGAGGGTCCTGAGAAGAGCAGAGTGTGGGACCCTACCCAGAGAAACAGTGATGCCAGAGATGGAGGCAGAGATGATGACTTGGAGGGATAGAGCATCTGGGGACTCTAGACCCAGAGAGGGAGAGGGGCTATGTGTTGACAACCGAGGGGCAGGCTTGTAGGATGTACCCTTTGGTTGGTTGATGATGCATAGAGGTGATAATAAGCATGGCAATGTAACGATATACAATAGGATGACTGTAAAGCTAATGTCCTACCATGTAAACTATCACATAATTCACAATAAAAGTTAAAAAAAGAAAGAAAGAAAAGGTTTTCAAACTAAAAGAAACACTTTTTGATTGTAAGAGGGAAGGGGGAGGTCCCCAGCGGATCTCCTCCCTCCCTGCCTCCCTTGGATGGCGGCTGTTTATGCTGGACGTGTGGCCAGAGACGGGTAAGGATCACGTGGAACCTCAGCAACTTAAGACAGAGCCATTGCCATGCTGCAATGAGTTTCAATGACTGGTAAGACTGAGGAATTCGCACTGACCGCCTAAGACAGGCAGCGTCCCTTAGACAAACAATAAATAAGGAGGAATATGATGCAGACCGTGCAGACCCAGTCAGGAGGTCAAGCCCCTGTGGGCCCAAGCGTTGTTGACCGTCCAAACCATAGGCTCTGAGGATCAGACTCTAGCTACCTAGTAGACATAGCAAACTGTCCCTCATCT
>NW_006408568.1:6517844-6535190 GCF_000296735.1 Chrysochloris asiatica | reverse complement strand
AAAAAAAAAAAAAAAAGAGGGAAGGGGGAGTAATTCACAAGCTAGAAAGTGCCGTCAAGTCAGTTTTGACTCATAGCGCCCCTATATAGGGTTTCCGAGGAGCAACTGGGGGGTTTGAACAGCTGACCTTGTAGTTAACAGTCCAGTACTTATCCTACAGCACCACACATGTTAACTTGGGTGATGGAGAAGGTAATATACAAGAGGTTGACAGAAGAATGATGAAGGCAGGGAAAAGTGCAAGAGTTAAGGAAAACAGAGGTAACAACTCTAATATACATACACAATCTTGCATTAACAGTGATCTACGGGTAGATACATGGCAGGCTGAATATGTGTGGGAGGGAGAGTGGGTGCACAAAAATATAGAGATTTGACAGAGGATATTTGTACATGGGCATTTACCTCTGTGGCAAATATAGTCATGAATGTGGTGGAGTTTGCAGGAGCAAAGTTATGAAAACTTCTTAGACATTGTAAAAAACCTTGAGGGAATGAGTCACTAGCCTGGGGGCTCAGGATCATAGTCTTGGGAGACACCATGGTCAATTTGCATATCATAGTTCACAAAGACAATGTTCTATAGCGACTGGGATGTTAAAAGCTCATGAACAGTCATCTAAGGTACAGCTATTGGTCTATCTGTGTCCGGAAGGAAAAAGAGCAATGAGAACTGAAGATGCTTAGAAACAATTAGTCCAATGGACTAATAGAACAGGTGAGTATTAGTCTTCACTTCACTGAGACCAGAAGAACTAGATGGTGCCTGGCTAGCACTACCAACTGTTCTGAAAGGAATCACATTAGAAGGTCCTGGATTGATAAAGAGAAAATGTTGAGCAAAACTCACAATCATAAAAAAACAAAACGAAAAAAAAAAACCAGTTTACTGGTCAGATAGAGACCGGAGGAATTCCAAGACTATAGCCCTTGGTTACCCTTCAGGTCTGGAACTGAACTCATATCTGAGGCTCAATTTTCAGCCAAGCAATGGGTAGGTATATGGGGTGGACAACAACACGAGTGAGGTATATGCACACCACAGAATGGTCAACCACTCAAGATCAGTGGTTGACAATATCTACCTAAGGACAAAATTCAGAAAGGTGGGGAAAAAAGGAAAAATGGAAAAAATAAACATAAGGAGGAAACAGGTTAAGTGATGTTACACTGAAGGGGCTGCAATTGAGATGAAACGAAATGTATGATTTGTTGAATGTAAAATTGATGATGGCTCTGTAAACCTTCACTCAATTCACAATAGAGTGGTGGTGGTGTTTTTAAATTGGTTTTTGTTTTTCCACCCCTGAAAACATAACATGAAACATGGGGTTTCAGTTAGGATACGAGTGGAATAGCGATGTGGTGGAGTATATAAGGTCACAAGCAACCTTTCTGCAAGTGAGGTGGGTAGTGAAAGCACCAGGTACAGAGTGACTCAGGACCTTTGAAAAGACTTGGCCAACACCACTGTCCACCACCAGAACAGGAACTTATATCAGTTGAGCCTCAGCCAGTTATCTTCAGTCTCTAGTCCTTATCTAGACCATCTCCTATTTGCTGTTCTGACCTGCTGTTACTTGTTCTCATCTGGCTGTCAAATCTCTTAGAACCTCTAGTATAAAATTAGGTAGACCCACCTTCAATCTGTAAGTCAGAAAGGTACTGCTCTCTAGCCTTCTCTTGTGATGCTCATAGAAGGTAGAACCAGTTCTGATCCAGTATCCCCAAGTGAAGTTGATATCCTTATTTTTATAATGCTGACCCCTTAAAGACCAACTATAAATCAGTCTGGGTTTATAGACCTAAACCTAAAAATGTACTGAACACATGTCATTAGCTGTCTTTGAATCAGCCCCCAACTCATGGTAACTTCATGCACAATGAAACAAAATGCTGCCTAAATCCCATGCCATCCCCATGATTGGCTACAGATCAGATTATTGTGATCCATGGGATTTCACTCACTGATTTTCCCAGGCCTCTCTTCCTGATGTGCACCTGACCCAAGCCATGGTATTTTCAATAACCTCATATGCATGCGAAAGCTGGACAGTGAATAAGAAGACCGTAGAAGAACTGATGCTTTTGAGTTATGGTGTTGGAGGAAAATATTTAAAGTGCCATGGGCTGCCAAAAGAACCAACAATCTGTGTTGGAAAAAGTGCAGCCAGAGTGCTCCCTGGAGGCCAGGATGGCCAAACTTCATCTCTCATACTTTGGACATATTGTCAGGAGGGACCAGTTACTGGAGAAGGATATCATGTTTGGTAAGGAGGAGGGTCAGAGAAAAAGAGGAAGACCCCCAGTGAGATGGATTGGCACACTGGCACCATCAATGGGCTCAAGCATGGCAACAATTGTGAGGTTGGCCAAGGATCAGGTAGTATTTCATTCTGCTGTGCATAGGGTCACTATGAGTCAGTACCGACTCGATGTCACCTAACAACAACAACTCTTCCTGATCATCTCAGTCTGGAAACATGTTCAGTATCACAGCACCATGCCAGCCTCCACTGTGCATATGGTATGCTGGCTCAGAATGGCATCCAGGTCTCCTCCATGGAAGGAGAGAATTCTACCACTGAGCCTTCACTACCCTCACAAAGCTCCAGTAGGGTTTCATAAATAAGACTTGTGATGATTGATGGTGCACCCCAAAGAGAAGCAGAACTGGATTCAAGATGGAAAGTATTTAAGGGGAGAAAGTGGTCTCATCTATCCTTAAGTATAGGCCACAGTGGGCCTGCGGAAAGCTACAAGATAGAGCTGATCCAAAACCCTGGCAACCCTCACTTCTAGCCTGAGAACTTTCCTATAAATTCAAACAGCAAATCATAGCAAAGACCTAGGGTTTTGGATTGAGCAATCCTGCTTTGAGTCCTGCCTCTATCACTTTCTGCCATGTTACTCTATCATGCTGAACCTGTCTTCCTCATCTTAAAAAAGGAATAATAATATAACCTCACAACATTGCTGTGTGAATCACATGAAGTATAATACATGTGAGATATGCTCTGCAGCAAGTGATTTCCAAACTACAGACTACCAGGCACATACACTGCCAAAAAAAATTGTTTTACATTAAATGTCAGTATACATATGAGGGGTGGTACTGTAAGACAAGCACTGGACTGCTAACCACGGTCAGTGGTTCAAACCTACCAGCCGCTCCTTGGAAACCCTCTACATGGTCGCTGTAAGTCGGAACCAACTCAATGGTTCCTTAACAATAGCATACATAAAAGGGTTTAAAAAAAAAAAAAGTTCATGGAAAAAAATTTTCATTATTTTTTAATCCCATTTTCCCATGAATTTTTGAAGTCACATTGCATATGCAACTGAAATATATAATTAGAACACAGGCTTCACAAAAAAAATTTACTTTATGATTTTTAAGTCACTTGGTATTATCTAGTGTATTCTACTTAATTTTTTTAAACGCTGACTCCAATTTACCACATTGTTTTCAGGACACCTAATTGGGTTGAACAACTGTGGACTAATGAAATCCTGGTGTGGTGCTGTAGTTAAGCACTGGACTGCTAACCACAAGGTGAGCAGTTCAAATTCAACAGTCACTTCTCAGAAACCCTATATAGGGTCACTATGAGTTGGAACCAACTTGACAACACTTAACAACGGACTAATTGGTGGCTAAGGAGCCCTGGTAGCACTGTGGGTTAACGCACTGGACTGCTAACTGCAAGGTGGATGGTTCAAACTCACCAGCTGTTCAAGAGAAAGATAAGGCTGCCTGTTCCCACACAGGTTTACAGTCTTGAAACTCTAATGAGCAGTTCTACTCTGGTCTTTAGGGTCACTATGCGTAAAAAATCAACTTGAAAGCAGTAGGGAGCTTTAGTGGTGCAGTGGTTAAGCATTCTGCTGCAAACTGAAAGACTGGAGTATGGAACTTACCAATGATTCCATGGGAGAAAGATATGACTGGCTGCTTCAGCAAAGTTTACCACCTTGGCAGTTCTAACCTATCCTATAGGGTTGCTATGAAACCAAATCTACTTCACAGCTGTGGGATTATTGTTTTTTAAGGTGCAATTTGCTTTAAAGCAGAAGTTGTTATTGTTGTTGTTAAGTGCTGTTGAGTAGGTTCCAACTCACAGCAACCCTGTATAGGATTTCCAACGAGCAGCTTGAACCATGGACCTTGTGGTTCAAACTGACCTTGCAGTCAAGTGCATTAGCCCACAGCATCACACCAGGACTCTAAAACAGGGGTAGTGGTGGTTATGTGCTGTGGAGTTGGTTCCGACTCATAGCCACCCTGTACAGGGTTTCTGAGGTTGTAAATCTTTACGGGAGCAGAAAGCCTCATCCTTCTCCTACGGAACAACTGGTAGTTTCAAACTGCTGACCTTGAGATTAGCAGCTCAATTCGTAAGCACTACGCTACTAGAGCCCCTTATGTTAATAGGGGTAGGGAACATTTTTTCTGCTGAAATTTATAGCATCCTTCACGGGCCATATAAAATTATCAACTTAAAAATTAGCTTGCTATTTTTGGTCAAACATTCCATTAACTCTATGAGTTAGAACCAACTTGCCGGCATTTAAAAGCAACAACATACAGCCCACGCGCTGGACATTCCCCATCCCTGCTTTAAAGTTTGGCTGCTGAAAACCACTCTGTGGCAATGTAGAAAAAAAGGCCTGGTGATCCACTTTCTTTTTTAATATATATTTCTGGTGAAAATGTAGAGAGTAAAATATGTACCCATTCTACATTATTTAGGTACAGTTCAGTTGAGTATAGGTACCCAAACTGTTTTACCACCTTCCACTTAGACTTTGTTGTTGTTATTAGGTGCCATCAAGTTGGTTCCAACTCAGAAGGACCCTATGAGTATAGAGTTTCCAAGCAGTTGCTGTTGGGTTTGAATCACAGATCTTGTGGTTAGCAAAGACCAATGCTTATCCTACAGTGCCACACCAGGACTACAACTTGGACTTACTGCTCTGGTAATCGTCTCATGCAAACTGTAGATGTACTATTGTTAATGTAGCCTCATATGTGTAATTAAAATTTTTTACTTTTTGAGAATATACAGCAAAACATACACTAATAAATGAACAGTTTCTACATGTAAAATTTAGTGAAACTGACTACATTCTTCAAGGATTACAAGCATTCTCACCATTTTCTGACTTGTTCCTCTTGCACAAACACCAAGTCACTGTCCCCTAACGTTCCTATCTCATCTTTCAAGTTAACTGTTGTATCTTTAATTCCATATGTTGTTGTTGTTAGGTGCCATCGAGTCAGTACCGACTCATAGTGATCCTATGCACAACAGAATGAAATGTGCCGGATCACAGTCGCTGTGAACAGGAAAAGGTAAAAATCATTCACTGCCCTCTCCCACCCAGGAGGCAAGCTAAAATGCTATTCTGGTCACCAAAAACCTGAACAGTACCCTTGCCCCCAGTAACGCAATTCCTCTAGCTGACACAAATTAAAATCTAGATGGGCCTGCCACAACTGGTGGTGGTGATGGTTATGTACCGTGGAGTTGTTTCCAACTCATGGCGACCCTGTGCAGGATTTCCAAGGCTGTAAATCTTTGTGGGAGTGGAGGGCCTCATTTTTCTCCCGCAGAACAGCTGGTGGTTTCGAATTGCTGACCTGCAGTTCATGGCCCGATTCGTAGCCACTATAAAAGGTGTGTTCTCAGCGGTCTGAAAAACGGAATTCCTAAACCAAAAAAACTTGAACATGGTACAAGCAATTCAGCAGAAGCCAACTGAGGACCCCTCTAAATTCTTTAAGTGAATCTACCAAGCTTACTGTAAGTACAAAGACCTTGATCTTGAGAACTCAGCAAATATCTGAATGGTTAACATGACTTTTATCTCCCAAAGCACCCAGGATTTTTGAAAGAAATGGCTGAAATTTGACAGGGCAATAGGCATGAATACATCCCAACTAGTGGACATCACCTTCAAGGTATTTAATAGCCAAGAGCACAAGAAATTTCAGGCCGTAACTGTCCTCCTAAAAGACCACTAGAGGTAAGCCTGTGGGACCCCAGGGAGCACCCCAGAAAGGAACGAGGGCCTTAAGCAAGGACCGATGTGCTTATGCAAAAACTTGGACACTGAAAAATAAATGCCCAAATCTCAGGGGAGTATCAGACAGAAAAAGCCATTCAACTGAACAGATGGTTGAACAAGTTTCATTGTTTGCAGAAGACTAACGGTGTCAGGGGATAACGGGCTCAGCATGATTTGGCATAAACCTCTGCCACCCCTATAACCCCCACCACCAGGACCTCAGCTGAAAATAATAATGGGGACAGTGATGGTGACTGAGATCGCACTCTTCCTGAAACCCCTGGACTGCTTCATTGGGGAAAAGAAAATAACTGTCTGGTCCTCTTACTGGGCTAGGACCTGCTTCCAGAGTTGCATGTTGAAACAGCTTTCTGAAGCCAAAAGTCTGCAGGTGGAGGTTCCCCATGAACATGCCTGGAAATTACTGATTCAAACTCCGGAAACCAGTCACATTGACCTGAGGAAACAGATGATCAGGTAACTGCCCCCGTGTGGACTAGCAGAACTCTGGGAAGAGCCAACAAGCATCCCCAGTTGAGGTCTGACTGAAGCCTGGGAACTGACCATCCCACAGAAACCAATATCCTCTCAGAAAAGAGGCCCGAGATTTTCATTCTGGCCAGCTCGTCCCCATCCCCATCAAGCCATCTCCCTGCTGCTAAAGAAGGAAGCCTATGGCTCCCAACAGGACGGACAGGCAATACCAGGTTTTTTTACTGGACAATCTGAATATTACCCTGTGAATTAGGGGGCAACAAAACCTGCCATCCTCCCCTGATGTGGCAACTGAACCATGATTATATAAATCATTGACTATTTACTTTTCAGTCAACCTGACCTATTTGACTATATCTGGTGGACTACACGTTATTCGTGAACAGAAGTAGTTACATGGAAAAAGGGACTCAGATAGCAGGATGTGTAATGGTAATCGTACAAGGCCAGGTAGAAGCAATAGTCATCCTGGTAGGAATCTCGGCTCAATAAAAGCGGAACTGATTGCACTGACGAGAGCATTAGAAATGTTGGCAAGAAAAATTGAATGTGTACCCAGAGGACTTTAGTAGAACTGAGGCAGAAGGATTTGAGAGAGGGGTTAAAGGATGAAAAGTAGATGGCAATGGAATTGTTATGATTCTGAGAAGTTAAAAGCTAAAAAGTAAATGTCTTTTCAATAGAATGGTTCTGATCCTGTGAAAACTAGCACCTGTTCTTCTTAAATGAGCCCATGAAATGACCAACTACAGAAAGAGGCCCTAACTTGGTTCATAGGCCCTGGCACTAGAACAAGAAATTTTCCAAAAAATCATTCAGGAGGTTAGCTCTGACTGGTACCTGCCTCAAGAGCAATCCCAAGACAGGCTGTCCTGCACCAATACCAAGGTAAACAACCCACTGAAAATTAACAGGTTGATTTCATGCAGATGCCCCCAAGCTGGGGAATTAAATATTTGCTGGTTTTGTTTTTGTAGACACCTTTTCTGGTTGGGTAGAGGTTTTCCTCCACCAGAACTAAGAACTTCAGATATAGTAAAAATCCTCTTGAAGGAGATTACCTCCAAGTTTGGACTTCCAGAGTGTCCAAAGTGACAACAGAGCAGCGAGCACCTACAGATTAAATGGAGATGGCATTCAACATGGAGGTTCGAGAAAAAGAACCATATTCTAAAGAGACAAATGACAAAACTGTCAGGAAATTTAGCTACACTGGGACCAGGTGTTGCCTTAGCCCTGTTTCGAATAGCCTCCAGAAGCGGGCTTAAATTGAGCCCTTATAAAGTTGTATACAGTAAGCCTTCCCAGGCAGCTTCCCTCAACCCTCTACCTGACCTCAGCCAAGGTTTAAAGGTACAGTAGTACACACAACACCTCCACCACACACTTTCTGTTATTTGTAAAATTGCTCTTCCCAGGTCTGCTTCCTTCCCTACAGGTAACCTGATCCCTTCCAGCGTGGAAATCATAATGCTCAGAACATGGAGAGAGGGACCTGAAAACCAGTTAGAGAAAAAAAGTGGACTGGACCCTGGGAAGTCTTTCTAGCCACCCTGTTAGCTGTCAAGTTAGCCAGACTCAACTTGGACACGACATTATTCCTTTCAATGGGATGAAAAACATTTGGGCCTATTTAGCTCAGAGTGTGATAAATGTATCTGATTTGTTTTTGCTTTCAGGAGGGTATTCACAAGCATCTGCAAAGATTACTGAGGACTAGAACAAGAAATTATCCCAAGCCCAGCAGCCAAGGTAGAAGGAGTCCCCACCTGGATTTACCACAGCAGACTGAAGAAAGCCTTGTCTCCATGAGAAGCTGAAACTGACCCTACCAACCCTCACAAGGTAACATTGAGATGTACAACCCGGCCACAAACCGGGAGCTGGCTGATTTACGCAAGGCAAAGCATGAGGATGTCTGCCGTGGGATTCACTTTAATTAGACTTTAGGGTGTGAGAAAGGGAGAAATCTGTGTAATCTATACACCCACACCACCAAGGTGGGCCAAAGAGTAACCACGCAACTCTTCTAAAAGTGAGGGCACCCTCCTAGGTAACTGAACCAATGGAACTGGGGTGGCCCTAATCCCTCTTGCATGTCAACAGACCCAGATACGAAATGCCATCTATCAAAATAGATTGGCCCTAAACTACTTATTGGCTGCAGAGGGAGGAGGGGTATGTGAGAAAGTTAATTTTGCTAACTGCTGCATACAAGTAGATGACCAGAATCCAGCAGTAGAAGACCTTGTAAAAATGCAGAAAGTTGCCCATGTCCCTGTGTAAACCTGGAATGGGTGGAACCCACAGAGCCTACAGGGAGGGTAGTTCTTCACCTTTACAAGGTTAAAGACTCTTGTGGCTGGAGTCTGTTTTATTTGGAATTTACTTAATCAGTCCATGCCTCCTCCCACTAGCAATCAGGGCCATAGGAACTGCCATTAAAACAATAATCAATAGAAAAGAGTACCAACAATCCAAAACAATACCAAAATACCATTCCTTACATAGAAGATGTCCCTGGGAAAAAGGTCCCAAAGGGCATCAAAAGAGGGGAAATGAACAGGAAAAGGTAAAAATCATTCACTGCCCTCTCCAGCCCAGGAGGCAAGCTAAAATGCTAATCAGGTCACCAAATGGGACCAGTCCCCCTGGTTTGCCCCCTGCCCTCAAACAAGTATGCAGCCTGGCCCCTCCCCGACTCTGACCCCATTATAGGCCCGTGTTGCCCTCTATCCGGGGCTCAGAATCTGGAGAAATTAGCTCCTCTGAGTCAGCCGGCTTAATAAAATCTGAAACTCTGCTTCACCTCTGAGTGGCCTTGGTTTCTTCAACCACGAATCTAAAATTGCTGTAACAGCTGGAGAAGGATATCATGTTTGGTAAGGTGGAGGGTCAGAGAAAAAGAGGAAGACCCCCAATGAGATGGATTGGCCAGGTGGCAGCATCGATCAACTCAAGCATGGCAACAATTAATTCCATACAGACAATTCTTAAAATGGCATAAAGCTCAAAGCATACATTTTTTACAGTCAAATTAAACTACTGTCTGTTTGGTTGTAAGAAGACTTCAAGGGATATTTTGGGCTTAAGGTGTAAAAATTATTTCAAGACAATAGTTTCAGGGGTGTGAGAACCGTTGTCTATACTGACTAATTTTCAAGTAAGCCAATCTGCACTCATTTTAGCGAGTGAGGTTTTCTTTATTCGATTTTGCAAAATCGGGCACCCAGCCCTATAGACAAGGGCAGACGCGCCAAATGGCCCTCCACAAACATTTTCTATTCTTTTTCCCCCAAAAGCCCCTCCTCCAGTTGCAATTCTCCATATACAATTTTATGGTACATCCCATTTTCCCTCCCCCCAGAGAAGCCAAAATGGCTTTGCCCAAGGTCTTAATGGCTGTATTTTTATTTAAAATTCCTAGTCCCAGAATAGCCTGCTTAAAGCAACATCTGGCGGCCAGGTCTTGCAATCTCATGAATTCCTGAAGATGGACCACAAGACTTATTTCTCACAGGGGTTCATCCAGCCTTCATGGCCCAGGAAGTCTGAAATTTGAAATTCTGTTGTGCATTTTCCCGCTTTTGATCAGGTTTCTTCTAAAGACTCTTTGGTGATTCACTCTTCCTGTTGTTCCTTACCTTCGGGTTGATTCCAATTCATGGTTAACCCATGTGTGGAGCTGAACTGTTTACAGGGTTTTGAAGGCTGTGACCTCTCAAAAGCAGTCACCAGGTCTTTCTTTTGAGTAAAGCTCACAGCCAAGAAAACCCAAAGTAACAGTTTTACCCTTTACCAACCCTGAGTCGGATTTCACAGCAACGAATTTGTTTTTTT
Organism: Chrysochloris asiatica; assembly: GCF_000296735.1. Lineage (NCBI taxonomy): Eukaryota > Metazoa > Chordata > Mammalia > Afrosoricida > Chrysochloridae > Chrysochloris > Chrysochloris asiatica. Next base: position 6,524,783 of record NW_006408568.1, on the reverse strand, counting down.
GGTTTAAGGGTAGCTACAGGACCAAGTTTTTTAAAAAAAACAACGTTGGAAACCGTATGTCAGTTCATTATGCTTATTAATATGATTCTCAGGGATGGTTTAATGGCTGGGAGTCTTCATTGCCAGGGCCACCAAAGAGGTCTAAGCTATTAGAATCAGCCTTTAGAGAGCCCTGTTGTTAAGGAAACAGCTAGGTTATATCAGGGTTGGTTTACCCAGGAGCACCAGTCCTCGAGAGAAAAGGAGAGGCCTATTCCCCTGTCACTCACATCATTGGCTGGGGAAGCCCGCCTCCAAGCCCAGAAGGCTCCGAAGACTGTCCTCCTCTAGAAGGTTAAGCGAGGAAGGCAGGGATTGGAAGCTCAGACGGTGACGTAACTTTCCGCTTTAGGTGGCCTTCCGCTTCGGCGGCTGTTAGGCGGCTGTCAGGAGGGAGGGAGGCTCGGGGGATATTGAGTTGGGCTCCGGACCTCTCAAGAAGTACAATGAGATCGGTTAGTTATGTGCAGCGCGTGGCTCTGGAGTTTAGTGGAAGCCTCTTCCCGCATGCAATCTGCCTCGGAGATGTAGATAACGACACAGTAAGTGCATGTGCATTGCAAGAGCCGCGGACTGAATTTCCGTAGGGGTGGGCGAGCAAAGGGAAGTAAAAGCGGCTGTCGGGAGACTTGCCACGTGAGCAATGAGCATGCGCATTGGGTTAGCATGGCGCATTTAAAGAAAAAACTTTATTGATAGCATAAGAGCCTCTACATTCACAAGAGACTCGGAAGGCAGTGCATTTTTGGGTTTGGTACCCTGGTGTGGTGCTGTGGGTTAATGCGCCAGACTGCAAGGCCGTTTGAACTGCAAGGTAGGCGGTTCAAGCTCACCAGCCGCTCCTCGGAAACCCTATACAGGGTCGCTATGGGTCGGAACCGACTCAAGGGCATTTAACACTAACAACCCTGAGAGTATTTTTAGGGGAATGTGTAATTATTTGTTGTTTGTTGTTGTTAAGTGCCGTCTGACTTCATAGCCACTCAGTATAGGGTTTCCTAAATTTTAAATATTTGCGGGAGCAGAAAATCTCATTTTTCTACCACAGAGCGGCTGGCTTGTGGTTTTATTGAAGCCACCTGCTTAGTTCAATAATTTGTTCAGATTAGGCGCCCTGATGTGGCACTGTATAGGATAAGCACTGTACTGCTAACCAGGAAGTCGGCAGCTCAAACCCGCTACAGGGTCGCTGTGAGTCGGAATCGACTCCATGACACTTAGCAATAACAACAGGAGCACCCTGATGACACAGTGGGTTACGCATTGGGCTGCTAACCTCAAGGTCGGAGGTTCAAACGCACTAGCTGCATCGTGAGCCGTGATGATTTAGTCTCAGAAACCCTAGGGAGCAGTTCCCTGCCTCACAGAGTCACTATGTGGCAGAATCAATTTGATGGCACTGGGTTTGTTTGGGGGAGGTAGGGAGGATGGTTTAGTAGCCTGGTAAACTCTGGAGGTCAAGTTTCCTGGATCGTTGCTTCTATGGTTAAACCTGCAGGGACAGCACCACTGAAATGCTATTTTACATTTCAGCGCTTCGGACATTTTTTCAGCTGTAAATTAAAAGTCATACCACTCTGCTCTCTGACACTCTTCCCCTCAGTCACTCCTTCGGTGCTTCTAAAATGCACGTGTGCTGGTGTTACACTTGGCACAGTGCTCTGGATCAGTCTCCTCTGCCTCGCTTCCCACTTGGTGGACTCTAAGCACCTTTGTCAAGTGCAATAGTTACCACCACCAATCCCCGCTTCATGTGTTGGGTTTCTAGGAGCCTGCTCCATATTTGGCCCAGAGGTGTTTGGCAGCTTCAAAGCACCATACCTTTATTGAACTGCAAAAATACTTAACTTCCCACCCCCACCCCCGGTGCAGTGGTTCCTTTTCTTGTTGTTTAAATTAGTTAATACAGTAAAACAGAACAGGTAAAGCTGTCATACTGTGAGTGTTGGCTATGTTTTTATTTGCTTCCGTTTTTCTACAATTATTGATTGAAGTGTCTATTACTCTCCAAGGATTCTGCTACATCCTGGGAATTTAAAGATGAGCAAGACTATCCCTGCCCTTGTTATTATTGTTGTTAAGTGCCTTTGTGTTAACTCAAACTCATAGCGACCCTATATAGGGTTTCCGAGGAACAACTGGAGAGTTTGAACTGCCGACCTTGTGGTTCAAACTGACCTTGTGGTCCAGTGCTTATCCTACAGCATCACATGAGATGATGACTTGTTGTTAAGTGCTGTCATTGTTGGTTTTAACTCATAGCGACCCTCTATAGGGTTTCTGGGAGTCCTGATGTGGCGCTGCGGGTTAATGCGCTGTACTGCAAAATTGTTTGAACCACAAGGTTGGCGGTTCAAGCTCATCAGTCATTCCTTGGAAACCCTATATAGGGTTCCTATGGGTTGGAAATAGAGGGCACACAACAACAACATAGGGTTTATGAGAAGCGGCTGGTGACCTTGAGCTTGAACCGTGACCTTGCAGTCCAGTGCCTTAACCTGCAACGCCCTTAGGAAGCACATAATCTAGTTGGGTGGTGGTGGTGTTAAGTACCCGTCTTCGAGTTGAGTCAATTCTGACTCATATCAAATGTAGTTCAGATGTGGTGGCTTGTAGAATAAGCACTGGACAGTGAACCACGAAGTTGGAGGTTTGAGCACACCAGTTAGTAGAAAGATGAGGCTTTCCTGCTCCTACAAAGATTTAAAAACCCTTGGAAACCCTATACATGATCACTATGAATTACGAGGAGTTGAGACACACTACCACCAACAATGAGATGTATTCATTAAAATATGTAAAGTATACTGGGAGGGGAGTATCAAGTGGGCTGTTAATGTTGTTGGAGCCCCTTTTTCCAAGATTTAATGTTGTTGGAGCCCCTTTTCCCCAGATTTTCTCTTTTTATCTCTGACTAGTACAGGGTCACTATGAGTCAGAACCTACTGGACACCACTTAACAACATTTATATTTTTCATGTAAAACATGTTATACCCTCCTCTCATACCTTCTATTCCATCTCCTTATTCTCTTTCCCGTCTTCTTTTTTTCTTTCTTTCCATCCTCCCCTATTTATTATTTAAATTTGCTTTATTATGGACTCATGGATTATTTGACTCTTTTCATTCAGAAGATTATAAAACATTACGATCATTATTTTAGTTTGACCTCATATTGCCCTACATTTAATCATTTGGGAATTCCTTCAAACTGGCTCTGTGTCCCTTTTTTAAAAAATGATTTTATTGTGGTAAAAGCAAAAACGTTTGCCACTTGAACTTTCTAAAAGCGTACCCTGTGCCCTTATCACTGTCATTCTTTGGTATTTCCTTGCTTTCTGACAGAACAAGATAGTCTAGGCTCATATTTATTGTTCTTCCTGTGCTTTGTCCCTGACAGTAATCTTTTCTTCAAAGATCCTTGGTTTCTTTGAATGGAAATGGAATTTATAAACCAAGATCTTGATAGGAGATGTGCTCATTGTTACTGGAGTATCAATGCTTCTTGAACCTCCCAGTGGAAGGGGGTATCAAATACACATAAACACACACTCACACACATGTTTATATTTTTCCTTCATCTTTCTATAGACTTACATATTAATAACAGCCTCCTACAGATACCTGCAATTTCAATTCAACACCTCAGGGTATAACTCCCATTGTATTTATTTATTGAATATTTTATTGTGATTTGGATGAAAGTTTACAAATCACATTAGTTTCACATTCAACACTTTATGCACATTTTGTTTCTTGACTTTAGTTGTAATTCTGGCAATTTAACAGTGCTCTTCCCACTTCCTCCCTGTATACTCCATGTCCATTGGTCCCTCTCTCCCTTTCTGCCCTCTGAGCTTTGCTCTTACTGTATTTATTTTGTTGTTGAGTGAGTCTCCTTCCCTTCTCATCCCCACTGTCTCACTATTCATGTTCTCCTCTTCCCCAAAAGACAGGAGCTAAAGTACAGGTATCCTTCCCCGTCACCCTGAAGTCCTCCAACCCCCACCACAGGTGCTGCTGTGATAGAAAAGGTATCTTGTGAGACCCATTTTGGCTCTATCCTTTCTAGGGAGGAAAAAGTTTTTCTCGTAAATTTACATTATGTTTTATGGGCTTTCATATCTCTTTGTATTCTAAGCAGTACAATTTTAGGAGAAAATCAAGGGGAGCATTTTGCATTTTTAAGTACAGTAGTAAATAATCAAAGTGACTTTAAATGTGCAACAGTTTCTATGCTATCTGGTTGCCTTCTTTAGTTAAAAGGGAAAAATACACAGTACATTTCTTTTTGTAACTTCATATCACCAGCTATTGCTTGGGTTTTTTTGTTGTTGTTTTTTTAAATTGTACTTCTCAGTGAATTCTTCTATTACGCACTATCTTAGGCATATTATATTCATATTATTATAAGCTCCATAAGGTCAGACGTTTCTATCTATTTTTCATGGCTGTACACCCCACCTGGCAGTGTAGTAGGTTACAAGTTGGGCTGCTAACTGCAAGATCAAATTGCTGCTCTGCTCGAGAAAGATGAGGCTTTCTGCTCCTATATAGCTTTACAGGCTCAGAAACCTATAGAGCCACTAGGAGTTGGAACCGACCTGACGGCGCTTAACAACAACATACACCCACTCCTTATTTTTTGATTGACATGGCTGGGTTTCAATGACCAGGCCATTATGCCAGCATTGATGTTATGTGAAAGTGATGGATAACCACATCAGATCACCAAATGGAAGATGACTACATCAATACATAACTGCAAAATTACCCCATTTTGTAACTGTCAAATTACATCATCACATAACTGCCAAACCACTGAGCATCGTGGTCCAGCCAAGTTAACGCATAAACTTACCCATCACAGCCAGCATTGCGCTCACTGCTTATTATTGTCAGACATAAATCATTAATGCACAAAGTAGCTGGAAAGCAGATTTTTTATTGTCTTCATAAATGTGAAATGACAGATAACGAGACAGTTGATGAGTGAAGGTATGTGTATTCCCAATCCCTAGAACAGTGCCTCGCACTGAATAAATGTTTAGTGAATACATTAATGTTGTTATGAAAAGTAAATATGGAAAATGGAGTCCCCACTGAATAGTTTTCATCTTGTCTAGATGGGTCTGGTAAAAAGAGATGAGGATAAGATTCTTATGATCCAGTAGTGCGTAATTGTTTTCATGACTAATTGTGACTGTCACAATTGTAAAGGTAGGAGTTTTCTAACAAAAATAGGGGCTTAGTTCATCTTACAGTCCAGAAACAGAGGACCATCAAGGGAGAAGTGCACAAGCAGAACACAGGACCTTATCCAGAGAAGCAGCGACACCAGAAATGGAGGCAGAGATGGGGACATGGAGAGAGGAAGCAACTGAGGACTCTAGATACATGTAAAGAGAGGGACTGACAGCTGGTGGTCAGGAGGCAGACTTGCAGAATGTGCCCTTTGGTGATTTAAATGATTATATATGCCTGAGTGTTTAAAAAAAAAAAATGAATAGAGAGAAATATTGTTAACTGATGGTACATGGAAGGGATTATAATCATTGTAATGAAACAAAGTATATGATTTGTTGAACGTAAAACTGATGATCTGCTGCCCTGTAAACTTTCACTCAATTCACAATAAAAACTTAAAAAAAAAGGAAATGTGACTATGTGTTTCAAAGTATCTAGGAGAGTGTGGCCCTATGGCTTAATGCACTGGGTTGCTAGGTCTGTTTGAACCACAAGGTCCGCAGTTCAAGCTCACTAGCTGCTCCTTGGAAACCCTATACAGGGTCACAATGGTTTGGAACCAACTCGACAGCACTTAAGAACAACAACAATAAAATATAATTGAAAGAAGGACAGGCAGATGAGAGAGGTGGCGAGTGACCAGATATGGCATGCTCTGCCTCCCTGAGTGTGGATAGAAATTTTGTTAGTGGTTCCAAGACTAACCCTTGGAGATTTGGGATCAGCAAAAGGACTGATTTCAGCCTAATAAACCCTTCATCTAAAATTCTCTAAAGCAGATTTCTTTCCAGCTGAGTCAGAGGGAGAAGTCAGGAATAGAATCCACACCCTCTAGGACTGCCCCCAATGCCTGGCTACAGCCAGAGAAAGCCTTTAGAAGATCACAGGAAGATCTTAACCTCCGTTAGCCTTTCTGAGCTTATGATGTAATCTCCAGCTAGGGTTCTTTAGTGTCACTGAGTGACCTGCAGACGCCAAAGACCAAACAGAACCAGGTTCAACCACAAAGAAGCAGAATGGCTGGAAAGCATTAGAGCTGCTGGAAAATGGATGGGCTGCTGTAGGCATGTCCTCTTCCAGGAGACCTTCTGTGGCTCACTCCCTGCTTGGCTAGGTTAGATCTACTTGCTCACTGCACTTAGCACACTGTTTATGGATTTAACTCTAGTGCCTATGCCCCTGGCATACTGTGAGGACCTTCTCAACAGGAAGTCTGTGCATTTCTCTCTCTTTTCTTTTTTTTAGGATATAGAACATTGTTATTATTATTATTTTAATTTAAAAAAATTTGTTGTTGTTGTTACTGAGCTGTATGGGGTGGGGTGAGGGGGAAGGAGGGAAATTGGAGCACAGAGTAGTGAATAGGCACAGGATAGTGGAACACAGGTTATGGAATGCACACAGGATAGTTTGGTGCTGGAGGGTGGCGCAATACACTAGAAGGGGAAGGGGAAAGGCAAAATAAGGTGAATGGGAGAATAGCTAGGCAGGATTACATGGGCTAAATAGGACAGAGGTAAATAATGATCTAAGTACAAATGTGGAAAAACAGGGCTCGTGGATACAAAGATTGAGGCATGGTTTGAAGGGGTAAAAGTGGGAAAATGATGTTAAGATGCTTGGTTGTCTGTTGAATCTTGGTTTCCCTTGCCT
>NW_006408568.1:6479795-6517744 GCF_000296735.1 Chrysochloris asiatica | reverse complement strand
AACACAAAGTTATTATTAATACTTATCTACTTTGTGTTACTTTGAGGCATAAATGAAAAAAGAAAAAAAAACTAGTACATAGAACATTGTTATTATTATTATTTTAATTTAAAAAATTGTTTATTATCAACTGAGTGATAGTTTACATGGGAGAACATTGGCTTTACACCATCGCTTCATTGCAATGATTACAATCTCCTCCGTGCATCATCATTCAACTTTATTTGCTTCCATTCCCTCTTTTTCTTTTTTGGGGGGGTGTAGGGGTTGGGAGATGTACACAAAAACACTCAGGAACATATAATAATTTAAACAACCAAAGGTCACATTCTGTAAGTCTGTCTCTTGGCCACCAGAACCCAGTCCCTCTCTTTCCATGAGTCCAGAGTTCTCAGCTGCTCCCTCTCTTCATGTCCTCATCTCTGCCTCCATCTCTGGTGTCACTGCTTCGCTGTATAGGGTCCTACATTCCACTTGTGCTCTTCTCCCTTGATAGTCCTAGGGTCCTCTGTTTCTAAACTGTATGATTAAGTACTCCCCTGTTTTTGTTACAAAACTTCTACCTTTACTGTGCATTTCTATTTGTATCTCCAATGATTGTTCAGCTTTACCTGAACACTCTAGGACTGGCTGGGCATTTTCTCCTTTTTTTTCTGATTTTTCTTTGTTTTTTAAAAAACCTCTGGGTATGTGTTTATTAAATAACCATTTGTTGAGGGCCTACTATGTGCTGTGGCATTTGTTGAATGAATGAATGCAGAATAAGAATGAATGGTATGAAAGATGCCAAGCACCTTAGGCTTGGTGGTAGTTAGAGGCTGAAAAACCACATAGTATTAATACTTTAAAAACCCCTGCCTTTGAGTTGATTCCGACTCATACAGTGTTGGAAACCCTATGGGGCAGTTCTACTGTGTGCTGTAGGGCTGATGTGAGTCGGAAGCCTCTCGATGGCAGTGGGTAAATATGCCTGCTGGAATTTCTGGGCAGTGGAAACACGCTCTGCAGCCAACAGAAAGTGTGGAGGAAGAAAAACTTCACAATTTACTTCCAAAAACTCAGCCATTGAAATCCCTATGAAGTACAGATCTACTCTGACATATATAGGGTTACCATGAGTAGGCATCAACTTGACAACAACCTATAAAGTAGATACTTTTATTGTCCTTGTTTTCTGCATGAAAAAGTATAGACTAAAAAACCTTGATTCAAGTCTACGCAGTTGCACTCTGAACCCCTATACTATGCACCCTGCTTCCTGAGTGTCCGCCAGAGACCAGGCAGCCATAATGGAAACATCTGGAAGACAGAGTTGGTGTCAGTAACCTAGTTTTATGCTTTATGAACTAGTTGTCTTGCCAGAAACACCAGTAACTATTTTAAGAAGAAAGCCAAGATATATAAAGTAAGCCATTATTAATAAATTTCATTTCCTTTCTACCTTTTCCTTACTTTTGACCTGTTATCTATCTCTTAGTTCACCTCCTTGACAAGAAGGTGTTGAATATATCCTCAAGGAAACAATATGTAACTGTTTGTGGAAATAAGATTTGAAGCCACATTAATACCTGAAAACGGCGGCTAGTCTTTGAGGGACCACAAGAAAGTGGATTCCCCAAAACCAGGTAGTTGAGAAGAAGCTCATTGCAGGGAGTCGTCCCTCCTGAGAGCTTGTGTGCCACAGGAGGGCACCAGAGACCCAGAGCATGGATGCTGCCGCCCAGTCCTTCCTACTTGTATTCCTGCCTGTGCTCTCCTACCCTGTATATTCACTCAGATACATCAAGCTCATAACGGAGAACCCCCAGAACTCATATTGTCTCTTTATAATGGCCTCTGATTAAATAATGAGGTCTGACGTTAGAGTCACCAGACTTCTTGGCTCTGCTTTGAAACATGTCACATTTGTAACAAATTAGAAAAGATGGAAGTTGTGCTTGGGACACTGAGCTGTTCTGGGATGGACCATGGACTCTTTTGCTCCCATTCCTCCTCTTTCTCTTGCTTCCAACCAACATACTTTGACAATGTTGATCCCAACTGATCTTTAATAATGTTGGTGGAGATAAGAGTGGAAGCCTTATGATTACCCCAGGATGGGCTGATTAGAGAGAAGCTAGGGATCTTTCAGCAGAATCCTAGCCTAACACTCTCTTCTCTCTCCATTTGAAGTTAAATGAACTAGTGGTGGGAGACACCAGCGGGAAACTGTCTGTGTATAAGAATGATGACAGCCGGCCATGGCTCACCTGTTCCTGCCAGGGAATGGTTAGTATTCAACTCATTGGGTCTTGAGGTGGGAAGAGATCCCTTCTGTCCAGGGGCTGTACCAATCCAGAAGTACACTCACGTGTCCTAACTCACTGACTGGTCTGCCCAGCCACTGCTTCCAAAATAAATAATTTCAGGCAGGGATACCCCTAGGCAGTGAGTGTTTTTCCATTGGGTCCCTTGACCCTACAAGCTTGGGTTATTTTGTTTTCTGTTGTGGAGCCTTGGACTTTATGGAAACTGTCCAAGGTTGCCTGATCTTACAAAGTCTAGTAGAAAATGGGGACAATCGTTTGAATAAGTCTGGATTCTATAATCTGCATACATTACACGTAGACTTTTTGTCTTATCTGTTTGCTCTGAAGCCACATTGTGTTAACAACCTCAGGTCTTCATGTTGCTGTCTAGGTAAACGGAACTGACTTGATCGATGTGGACTATCAGTGCTGGTCATATGACACAAGTTTTCAGAGGTGGATGGTGATTAGATAACCTTCTCACTGTCTCCCAGGAATTAGGGAGTAACTGGTCTACCACAGAGTATCTCCCTGAGCCTCTTTTTCTTCTCTTGCAGCTGACTTGCGTTGGTGTTGGAGATGTATGTAATAAAGGGAAGGTAAGAACTCTAGGGGGCCTTGCATCTTTAATAATAGCTAGCACTCCAAGCCCTTATCTTGATCCTTCTCCCAAGGTGGAAATCAACCTAGAGCTAAGGACTTCAGCCCTAATCTTTAAGCTGACTATCAGGCTTGAGCCCAAACTTCCTTCCATCTCATCTCTTCTTTACCTCCCTCACACATAGAACCTGGTTGTGGCAGTGAGTGCTGAAGGCTGGTTCCACTTGTTTGACCTGACACCTGCCAAGGCCCTGGATGCCTCTGGGCACCATGAAACCCTAATAGGAGAGGAGCAACGTCCAGTCTTCAAGCAGCACATCCCTGCCAACACTAAGGTCATGCTGATCAGCGACATTGGTGGGCATGACTGTCTTTTGTAGGTAGTGTCAGGGCGGTAGGAGTCAATGGGTAAAAGAACAGATCCCAAGGAATTGTAGGGATCTGGGCGAGTCAGTATTTGTTTCTGTGTTTTTTTATATTTATTGTGGCGTTAGCACTGGGATTATATTTTCAGTGAAAAAAACAGACAGAATTGCTGTCCTCTTGTAGCTTATTAGAAGGAGACAGAAAATCGGTTTAGTAAAAATGCTAAATAGTTTACGAGCAGGCAGTACATGCTATAGAGTAAAGTAAAGCACAGAAGAGACTCTAGAGTGTTGAAGTAGAAGTGTGCTTGTGTGTTAAGTGCCGTCAAATTGGTTCCGACCCACAGCGACCCAGTATAGGGTTTTTAAGGAGCAGCTGGTAAGCTTGAACCACCTACCCTGTGGTTCAAACCAACTTTACAGTCCAGCACATTAACCTGCAGCGCTACACCAGGACTCCTGAAAGAGAAGTTGATGTTGTTGTTGTTCTGTACCATGGAGTCGGTTCCGACTCATTGCGACCCTGTAAAGGGTTTTCGAGGCTGTAAATCTTTACAGGAGCAGAAAGCCTCATCTGTCTCCTGCGGAACAGCTGGTAGTTTCAAACTGCTGAACATGAGAATAACAGCCCAATTCGTAACCACTGTTGTTGTAAAGTGCCATCGAGTCGATTCCGACCCATAGCGACCCTGTAAGGGTTTTCAAGGAGCAGCTGGTGAGCTTGAACCGTCAACCTTGTAGTTCAAACGGCTTTGCAGTCTGACGCATTAACCCACAGCGTCACAGCCTGATTCATAACCACTAGGGGAGTAGCAATTTTAAATGGAGTTGTCAGGGGATCCTCACTGAGAAGGTGACATTTCATCAAATGTTGAAGGAGGTAAAGGAAATGGGCCATACAGAAGTCAGACTGATATTTAGGCCAGACACTGTCTCTAAGGGAGTGGGTGGTATGGGATGAATTGAGATTCTTGAGTAGTGTATCTGAGAAAAGTCCTAGAAAAGAAGTGACAAGACCTGCAGAAAAAGGGGTAAAGTATTCTTAAAAACATTAAAAGCATTAAAAACAGCAGGAGAGCAAGTACCAGACTCGAAAGGAGTGAGGTGGACCGCATAGTGTTACACTGGATAGAAATACCAACAGTGGTGATGTGATCACAGATTTGGCTCCAAAACAGTGTTGTTTTATGCACCCACAGATGGAGATGGGTGTTGCGAGCTGGTGGTAGGTTACACAGATCGTGTAGTGCGGGCTTTCCGTTGGGAAGATCTGGGTGAGGGCACTGAACATCTCACAGGACAACTGGTATCCCTCAAGAAATGGATGCTGGAAGGTCAGGTGAGAGGCTGAACTTAGAGGGTGGGCAAGAAGACCTTCAAGAGGAGGCTGTGGGAGAGCAGGCATAGGATAAGGTGCAGGTAGAAAGAAAGGGAAATTATCTTGTTGAGAAGAGATCCAAGAAATATATTTTTGAATCAAGGTCTTAAGAGAAATGTCTAGTGATAGGCACAGAGGAAGGACACTGGACTAAGAATCAGTGTGGTGGGTGGGATTTGGACTGTTTGGTGGCGTGAATCCCATTTGGGGTATACACAGATTGCCTATGTGGAAAGGAGAGTGCCAGGGAGGAACCCTCTAATTCTGGACTCTGCCAGGAGCCCTGTTCCCAGAACCCTGCAACAATCTCTGCATCCCTTTGACATCACTTGTTCCTGGTGTAGGTGGATAGTCTCTCAGTGACTCCAGGGCCCCTGGGTGTTCCTGAACTGATGGTATCTCAGCCAGGCTGTGCTTATGCGATTCTCCTGTGCACCTGGAACAAGGACACTGGATCCTCTACTACCTCTGAAGGGACCACAGAGGGGAGCAGGTATGGGGGCGTTCAGGTTGTGGATGGTGTAAGGGTACATGAAAGCAAGATGGGTTCCAGATGGCACTTGGTAGTGAAATGGGCCTGCCGTCAACAGAACTTCTTCATCTAGGTCTCAGCCCCATGAAGGATCCAGAGAATCCTAGGTTTTAACCTTTTAGCTCCTGAAAGAAAGTCCAAGCTCCTTATCAGGCGGCCCCCATGCCTCTCTTTTCCACTGGTTGCATGAGTCAGATGGGGTTAGCGGTAGGTTTCTAAGCTGACTCATATCCCAGAAGTCCTTACTGAGGTAGGAGGCCACTGAAGTCCTGGAGCACTAAGCTCCCTTGGTCTCCCACTTAGCCCATGCCCTGCTGCCCACAGGGAGCCCCCTTCTGTCCGAGATGTAGTGCTGCATCAGACATCTGGCCGCATCCACAACAAGAATGTCTCTACTCATCTCATTGGCAGTATCAAACAAGGTGAAGGTGGGGGTGGGAGCAAAGGAGGGAGCCGAGGGACAGAAGTTAGTTCTAGGGAGGAGATAGAGGGCCTTCCTCTCATATCTATCCCTGTCCCTCCCTCCCTACTGGAGGCCGCCACTTGTCTTCTATACGCTTACCCTGCTCCTTCATAGTTTTCTTCTTCTGGTCCTTGTGTCACATCTACAGGACACAGCCCTGAGAGTGGCGGCTCTGGCCTCTTTGCCCTCTGCACCCTGGATGGTGAGTTCCCTGGGCTGGCTCTATGGGGCAGTGCTGGGGTGAGGATGGGAAATTACACGCCTATAGGGTCTAATCAGGGTTTTGGTCCTGTGCACCTCCTGCCTTTTCCCTTACAGGGACATTGAAGCTTATGGAAGAAGCAGATAAACTGTTGTGGTCAGTGCAGGTGGATCATCAGCTTTTTGCCCTAGAAAAATTAGATGTCACGGTGAGTGAAAAACCAGGAGAAGGGGAACATTTTTGTCTTCCCTTATGGAGAAGTTAGATTTAAATCAGGCCAGTTTCACATCAACAGTTAATTCTCAGCCTTCATATTAAGTGTCTTTATTGTTGTTAATTACCATCGAGTAGGCTGTGACTCCCGCAAGCTTGTATATAACAGAACAAACTGTTACCCAGTCCTGTGCCGGTCCCATGAGCCTTGATATGTTTGAGCCCACTGTTGCGGCTGTTGTACCAATCAGTCTCACTGAGGGTTTTCCTCATTTTCATTGACCCTCTACTTTACCAACATGTTTCTTTGTTGTTGTTGTTAAGTGCCATAGAGTCATTTCTGACCCATAGTGACCCTGTACAGGGTTTCCGAGGAGCAGCTGGTGAGTTCAACTGCCAGCCTTACAGTTCAAACGGCTTTGCAGTCTGGCGCATTAACCCCCAGTGCCACAGATTTGACACTGAACATAAATGACCAAAGTCCAGATGAACTAGGGGATGACATCAAGGACTTCATACTTAAAAAAAGCAAAAGGTCATTAAAAAGACAGAAAAGGGTGAAAAAGACCAAAATGGATGTTAGAAGAGACTCTTGAACCTTGCGTAGCTAAAGCAAAAGGAAGAAATGATAAAGAAAAAGAACTGGACAAGTTTTCAAAGGGCGGCTGGAGACTACAGAGTATTATAATAAAATGTGCAAAGACCTAAAGTTAGAAAACCAAGAACACACTCAGCATTTCACAAGCTGAAAGAACTGAAGAAGAAACTCAAGCCTTGAGTTACACTACTGAAAGATTTTATGGGTAAAAACATGAACAATGCTGGAAAGCATCAAAAGAAAATGGAAGGAATACAGTTACTGTACCAAAAAATATTGGTTGATGTTTAACCATTGTAGGAAATAGCAGATGATCAAGTAAATCCAAACTGTACCAAAAGCCTTGGCAAAGAAAGAAACAAACAAGGAATGCCAATTGGGATGTTTCAACATCATCTTTCCAAGAAATATGCAAGACAAGCCGCCTTGCCATCCAACTGGAAGAGATTCATATACATGCCTGTTCCAAAGAAAGGTGGCTATAGATTGGAAATTATCAAACATTGTTGTTAATATCACGTGTAGTTAAAATTATGCTGAAGATCATCCAAAAACAGTTGCAACAGAACGTCAACAGGGAATTGCCAGAAATTTAAATCAGATTCAAAAGAGGATGCAGAATGTCAGATGGATCTTGGCTGAAAGCAGAAAATATAGAACTATGTGTACTTGTTTTTTTTGTTAATTGTGCAAAGGTATTCAACTATGGATAATAACAAGTTATGAATAACATGGCAAAGAATGGAAATTCTAAAACATTTAATTGTGTTCATGCAGAACCTGTCCACAGACCAAGAAGCAATCATTTGAACAGAACAAGGGGATACTGTGTGGAAATTTAAAATTAGGAAAACTGCATTGGGGTTGTATCTTTTCACCATACTTATTCCATCTGTATGCTGAGCAAATAATCTGAGAAACTGGACTATATGAAGAAGAACAAAGCACCAGGACTGGAAGGAAGCCCATTAACCTAGAATATGTAGGTGACACAACCTTGCTTGTTGAAAATGAGGAAAACTTGAAGCACTTACTGATGATGATCAAAGAATACAGCCTTCAGTATGGATTACATTTGAGTGTAAAGAAAACAAAAATCCTAACCACTGGATCAATAAACATCATGGTAAAAGGGGAAGACTGAAGGTCACTAGGATTTCATTTTACTTGGATCCACAGTTCATACCCACGGAAGCAGCAGTCAAGAAATCAAATGTATTGCATTGGGAAAATCTGCTGCAAAAGACCTCTTTAAATTATTTTTTTTTTTTTTTTAAACCCAACACATGTCATCTTGAGGACTAACTGTGCCTGACCCAAGCCATGATATTTTCAGTCACTTTGTGTGCATGTGAAAGCTGAACAATGAATAAGTAAGATGGAAGAAAAATTGTTGCATTTGAATCATAGTGTTGGTAGAGACTATTGAATATATCCTAGACTGTCAGAAGAATAAACACATCTGTGTTGGATTAAGTATAGCCAAAAATGTTCCTCAGAAGTGAGCATGGCAAGACTTCATTTCATGTACTTTAGACATGTTATCAGGGGGACCAGTCCCTGGAGAAAGACATCAAACTTAGTAAAGTAGAGGGTCAGTGAAAAAGAGAAAGACCTATGTTGGAAAGGTCACTGTCTTGAGGGCACCTAATAACAACTAATCAAACTGGAGTGAGTTTTTTCCCCTTATTCCACATTGCTTAATACTATACTAGATTGAACTACAAGGTCAGCAGTTCAAGCTCATCAGCTACTCCTTGAGAACATTATACAGAGTCGCTATGGGTCGGAACTGACTCAATGGCGCTCAACAACAAGAAATCAGAACTCATTTGACAGCATCCAAGAATATTGTGGGAGTGCCGTGGCTCCATGCACTGTGTACTGGACTGAGGTACACAAAGTCTGTGGTTTAAGCCCACCAGCCACTCCACAGGAGACAAGATAAGGTTTTCTGCTCTCACAGAGATTTAAAGTCCTGGAAACCCTGTACAGTGTTGCCATGAGTTGGATCCAACTCGAAGGCACTTAACAACAACAACAAAGAATATTAGTCTAATACCTTTCAGCAGAAGTAATAGTCTTAAAGAGAAACAGACTGCTGTAAATGAATTATTAGTACCAATTCTAGCTGTGTATTTTATTTATTTATTTTTCTTTTCCTTATGTAAGTCCCCTTTAATAGGATTTTGGTCCCGGAATTGGCAGATGGGGGCTATACTCTATACTGTCATTGTACCTATTTGATGACTTAGGAGAAGAGATTTCAACTTTGAAGTCAGGTAAAACTGACATGGATTGAATCCTGATTTTGCTACTTCTTAGATGATAGGCCTTAGGCAGGTGACTGTTTCTGTAAGTTGCAGTGTCCTGAGCACAAAATTTCCTACTGCATAGGATAGTTGTCAGCATTATGTTCAGGTGGCTCATGTGGCAGTCCCACTTGGTGCCTGGCACATGGGAGACACTCAGTGAATGGTTGTTTTCTTTCCCAGCTCCCTGTTTGCCTCTCAGAGTTCAATCTACAGCCTTTGCTTCGTCCAGCCACATCGTTAGATTCCTTTCTGAAACAGCTCCTTGTCACTCTGGCATCCCTGTCTCTGGCCTTTTTCAGGGCAATGGACGTGAGGAGGTAGTTGCATGCGCCTGGGATGGACAGACGTATATTATTGATCACAACCGCACCGTAGTCCGCTTCCAAGTGGATGAAAATATTCGAGCCTTCTGTGCAGGTGGGACACTTGCCCCTTTAGCTGCTCAACCACATTTGTTTCCCTACTCTCAAAATGACCCTTACTTTAAGTTTTCATAAACAAATTAGTTCCATAGCTCTTTGTTGTTCTATTTGAGGGTGGTGGGTGGATATGAAATCATCAACTTTGCAGGTTTAAATATTAAGTAAAAGACAGTAAGATCTCCATCTCCAAATATTTGTAAGGCTGGGATGAGTTCTTATCTATCTATTTAGAATGTGTTGAAGACATTGGAAAACTCATTCCTGTCTGAACATGTCAGACCTCTGTAAAGAAAATTCTCCCAGAGCATTCTTTTTTTTTTTCCGGATCTAGGTTCCCTCTTGAAAACTTGCAAGCCAGTCACTTCTTGCCTTTGTAGCCCCCCTACTTTGGGTAGCCAATGTACAAGTTGCCTATCTGTGTCTGCTCTGTGTATGGAGGGGGTGGGAATGATCCTTGCTGTTAAGATTTGTTTCCTGTTTTAAGCTACTGTATCCATAGGTGTAGGTCAAGTTCATCAAATTGTATCATATTACTCTTTTTTTCCTCTTCTTTCTTCTTCTAGTTGAACTCTGATCATCAATTCATTGAAGCCAGGTCAAGTGGGTATTATCTGCAAATGTAGGTGTTCTTGTACATGTGCCCTCTCTTCTTATCCACTGGATGCTTCACTCTCCACTCTAGTCCTCTCTGTGGTTATATCACTGACTCTGGTCTCAAGAGTCCCCAGGTCTTGCCACACTGCTGGCCAACCAGGTCTCTACCCGGGTTCACAGAAGTCTATTGAACATTGTAGGGCTTAGCTCGCAACTTCATTGCTGTTTTTCCCTCACTTCCCCTTATCGGTGACGAATGTGGTCACTAATCAGAGCGTGTATTCCCCTTGAGTCTTAGTCTTGGAAGGGGATTTACCCTGAGAGGACCCGACCACTTGCCTTGATGTCTCCTAGGCGAGCAACTTGCTTTTTCTTGTAGTAATCAGTCGGTGTGCCTATATTGTTTTGTATTTTTCCTGTCTAGAAGTATCTTCTGTTCTTCTAGCCGTCCTAGAGCATTGTTAATAGCTCCAAATTGGGGATCTTGGGAAGCATCATTAATTCTTTTGGGTGACTAGGAGTCCTGCTGTTGCACTGCGGGCTAATGGGCTACGAGATTGGTTTGAACCACAAGGTTGGCAGTTCAAGCTCACCAGCTACTCCTTAGAAACCGTATACAGGGTCGCATGAGTTGGAACTGACTCAAAGGCACCTAACGACAATAACAGGGACATCTTTGGGTACTAAATTGATTGACTAGTTGTTGCTCCACTGACCTGAAAGGTTACTATGCCTTTGAAGAAGGGATTGACACCGAAGAGAAGTCTTAGTTTCACCTTTGCTAATCAAATCCTTAGACTAGCAAAATTGCCCTTCATTTATTCCAGTTATATTAAAAAAATTAGTTGCCATCAAGTCAACTTTGATTCTTAGTGACCCCACATGTATCAGACTAGAAGAGTGCTCCATAGGGTTATCTTTCTTTTGTTTTTTTTATTTTTTTAACTTTTATTGTGAACTGGATGTAGGTTCACAAAGGAAATAGTTTTCCATTCAACGACTCACACACATTTTGTTTCATCTTATTGATTGCAACCGCTACAATGTAACATCACTCACTCCACTTCCTTCCTATATATCGGGTTTAAATTCCTTCTGCTTACTCCAAACCCTTCTGAACTTTGTCCTTGGATAAGTACTGTCCTTTTGACCGCCAATGGTTGACTAGTCTAAGGTGTGCATACCATTTTAGTGTTACTGTTCCTCTTATAGACCTGTCTGTTTTTTTACTTAAAATTTAGCCATTGGAGTGAGTTCATTTCCAGACCTGTAGGGTGATTAAGGGCCATGGTTTTAGGAGTTTTACCAGTGTATATTCAATCAATAAGCCTGGTCCTTCTTATGATTTTGAGTTCTCCGTAGGGTTTCCCATGACTAGTTTTTCAAAAGTTGATTGCCAGGCCTTTCTTCTGAAGCGCCTCGGTGTAGACCTTTTGGTTGGCAACTGAGCTCATTATCGTTTTGCACCACCCAGGGTTATTATTTCCAGGGGTATTATTAGATGGACTAATCCACAAATACTACCGTTTTAGATGCTACTCTGCCTTGTTTTTGTTGCTGAGGTTTTTCTATATGTGAACAAATAGATATAGCAGACTGTTTTACCTTTTTTTACCGAGTTCCCAACAGAATAAATATAAAGAGGCTTTATTTTTTGCTTGTTAGTGTGGGAGGGTAGAAACCGCTGACTCTAATGCCTGTATCTTGTTTCCCCCTCCCCTCCCACCATTGATTTTGGAACTTGTTGACCTTCATCTCACCACCCACCTCTCCCAGGCTTGTATGCCTGCAAAGAGGGCCGCAACAGCCCCTGCCTCGTGTACGTCACATTCAACCAGAAGATCTATGTGTACTGGGAGGTGCAGCTGGAACGGATGGAGTCCACCAATCTGCTGAAACTGCTGGAGGCTGAGCCAGAATACCGGGGCCTGCTGCAGGAGCTGGGTGTGGGTGAGTCCCAGGAAGCTGCAGGGGCTGGAGAAGCCCTGTGACCCTAGTGCCCAGGAAAGCTACAGCCTCTCAACTGCTCCTTTTTTGACCTACAGATCCTGATGACCTCCCTGCCACCTGTGCCTTGCTTCACCAAACACTGTACCATCCAGACAAGCCACAGCAGTGTGCTCCCTCCAGCCCCCAGGATCCTACCTAGCTAGACTTGCCTGATGCTTGGTTGATAAAGGATCCTTCTGAGCCCCTCCTCTCAAGGTATCCATGGTCCTGACAGGTTAGGGAATACACATTACACAGGGGCAGGATTTGATTTTGGGCATGGAAGAGGGGTGACAACCCTAGGGTGACTGTGACTATAGTCTTTTTTGGTGAAAGTACACAAGATCACCCTCAGCCCAGCTCCTTGTGCATTGCACTCATCAGACAGCAGGGCCAGATCTCCACTCTCACTGTGTAAAGAACAGACCTGTTTGCGAGGAGGGAGACCCAGTGTTTCATGTGGCCCCAACACGCCTAAGGAAAGCATGCTTCAGGGCCAGGGGAACAGTGGGAGGAAGGGCTGTACCTATCCCAAGCTCCATCTCTCATAGCACAACTCCTAGTTGTTGACATTCGTAATGATCACAAGAATGGCAAACTAGTTCTTTAGCTACTTTTGTTTTTGAGGGACTGTTCAGGACATTTTTGTTGTTGTTGTTGTTCAGGACATTTAATAACCTGACTCTTGCTTCTGTTCCTAGCAGCCTTAGGATGATTTTCCTCAGTTTATCAAAAGAAACTGGGTCAGTGCTTTCTCATTTTGCCATATTCTTCAAGCACTGTGGAACTTCATAGGTCTTGCTTCCATTTCCCCACCAGCCACTTTCCCAAAAAAACACCTTATTATCTATAATTCAATAGTCATTTAAAATCTGATGCAGGTGTCTGACCCAGACCACAAGCAGAACACTATCCTCAACCACTGACGTCCTCCTGCTCCTGATTCTCTGTGCTCGTGGCCAGCATTTTTTAAGTGAAATAGAACAGAATAAAAGAGAATAGAAAATATCGGCATGCCTTGGTCAAAGTATTGGTTTGTGATTTTTGTTGTTAAATGCCGTCGAGTCCATTCCAACCCACAGCGACCCTGTATAGGGTTTCCAAGGAGTGACTGGTGAGTCTGAACTGCCAACCTTGGGGTTCAAACTGACATTATGGTCCAGCACATTATCCTGCAGCACCACACCAGGACTCCCACAATATGGGTAAGTATTAATGTGTGTGTGTGTGTGAGAGAGAGAGAGAGAGAGAGAGAGAGAGAGCGAGTCCATGAATACATGTGTAGTGAGTGCAATGTAAAATTTCTTTCCTACGGTGAGTTATAGTCAAAAGGGTTTGAAAGTCATCACTGTAAATTATACTGACCCCAGTCAGATGGGTCAACCAGGCGAAGAGCTCACATTCCTATTTCCTGTTTGTAAGGACCTTAGGCTGGGGTTACAGGGCAGTTATCATTCAACACCTCAGAAGAAGACATCAGCGTAAAGAAACAAGCTTTATTCAAGTGGAGAAGCAGCTGAGCTAAGGGTCCGCCATTGGGCCTGGGGTCTGCGGTTATAGAAGCGGCAGGAGGCAGACAGAGAAAGGAAGAGGACAAGACCCAGGAAAGGAGAAGTCATGGATCAAGGCAGTGAGAGAGAAGGACCCTTTACAATTTTGAGGCCAGAGTAGTCATACACCTGTGGTAAGTGAGCTCCTATACCTTTCTTTTGAGGGCAGGGGAGTTACTGAGAAAGGCAAAGTGTCACCGGCAGCCTCCTGGTCCCAGAGGCGTAGTGATGGAGGGACTAAAGGGGAACTTGCCCCGGACCTGACTCCAAGGGGTTGCCTGCTGAGGCTGGCTGGTAAATCATTCCTCCCACCACCACTCCACAAACTTAGAGATTGCCCCTCACTTCACCTCTTCCTGGTTCTTCTCTAATGTACCCCAAGTTCAAGATTTTGCTTTCAGCAGAAGATTCTCAGTTCCTGGCCCAGGGTTCAGGTTAGCTACACCGCCATCTTCCTCTACCCCTGATTCATAACTTGAGTGACTCAAACCAACTAGAAAGACACTCAGGGGTCTGGCTTCTTGAGGTTTGGATCCCTCTCTTCCCAGGAAAACCAAAAGAGCCTCTTTGTCGTCTTACTTGGGCTCAGAGCCTGGCAGAGGGATTGGAAGCCACTGATTCCAGGTTAGGGCAAACTCAAGTTCAAGGACCAGAGGTGAGGGATAAGTAAGACGACCTCGTGCAGTGGCTGTCTCTAGCACTAAGAATACTGGCAAGGTTAAACCTGAGTACTGACACCCCACCAACCTGTCACCTCGAAAGGGCTGTTTCATACAGGCCTCCCAAAGTAGTACAGAAAGCAAGTAAAAAGGGGCCAGTATCTGGAATATTAAAAGTAAATATTAGAAATACAACAAAGGTTCTGCACTGAGTAATCAGTCACTGACTTTGGAGACATTTGCGACCTCAGAGAAGGAGCTAATAAAAGAGCATTCAGCCTTCTAAGCTAAACACTCTTCTACCGATTCACCTTCTGTGTTGTGCTGAAATATCTGCTTATCACTTCTTCCCCCACTCACCTGTGAGCCGATATGTGCAGAATCAGAAAGGTAGGCACCAGAAGGATCAGGGACCCAGGAAGTAAGGGCAGCCTAGTGGTGTCAGGAGTGGAGTTGGAGGACAGCAGTTGGCTGTAGCCTTTGACTCAGACTAGTTCCTATCATGCCAAGGACCAAGCTTGGGGCCCCATTATGCTTATGTCCCTTTCTGCAGTTTGGATTTAGCTTTGCTTTCTTCTTGAGGGAGGACAGGACCATGGGATTGATCAGGAGCCGACTAGTGAAAACTCCTGGAGGAAGAGAGCAGTTGCTGCAGAAGCAGAGAGGAAGGTGGCCGATGGGAGAAATAGGACAGTGGGAGTCAGGGGTAATATAAGGGACAGACACAGTAGTCCCCAGCTACCTGGTTCTAGGAATGCCCCATTCCCCACATAGCTCTTCCCCAAAGACAGGTATTTTCCCCCTGGGGACTGACTGGGACAGCAGTCACTGGCCAGGATCTTGGTACAAAGGCAGGAAGGGCAGCTCTGGAAATGGGGCTTTCAGCCGCAGCACTCCACGCTCCAGGTCGATGCAGCTCTGTGTGGAGAGGACAGTGTGAGAGAGGCTCTTTTTGTTCCCTCTCCCATTTCCCACAGATTCCATCGGCTTTTTGTTCTCCTTGCCCCCAGCTCGGTCCAGGATGGGACTCCGATCTCTATTTTCACTTGTAGGCAAATAAGTAGGCTCTAAGGAAGGACTCCTGGTGTGGCACTGGAAGATCAGCACTGGACTGTGAACCACAAGATCAGCAGTTCAGACCCACCAGCTGCTCCTTGGAAACTATACAGGGTTGCTCTGAGTCAGAACAGACTCAACAGCACTTCACTACAGCAACAAGAAGGAAGGAGCCCTGGTCATACAGTGGTTGAAGTGCTTGGCTGCTAACTGAAAGGTCTGTAATGTAATTCTATTATAGTCACTCTGGGAAAAAGATGTGGCAATATGCTTCTGCAAAGAAGCCCTAAAGGACCATTCCACTCTGCCCTATATTGTGCATCACAGGCAATTGAAACGCACACAACAAGGAAGCAAATTGGAAGCTAGGGCTCCTGCCTTCCAGCGTCAGCCTTTCTCCTTAGAACCTGCTCTGTACTCCCACACCTGCACCTGTTTTCCCAACATTTTGAGTCAAGCTCCTGCTTGCATCCTGCTTACCTTGAGAGATAGCAGCGTCTGCAGTCCAAGGCAGAATTCAGGACTTTCGACATCTGCAGGAACCATTTGGAAACAGAAGAAATTGGAGGGCGCCCAGTGGTCCCTGCTCCCCACCTCTCAGCAGTCACTCTTTCTCTGCCTGTCCCATACCCCAGGTCTGAGAATACTGGCACAGAGACCGAGGAGAATCAGAGACTCCGTGGGAACACCTTGTCTAGTACTGTCGGGCTAAAAGGCATCCTTTCTGCCTTTGCCCCACTTAGGAGAGGAAGGTAGAACAGGAAAGACAACAGGCTGTTCTTGAAGGGAGGACTTACCTACTACCTGGGCTGAGCATGCCACAGTCTCCTGCCCTAGCTGTAGCTCCAGCTGTTCCACCTGGGCTGGAGGTCCAGGTGCCAGGTCCCCACCTGGGGATTTAAGGACCCGCTTCTCTAACCTGTGGTTGGGAAATACGGTTATGCACAGCATCCCTCCCTTCACCCCATTAATTAGCAGGTGTCCCTCCCCACCATGCTGTGGGTTCTCATCCAGTCCCTGCTCTCCACCCACCCCATGGGATCTAAATTCTTGTCTCCCTGCCAGAACTTCTTGTCTGCATTTTTTTAAAACTACCATCTCTGTGGAGGTGTATTTCATATACCACAAAATTCACTCTTTTCAAATGTACAGTTCATTGTTTTGGGTTTTTTTCCCATTGTTTCTTTGAAATTCAGTTTTTTAAAAAAGTTTTTATTGTGAATTGAGAGATAGTTTACATGGGAGAACATTGGTTTTACATTCATCATTTCATTGCAATGATTACAATGTCCTCCGTGCACCGTCATTCAACAGTATTTGCATCCATTTCCTCTGTTTTTTGTTTTTGTTTTGGGATGTACACAAAAACACTCAGGAATATATAATCATTTAAACAACCAAAGGGCACATTCTGCAAGCCTGCCTCCTGGCCACAGCCTTTCCCTTTCCATGAGTCTAGAGTCCTCAGCTGCTCTATTTCTCCATGTCCTCATCTCTGTCTCCATCTCTGGTGTTGCCACTTCTCTGGATAGGGTCCCACATTCTGCTTGTGCTCTTCTCCCTTGATGGTCCTGGATTGTAAGATTAACTACTCCCCCCTTTTTGTTACAGAACTTCTACTTTACTGTTGTGACAGTCGCAATTTGTCATGATAACAGTTACACACTATTGAATCATAAGAATCTTATCCCCATGTCTTTTCATCAGATCTGCCTAGACAAGATGAGAACTATTCAGTTAGGTTTCTGCCTTCCCCCCTACACTCTGAAACTATACTCCCTCTTGAAAACTCGTAATCCAGTCACTTCGTGCCTTTATAGCCCCCAAATTAGCCAATGTCTAAGTTGCCTGTCCCTATCAGCCCTGTATACAGAGGGGACAGTTCATTGTCTTTTAATATATTTACAGTGTTATCCTCACTATAGGAGCTCTGGTAGCGTAGTGGTTATGAATCGGGCTGCGAACCACAAGGTCAGCAGTTCGAAACTACCAGTGGTTCCGCGGGAGAAAGATGAGGCTATCTGCTCCTGTAAAGATGTACAGCCTCAGAAACCCTGTACAGGGTCACTGTGGGTTGGAACCGACTCGACAGCACTTAACAACAGCAACAACATCCTCACTATCTCATTTCAAAACGTTTTCATCACCTGAAAAAGAAACCCAATACCTCACCCACTGGTTGGAGCCACACTCTTACCCCAGGCGACTGAGACATCCAGCAGAGATTTGATTGTACTGTGTGCCTGTGTTCACTGCCACTCTCAGCAGCTGGTCCTGGCACTGAGAAAGGGGTTGTGGAGGACTCAGTGAGTTCCAGGAAAATGGATGGGGTTTGGAGTTTCAATTTTCCCAGCCTTTTCATGATTTCCTTTTAGAAAAACAGGTTGAAGATCCCGGAATACTTACTAACTGCCATGTATTGAATTGTGCCTCCTATGCCCCCCATCCCCAAATGTGTCAACTTGGCTGAGCCATGATTCTCAATAGTTTGGCAGTTATGTAATCAATCACCTTGCCCCCTGCCCCCCTTAATGTGATCTGACGTAATTATCCTGTATGTTATAAATCTTCACTTCTATGATATTAAGTTCTGATGAGGTGCTGTAGGATAACCACTGTACTGATAACCACAAGGTTGGCTGTTCAAATCCACCAGGCTCCTTGGTGATCTCCTATGTAGATTACAGTCTAGGAAACCCTATGGGGCAGTTTCACTTTGAC
This sequence comes from Chrysochloris asiatica, assembly GCF_000296735.1. Taxonomy (NCBI): domain Eukaryota; kingdom Metazoa; phylum Chordata; class Mammalia; order Afrosoricida; family Chrysochloridae; genus Chrysochloris; species Chrysochloris asiatica. The sequence continues at coordinate 6,499,799 of NW_006408568.1, read as the reverse complement.
CTATGGAGTTACAATGAATTGGAATCAAAGCAAAGCCACACAAGAATAACATGGTAGAAAGTTCTAAGCTGTGAGAGGGTTGTGATTCAAAACTATAGAGTTTGAGAAGGAGGAAAGAATATTTCCAAAGAAATCAGAAAAGGTTTCAAGGAGGTGTTAGCATCTGAGCTGGGCCTTCAAAGGTTAGGTAGGATGTGGTCATACAATGACTGGCGAGCAAAAAGGGCTCTCTCTAGGCAGAGGAAACTGAGCAAGATAGTGGTAGAAGAGCAATGGGCATTTATTGGGAATAGTGCAATAGTGGCTGAGTGCTTCTGTGGCTTCAGAAATGAAAACCTGACTTCTCTGGAAGAACTGCATTAGCCATACGTGCACACACCATTCATATATGTAGAGCACACTCAAGTCTCATTCACTTTTAAATGAGCAAGTAGTGGTACTGATGATAGCTGGACTTGTACAGAGGGAAGATAGATTGAGGCAGAAAGTAAAGAAGATAAAAGTAGTTGCATTGATGATTATCCCATGTATTTCAGAATACAACTGCACTTCAACAGGGAGATTGCCAGAGCTTTCTTCTGAGGCTCTGCTGGATACATTTGAACCATCAACCTTCCCGTTAGTACCCGATCACATAACCATTTGTACTACCCAGTTGTCTTCAAGTTGACTCTGACTCATGGTGACCCCCATATGTATCAAAGTAGAGCTGCTCTCTGTAAGGTTTTCTGTGGTTGATCTTTTGGAAATAGATGATCAGGTCTTTCTTTTGAGGCACTTCTGGATGGACTCAAACCTCCAACCTTTCAGTTAGCAACTGAGTGTGTTAACCATTTGCATTAATTACCCAGGGTCTCCAAAGTAGACATTAAGTGCTACTGAGTCAGTTCCGACTCATAGCAACCCTATGTACAACAGAAGAAATGCCGCCCAGTCCTCTATCATCCTCATGATTGCTATGTTTGAGACCATTGTTGCATCCACTGTATCACTCCATCTCCTTTAGGGTCTGAAGACCCCATTTTTATTTAGATAAGGAGTCCTGGTATGGTGCTATGTGATAAAGCACTGGACCACAAAGTCGACTTGAACCATAAGGTCAGCAGTGCAAACTCACCAGCATTTAACAGATTAGGGAATGAGGTTTTCTCCTCCCTCACCACCAGGGGGAGAAAGAGTGGATAAGGTAAACAAACCAGTGCAGGCAGAGCGGGAGTTGGAGCCCAGGGAGATCGCTCACCTTGCAATTGACAAGAAGGACCGGAATCTCTGTTGTCCAGGTCTCCTTGCTGTTCTGGTCTTGTGTTAGGGCCTGTGTTAGGGGAGACTCACCCTGAAGCTGACTCTGGTTTCCCGCCATCAGGCGCCTTTGGATCACGCTGTGTGGCTGCTGGCTCAGGCACAAAACAAAGGGGTAAATGAGTCTAAACCTAAAGTGTCCAGGTTGCTCTTCCCAGGCCCACCCCATTCCTGAGTCTCATGGGGGTAAGAAAGGGACAGGAACCTGCAAAGACACAAGGAACCCAGCAATTGGACAATTAAAGTCAAGTGAACCCCAGAATCAAATCATGCTATTTTTCTAGGACCTCAATAGATGGCTCAACAACAAACTAGTGGGAGAATAACGGTCCATGTTAGACTGCCCTGTTGGATGGAGGGACTTTTCAGGAACTAGTGTAGTATGCTTGGGGGAAATTTTGTCTCAAATATACATTTTTGACTAGGAGTTTTGTTTTTCCCTTTGTTGCCTCATCCTTCAATGGGCATCAGACCCCAGGGTTGCTGGTGTCATGAAAAGAAGTCAAAGTCTTTAAAACTAGGATGTTGGATGCTCTCCCTCACTTTCAAACACCAGTGCCCTGTCCAGTGACTCCCTAAGTTCTGCCATTTTTGCCTCCTGTGTTTAGAGTCCATCCCTCCTTTCTATTATGTACTATCTTTATTCAGGCCTCACCATAGCTGTCCTGGACCACTGGCATGTCTTCCTATGTGGTCTCCATGTTCTCCCTATACTATTGCTGTCAAAACCTCCAAAATCAGTTATATAATACCCTTGCTACTCTAAATGTGGTCTTCAGATCAGCAGTTTGAACATCACTTGGAAGCCTGTTAGAAATGCAGAATCTTGGGCATTATCCCAGGCCTAAGGAATCAGAGATTTCATTTTAACATGATCCCCAGGGGATTCAAGTGCATATCAAATCACTGAAGTAAAACTTAGAACTATGTCAATCCTCTGTTTAAAAATCCATCAAAGTTCTGTCTCCCCACTGTATACATTAGAGAGTCCAAACTTCGTAAAGTGAACCGCAGCTTAGAGCGAGCTGCTGCCATCTGAATCTTGAGCCTCGTTATCTGCCCAGCAATTCTGCTGTTGTATTGCTCCAGGTCAGCACCAAGCTGTTTCTTTGCTCCATGTCTTTGCTCCAGCTCACTCGGCTCCCTGAAACTCCTCTCTCTTACTCTTCTCTAGGTCAGACTGGAATAATGTGGGATTTCCCGGGGAACTTTGTAATTATTGTAGGACTGACCTCTTCATATTCCTTCCCCTACACTCCTGGGGTGGTGCTGTAGGATTAGCACTGGGCTGCTAACTGTAAGGTCAGCGGTTCAAACCCACCAGCCTCTCCTTGGAGACCCTGTACAACAGTAACACACACACCAAGCTGATTTGGGGCTCCTTCTCTCTGCCGCTTCATCATACTTTTCATCAATGTTGTTTATGGCTTCCATTCCCCCATTAGCCTAGAGAACCCTTGAGGTCAGGTGTTGTGTCTCATTCATTGTTAGATCCCAGGGCCTCACTCAGCATATATGAGGGAAAATGCAATTAAAAGATCATGCAATTTTTCCATGAACATTGTGAAGCCCCCTCATATTAGGCGCTCACTGAACATTTGCTGAAAAAAAATGAACATAGCCCTCGAGTCTTTGCACATTCTTTTTCACCTGCCCCCTCTCCCAGGGAGCCTGGGATTGTTTTCATACCCTTGGCTTAAGGAGTCCCCTGAGACTACTCTTCGTCAGCAAGGCTGCCAGCAAGAGACACAGGTCTGGGAACAGGGCTTCGAGTTCTGGGACAGGCCTGAGAGACCAACTATCCTACATCTCCTCCCACCTTTCCCATAGATGGATGCTTGGCTTCAAACCCTCTCCCACCACTGTGCAGCTTGTACCAGGAAAGGAGACTCAGAGTCTTCCCAGTCTGTTGTGGCTTTACTCCCAAAGCCACTGGAGGTAACTATTAGGAGTCCTGAAGCAGAGCAGGGAGCTGAAAAGCCCAGAATTTTCTCAACAGAAGGCTAGACCTGCCTCCATTTCTGTGCCGTTCTCTCATGGCAATGTTAAAAGAGTTTCATCATCTGGAGCCAAATAAAAGGGATCCCCAAATGGTAGAGGCTGTGAGGTCCCCACCACACGGAGTCCAAGAACTTGCTTCCCTGTTCTATGCCTGTTTTTCAGTTGTACTTGCCATGTTTGCAGGGGAGATAGAGGGGGACACACCCCTGGGAGTTCTCTGAGTAGAGATCGCACTCAAATCACTTCTCTTTGTGGCGGCCTGGATTCTGGGCTGGGGGGCACTTGACTGGGAGAAGTATGGAAAGGTAGGGCTAGGTCAGGAAAAACAGAGAGGGGCTGGGTTTGCCTCCACATTCCCAGAGAGAAGTGACAGCTCAGGAGAAGTCTCTGCTGAGACCCCTCCCCAGGCCCTGACCAGATGTGAGAGAGCGCACACAGTGCTCTGAGGCTTTCTTGGAAGACCTTCCTCTCCTTTGGTCAGCTTGAGGGATCGTTGTCCACATTGTATATAATGCGTCCCATCAGCCAGGCATAGTTTTAAGTGCTTTGTATAGGTTGGTTCACATAACTCCCACAACAACCCTTTAAGGTAGATACTGTCAACTTGATCTTCATTTAACAGGTGACGAAACTAACTCACAGAGATGTAAAGTACATTGCCTAAGTTAGTAAGTAGCAAAGGCAGGATCTGAATCCAAGCGATGTGACTCTTAACTGCTGCCTATCAGAGAGGAACGGCTGTAGGTTCCCTGACCCACCTGCTTTTCCTCCTGATCTCCTCTGATGGACAGAGTTGCTGGATGGAGGCAGAAGGAAAGGTCTTCCAACTAAGAGGGAGGAAGTGGGGCACAGGTAGACCAGGTGGCCCAGGTCAAGAGACATGATATTTAATGTTCTTAAGTATCTTAAGACATGATAGTTAATACTAAGATGGAAACCCAAAGCGCTCTAATTTTCTGAGGGGAAAATGCAAATGAATGGATAGATTGGGTATGAGAAAATCAAGAGTTTGGAGAGAGGAACACCACCACCCTACACTGAGCCATCATCACCCTCCATCCCCTCCCAGCCTTAATTGACTGCCCCAGTAGGTTGCTGTGTTCCTCTAAAACTACTCTTAAATAACAAAGCTCCTCACCCTTGTTAAAGGTAAAGGTGAGGAAGCTAAGTGAAGAGCATAAGGTCCCTCAGAGCCACCAAGTCAGGAAACACCACCAAAGAAGAGCCTGAGAAGGGTTGAGGCGAAGCCCTGCAAGTTGAAGAGAATCTCAGCATTACTATACTCAGTAAGAGAGGGGAACCCTGGAGGTTTGGGGTCTGCCCTTTATGATTCTCTCACCCCCTCCTCAGGATCTAGGAAGCAGAGAGAAAGGACTGGGGGACTTTCTTGGGGACAGGGAGGGAAGGGATTGCCTCACCAAGTCCTTGGAGGTGCCCAGCCTCTTGAGACTGTCCAGGGGGAGCAGGTCGGCAGAGTCCTTGTGCAGGAATTGGGTAGCCTGTTTGAGCCGGCGCTCTTGGCTCAGGTGGGCTCGGTTCTGAAGCTCAGCCTCCTGTCTCCTCACATCGGTGTCTCTCTCATCCTTCCTAGCCACCTGCCTGGTGCTCATGGCCACTCTGGGGAAGAGAAGTGTAGATGGAGGCTTCTGAGTGGTCTTCCCCTCTGTCCTGTCTGCGTCCGTGTGTCCCTGCAGCTTCCTGCCTGATTCCGTTCCCTGGACCGCAGCTCTCCTTCTGACAGGAGGGTCTCGGTGGGAGGAACCGGAGGAAATAAATAAATAATGGGCAGGAGCACTCGCGTCAGACACCCATTTCCAGAGATGCAGTAGAGAGAGTGAAGTTCTGGCTGGAAAAACCCAGCACTAGGAGAGAGGGAGGGCAACAGATGCTGCAGTGCCTCTAGTTCTAGAGCCAGTGTGTGTGTGTGTGTGTGTGTGTGCACATAACAGTGCCATCAACTATCAGGGTGTCCGTGCCTGGTTGTTTGAATGGAAGCATCTGTGTCAGTGTGTGGGGGCGGCCTCCTGTGTGCTTTGTGTGCCTCTGAGATGCAGGCATGTGCGTCCATGTGCATGCGTAACTGGCTCTGCTTTGCATCCCTCCCAGTCTCCTGGGCTGCCCAGCTATTTTCTTCATCTATGGCTCTCTGTAGCCCAGAGGCTGGGGTGCAGGCCAAAACTGGGGTTCATGACAGAAAAGGACACCATCAGAGTACCTCCCCTTCCTCTCCTCTCCCTGGTAGGAGAGGCTTTACTTTTCTAGGTCTCTCCCTAATCTCCTTGACAGATGTCAGATGTGTTCTGGGTTCCAGAAGGTGGCCACAGCAGATCTCAATCTCCCTACAAATGAGTACCCGGCTTCTCGGCTTCTTTTATGTAGGCTGTTCAAATCCTAGAACTTAAAAAAAAAATTGTTATATTACAAACATAGAGCAAATGATAGAGTGACCTTTACTCACCACCGGTTAAAAATAAACTGGTACCAAAAAAATAAAATAAACTGATACTAATATGGTTGAAGCTCTCTGTGGAGTCCTCCCTCCAGATGGTTGTTGTTGTTAGGTGCCATCAAGTCAGTACCAACAGAAGAATGAAACACTGCCCAATCCTGGGCCAACCGCATTAAAGTTGCCATGCTTGAGTCCATCAATGCTGCCACTTGGTCAGTACGTCTCTTTGGGGTCTTCCTCTTTTTCTCTGACCCTCCACCTTACCAAACATGATATCCTTCTCCAGCGACTGATCCCTCCTTACAATATGTCTGAAGTATGAGAGACGAAGTTTGGCCATCTTGGCCTCCAAGGAGCACTCTGGTTGCATTTGTCCAAAATGGACCTATTAGTTCTTTCGGTAGCCCATGGCACTTTTAATATTCTCCTCTAACACCATAACTCAAAAGCATCATCAACTCTTCTACGGTCTTTCTTATTCACTGTCCAGCTTTTGCATGCATATGAAGTTATTGAAAATACCATGGCTTGGGTCAGGCGTACCTTAGTCCTCAAGCTGATATCTTTGCTCTTGAACACTTTAAGAAGGTCTTGTGCAGCAGATTTGCCTAATGCAATATGTCGTTTGATTTCTTGACTGCTGCTTCCATGAGTGTTGATAGTTGATCCAAGAATGAAGTCCTTGACAACTTCATTCTTTTCTCCATTGATAAGAATGTTGTTTTCTTGACATTGAGATGCAACCCATACCGAAGGCTGTGCTCTTTGATCTTCATCAGTGAATGTTTTAAATCCTCTTCACTTTCAGCAAGCCAGGTTGTATCATCTGCATATTGCAGGTTGTTAATGAGTCTTTTCCTCCAATCCTGATGCCACGTTTTTCTTCATAGAACCCAGCTTCTCGTATTATTTGCTCAGCATACAGGTTGAATAAGTATGGTGAAAGAATACAACCTTGTCGCACACCTTTCTTAATCTTAAACCATTCAGTGTTCCCATGTTGTTTGAACAACTGCCTCTTGGTCCAGGTACAGATTCCTCATGAGCACAGTTAAGTGTTCTGGAATACTCATACTTCGCAATGTTGTCCATAGCTTGTCATGATCCACACAACCGAAAGCCTTTGCATAGTCAATAAAGCACAGGTAAACATCTTTCTGATATTCTCTGCTTTCAGCCAAGATCCATCAGACATCAGCAATGATATCTCTCGTTCCACGGTCTCTTCTGAATCTGGCAGTTCTCTGTCAATGTGTGCTTGCAGTCGTTTCTGTGTTACCTTTAGTAAAACTTTACTCACATGGGATATCAAAGAGATTGTTCGACTTTGGTGTTTATCATTCCCATAAAACCAGTTGCCATCAACTCAATCCTGAGTCATGACGACTCCATGTATTTCCGAGTAGAACTGCACTCCAGATTAATAGCTGCATACCAGGTACTAGGAGATGTATTCATTTGCTCAAATGATGAAACTACATCTGGAACAACAGCTACAATTGGAGTCACCACCTGGTTAAGTTTATGATAATCCACTATCATCCTCCAAGATCCATCTGTTTTTTGCACAAACCTGATAGCTAAGTTAAATGGGGATGTGTTGGTAACCACCGATTCTGTATCCTTCAAGTCCTTGATTGTAGCACTAATCTCTACAATCCCTTCAGAACTGCAGTTTTCTGTTTGTAAATATTAGGAAAATCAGGCAGTTTTTTTGGAGAGCAGTGCACTGCTTCCTGAGTCACAATTTGTGCTTCACCTTTTGGAGGTCACTGGGACTTAGTCTAGTTATAGGTTTAGAAGCAATCATTGGTGAAGGCGATTCCTGGGAACATTCAGCAATGTCTTACCCCAAGTTAATGCCTCAGGCAGGTACAGTGGGTTAATCTCATGGAGTGTTGGCAGAGGGAATAATGGTTTTATTGATAATGGCTCAGCAGACAAAGATGGAGTAAATTCTTCAGGTGGGAGGGGTGGTGCTATTGAAAAGAGTGATTCTACAGAATTTAAGGGCTCAGTTTCCCCAGCTTCCTGATTATCTGCCCATATGTCCCCTTCATAAATTTTCAAGATTGTATTTCTTCCCAATCAACGCCCTTACTTTAACTTTTGAGATTAGGAATTCTGTTGACATTACAATGTCATTACATTACATTAATTACATTAGCCACTGTGACAGTAAGACTCTGGGTTTGGTTTTTGGCAATATCAGTTCTGTTTCTACAAGAAATAAGGCTTTCTTTCAGGGCACAAGTGGAAACTTTGAGGTCTTTTATGATTGTGTGAGCTGTAACTCCAAAGCCCTGAGCCAGTCTCTTTCTATTACCACTTGGTCTATTGTCAGTAGGACCAAACAACCAGCTTCCCTATACTTCTCTTACAATATCATGTCAAACACATGATCTCCCAGAGTCTTACTCATCATCAGTACTTGATCATCATCAAGATATACAGGTGGTGATATTTTGCACATTAACATTGCCACCTCAACCATGGAATGCAGTACCCTTTTCACTAATAGAAACATAGTTATCAATGTCTTTAAAAGTAGTCAGATTTGAGAACCAATTTAGAAAACCTCTTCTTACGGTTTTGTTTCTCTAGAACCACACTTGGCACCAAACGTCTTAGGCTGGGTTTCTCTGGAGAAGCAAAACAGGTGAAACTTATATATGTATATACTAAGAGAAATTCATATCAAGAAAATAGCTCACACAGTTGTAGAAATGGGAAAGTTCCAAGTCTAGGTCAGATGAACCAAGATTGTCAGGTTAGACAGCAGGCAAGTCAGATGGCAGTCAGGCAGGTAATACAGCAGGTCACCAAAGAAGCAGAGGTTGGAAGCCAGCCAGATACTGGATCTAGATTTAGCAGAGAGCAAGCAAGCTTTGCCTGAATGTCTAATATATTAGAAGCAGGCCACACCCACAAGGAAACATTCTTTTAATTGATTGGCTGCTCATAGCATACCTTATCATAGACTTAATTACAATATATTAGATCTCCTTATGAGGATACTTCTTTTCAACTGCCAAACCAGTGAGAATCTTGGCCCAGTCAAGTTGACAGGAAACCTTAATTTTCACAACCAGGTTTCCGAAGTTGCAACTGTCTTGACAGATCAGTGAGTAACCTACAGAGAGTAATGTGAGCAGGTCCCAATGTTCAAATATAACTCCTCCAACTTTATTCTCAGCAACTTGTTCCTTAGGTTTGAAAATACTTCAACAGCCACAGTAATCTTTTATATATGCATTCTTTGAAAAAGAAATGTTAGTTTGTCAATTAACAAGGATGAGGTGGCTCTATGCCACTTTGCAAAGTTGCTTTGGGCCAGTCTGCTAGGCACTCTTAGGTGTGTACCCTGCATACAAGGGAAGAGTAAATGTTTCTGTAGCATACAGTAGAGACTCTGGAGTTTACAGTTTAGATGGAGTGAAACTGAGGAAAATCGGGTCCTCTTTTTAAGTTGGTCTGATAAGGCCTTTATTGCTTAACTCTGGGAAACAACACATGCTCAGAAAATACCATTTATTAGAATGTAGCTGTGAAATAGGTAAATGGAGCTGTGAAGAGTCAAACTGATCCCTGTGTTCTGTGTCCCAGCTAATATTATCTCACTACTTTATTAACTATGCAAAGGCTTTCAATTACGTGGATCATAACAAGCTATGGACAACATTGCAAAGTATGATTATTCCAGATTAATTGTGTTCATGAGGAGTCTGTACCTGGACCAAGAGGCAGTTGTTCAAACAGAACATGGGAACACTGAATGATTTAAAATTAAGAGTGGTGGACAAGGTTGTATTCTTTCACCATACTTATTCAATCTGTATGCTGAGCAAATAATACGAGAAGCTGGGTTCTATGAAGAAAAACGTGGCATCAGGATTGGAGGAAAAGACTCATTAACAACCTGCGATATGCAGATGATACAACCTTGCTTGCTGAAAGTGAAGAGGACTTAAAACATTTACTGATGAAGATCAAAGAGCACAGCCTTTGGTATGGATTACATCTCAATGTTAAGAAAACAAAAGTCCTCACCACTGGACCAATAAACAACATTCTTATCAGTGGAGAAAAGATTGAAGTTATCAAGGACTCCATTCTTCTTGGATCAACTATCAACACTCACGGAAGCAGTAGTCAAGAAATCAGACGACGTATTGCGTTAGGCAAATCTGCTGCACAAGACATTTTTAAAGTGTTGCAGAGCAAAGATGTCAGCTTGAGGACTAAGTTGTGCCTGACCCAAGCCATGGTATTTTCAATAACCTCATATGCATGCAAAAGCTGGACAGTGAATAAGGAAGACCGTAGAAGAATTGATGCTTTTGACTTATGGTGTTGGAGGAGAATATTGAAAGTGCCATGGCCTGCCAAAAGAACCAATAGATCCGTTTTGGAAGAAGTACAGCCAGAGTGCTCCTTGGAGGCCAAGATAGCCAAACTTTGTCTCTCATACTTTGGACATATTGTCAGAAGGGACCAGTCGCTGGAGAAAGGTATCATGTTTGGTAAGGTGGAGGGTCAGAGAAAAAGAGGATGACCCCCAGCAAGATGGATTGGCCAAGTGGTATCATCAGTGGACTGAAGTGTAGTAACAGGTTGACCCAGGATCGGGCAGTGTTTCGTTCTGATGTACATAAGGTCACTATGAGTGGGTACCAACTCGATGGCACCTAACAATTACTTTTTTGGGGTTGAACTCAGGGATGAGGAGACTCTTTTTTGTGCTCTTTGTTTCATCTTTTGTAAAAATTAAGCATTGTCTCTGACCTTATCCCCAAGTTTCAGGGAGAATGGGAATGTTCTATCAATATAAAGCTCTGCACTCTTCTTTCATAGAAGCTAAAGAAATTCCTTCAATGTGATGGTGGAGAATACCAGGGAATATTCTGAGGCTCCTTTGTTGTCTTTGTCTATGTCACTAGCTCACCTCAGTTCTCTCCTCTCATTATTTTTTAACCTAATGGTTACAGAATTCAGAAAACCAATTCATTCACAGGGAATAATTTGTTAGTTTCTAATGATGAGACCTGGGAAAGGGGACGATTTCCAGAAGCAAGAATATGAAACTATTCTGAATGATTAGGAATGGAAGATGCAGAAGTTACATCCTCCAGTGCACTTGGAAAATATCTGTTATTTCTCTTACTTATTTCATCTTGTGGTGCACTATGTATTAAAGTGAATGAATCCAAATTCAGTAAAGTTGCAGAAGTTTTGAGGGAGAGAAATAAAGAAACTATGCAATTCACAATAAAAACTTAAAAAAAAATGAATGAGAAAAACGGTGACATTTAGTTTCCTTACTGCGTTGGTTCTCCCCTGAGTTACAGAAAGAATTTTCCTTATTGAGCCCCTATCACAGGCTGACAATGGTGACCCAGATGAAGTCTCTAGCCTCATGGAGTGAACAATCCAATGGGGAAGGCAAATAATGAACAACTAAGTTGTTCATATAATGCCAACTAATGTTAAGTGTCGAAGAAGAATATAGAAGGGAAAGGGAGAGAGCGATGGAGATGGGGTGGTAGAATTGACTATATTAGAAATAAAGGTTAGAGAAAGCCTCTTGTGAGATGACATCATGCAGAGACCCGAGGAGGGTGAGGGAGAAGAAGACACAGCAGGTACTTGTGGGCAAGATGCCTCAGGTAGAGGGAATGGTACAGGTAAGATATCTAGGCAATGATCATACTATGCTCTCACACCCCACCCCGGATATGGGAATAGATTTTGCCATATGTCCTACTTGGTTCCTCCCGTGACCAGGCATTCACACCAGCAAGACAACTGACTGACTGGGGTAAAGGGCATGTGTCTTCCTTTGGAGAGACTGGAGTCCTGGAGTGGCGCTGTGGGTTAATGCACTGGTCTGCAAGGTCGCTTTGAACCACAAGGTTAGCAGTCAACTTCATCAGCCGCTCCTCGGAAACCCTATACAGGGTCACTGTGAGATGGTATCGACTTGACTGTACTTAACAACAACAACAATGGAGAGACTAGAGTTACCTTATCTACCCCAGGATGGAACCCATTTTCTTGCTCTCCTTGGCATGGTGCTTTTCTCAAAGTACTGAATCTGACAAACCTGAGGGAATCAGGGCTTCCCTATGGAATAGAGAGCCCAAAACACTGTTGCATGTGTTCTAAAAATTGCCAGATGGCTATGGGTTTTTGTGTTTCGAGCCATGATGAAAACTGAGGACTCAAAGCGGTGAAGTGTTCTTGCTCTTCCAAATTCACTGGCTTGAAGGCCTTCTAACCTTCACTTTTAAATAAAACCAGACTATACTTTGCATTTGCCATTGAGTGTCAGACAATTATTAGCAATTCTAGACTTCTGCTGTCCGATACAGTAGCCACTGACCACGTATGGCTACTGAGCACTTGAGATGTGACTAGTCAGGAAGTGAGATATACAGCATAAAATATACACTGGATTTTTAAAACTTAATATGAAAACCAGACTGTGAAATACTTCATTGTTTTATATTAATTAAACATAAAATGATTTTTTGAGATATTGACTAAAATAAAACATATTATTAAAATTAATTTTATCAACTTCTTTCTCCTTTTTAATGTGGCAACTGAGAACTTTTATATTAGAGCTATGACTCAATTGTATTTCTGTTGGACAGCACTAATAATTTTCAGTTTTGTTTCCTCTGATCTCATAAAATCTACTCCAGTATCTCTCAAATTCATCAGGAAGTGCTATCTGAATAAATTCCTGTAGCTATATTTCCTGCTCTGTTATCCAAACCTCAGTAGAGATGGAGATGAACTGATTCCTACTTTTCTTGTGCTAACCTTCGATACCTTTAAATACCGCTACATATTAGTGTTCGTTCCTCAAAATGAAATAATGCCAATTCTTATCTTTGATGGTAGAGATGCGAAGGAGAGTTCATCAGGACCAGCAAAATCAAAATTGTTCAGTCAAATACCCTGCCGCATAAGGAAATTCCCAGAATAGTCTTAATAGTTATTTAAGGTAGACAAACAGCTCCCTTGAGCCCATGGGGGGTTAAGGGCAGCCAATTCTATTTCAGGCGTACTCTTATGGCCCTGTCAGATTTGAAGACAGGAATGAAACTGTTTTCCAGAATTCTCCTGTCCAGCGCAAGGATACCAGGAGCTCTGTGTCAGTTTTGAAAATTTCTACCTCCAGGTCCCACCCTAAACAGGTAGCTCTTCTACAGACTACTAGGCTAGGACACTTCTTATATTTGAGACACTAGGGTGATGTTCTTTTATCTTAAAGATGGCAAGGGGAGCAAGTGGTTCTGTAGGATAAGCACTGGACTATAAACCACAAGATCGGAGGAGGTTCGAGCCCACCAGCCATTCCGTTGGAGAAAGATAAGACTTCCTGCTCCCACAAAGATTTACAGTCTCAGAAACCCTATACAGGGTCTCTATGAATTAGAACCTACTTTACGGTACTTAACAACAACAACAACAATAGATGACAAAATCAAAGTACAGAAAAGTCAAGTAGTTTGTCTCTAGTGATGAAAATAGACTGAGCATGCATGGGGTGTTGAACTCACGCAAACCTGGTCAAGAATTTCACCTCTGTCCTGCACTGACTGGCTGACCTTGGATGAAGTGCTTAATCTTTTTAAATGTGTCCTCACCTGTAAAATTGACATAAGTTGTAGAGTTGTGTAGTTGAAATGAGAGGCAGAATAATAAAATGGCTAACAGCTCTTTATGCCTCAGTTTACTTGTCTATAAATTGGACATGATAATAGTACCAACCTCACAGTGTTTGTGAGGATTAAATAGGTTGATTTATGTAAATGTTTCAAAACAAAATAAAAACCATTGTAACCAAATCCATTTTAACTCCTAGTGACCCTATATGAAAGAGTAGACCCCACAGGGTCTCCAAGATTGTAAATCTTTATGGAAGCTGTCACAAGCAGAATCTTTCCTCCACAGAATAGGAGCTGGTGTGTTCAAACCACTGACCTTTCAGTTAGTGCTTAACCATTGCACCACCAGGGCTTCTTCTTTCAAAATAAATGCAAAGCTAAACCCACTGCCATCGAGGCAATTCCAACTCGTAGCGACCCTATACAGGGTTTCTAAGACTGTAATTGTTTACAGGAGCAGCCAGCCTCATCTTTCTCCCATGATGCTCTGGTGAGTTTGAACCACCAACCTTGTGGTTAGCAGTGTAGGGCTTATCTTACAGCATCATCAGGATTCCTTTCTCTCAAAATGGCGGTGGTGGTAGTTATGTGCTGTGGAGTCAGTTCCGACTCATAGAGATTCCGTATAGGGTTTCCAAGGCTGTAAATCTTCACAGGAGCAGAAAGTCTCGGTGCCTGACAAATAAAACAAACAAAATAAACCTCCATGCCATTGAGTCCATTTCCACTCATAGCGACCCTGTTTAGGTTATAAATTTTTACAGGAGCAGAAAGCCTCATCTTTCTCCCACAGAACAGCTAGTGGGTTTGAACTGCTAAACTGGTGGTTAGCAGTCCAGTGCTTATTGACAAATAATAAGTGATGAGTACATGTCAAGTGTGTTCACATATACACACGCACACCAACTTAAATGGCTCTCTTCTTTGCTTTCCTTGTATACCTGGTACAGCTTTCTATGCATTGTTGTTAAGTGTGGTCAAATTGGTCCCAACTCATAGTGACTCTGTGTAGGATTTCCAAAGAGCTCTGGTGCTGACCTTGCAGTTAAAACATACCTTGCCGTCCAGAGCAGTATCTTGCAGCACTACACCAGGACTCCTACCTATGCATGGTGTTCTTGTTGTTGAGTGCCATTGAGTTGGTTCTGACTCATAGTGACCCTGTATAGGGTTTTCGAGGAACGTCTAGTAAGCTTGAACAGCCAACTTTGTAGTTCAAACTGACCTTGCAGTCCAGTGCACTCACTCACAGCGCCACACAAGGACTCCCATCTATGTATATTACAGGATTATTTGTTGTTATTTTTTAACATTTTGTTGTAGTTTGGGTAAAAGACTACAGAGCAAATTCGTTTTCCATTCAACAATTTGTACATATTTTGTTTCAGGACAGTTGCAGTGCCCTCAGTGTAACAGCACTCTGCCTACTTCCTCCCTGGGTGCCCTGTTTCCATTTGTCCTTCTTTCCTCCTCTTCTTGCCTTCTGAATTTTGTTTTTGGATAAATGCTTCTCTCTTGGTCTCATGTCACTGAAAGCTCTGAGGAGCCCAGGTGTTGTTGTTAAGTGCCATTGAGTTGGTTCTAACTCCTAGTGACCCTGTAGAGGGTTTCTGAGGAGCCGCTGGTTATTTATTGCTATATGAACAATAATACCAGGTGCTATTGTTGACTTAATAGGCCTATTGTTTGACTGGAAGATGATCTCTGTCCACGGGTTCATTTCCAGGTTTGAAGTGTATAAGGGCCAGAGTCTTCAGAGGTTTCACCAGTAAGTCTTGTTCTTTTTATGATTTTGAATTTTGTTCTGTTTCCCCCCTATTCTGTCCAGGATCTTCTATTGTGATCCTGATGAGAACTATCAATAGTGGTAGCCAGGTGCTATCTAGTTCTGTACTCAGGCTAGTTGAGGCTGTGGTTTATGTGATCCTTTGGCCTCATTGTTTCCTTGAGTCTTCCTTTTTTTTTTTCACTCTTCTTTGCTCCAGATGAGAAGATACCAGTCGTTGCATCTTAGATGACTGCTTGCAAGCTTTTGAGATTCTAGTCTCTATGCAGCACTTTGTCTTAATGGAGTGAGTTATGCCAATTGACCTAGACATCCCCTGAGACTCTCAAGCCCAGTGACCACTGCAGTATTTATCACACTATTTTATAATTGTTTGTTTACATATCCATTTTCCCACTAGATTGTAGGCTTTCTAAAGTCAGAGTTCATTTCTCTTCTATCAGCAAAAAGTTGATGGAATGAATTGCTCAACTCAAACCCAGAGGACACAAGAGGAAACGTTTTATGGTTACCACTACTACTGTGGGGATGAAGCACAAGAACAGCCTGTTGAGTCTCCAACCTGGTATTTTTGGTCACATCATCCAACTGATGCCATAGACAATCACTCAAAACCCCTTCTACTCTTCCTCTTTTCCCTCACTCCCACGCAACTTGTCTTGCTTAACCGCCCCCTTACCCCAATTTTGACACTGAAAGCGTCCTGAGACATTTTAGATCTCCACATTTTAGATCCCCAAACTCCAACCAAGACTCCCACATTGCTTTTTATCTGACTTCAGTATTTCTCTTCTTCCCTCTCTGCTTAACCTTTTGTTTTGTTTTGTTTTCTGCTTCCATTTCCCTCCACTATTTCCTTCTTTCTTGGCTAAGCTTTGGCACCCACGGATATGACCTCCTATTTCTAGTGACATTCAGGTAAAAGAGGTTAGTGACCACTGTCTAGGAATCACATGGCACCTGTTGTTAATGCCCAGTGAAAAGGAAGATGGGCTAAAGGAAGCCACACATCAAATCTACTTTTTAAAGTGAACAATCTCTAGATGCAGTGACATTATCTATAAGAATGTAGACATTTGTGATTGGGTCTGTGCTGGGACCCCTGCAGTGAGTGAATTGTATAATGTTTTTATTGGTTTGAGATGGGCATCTCTATATGAACAGCTGCAGAAACTACTGAATTATAGATGTAGGTGTCATGGAGTCGGTTCTGACTCATAGTGACTGTATGTACAAGACAGCAAAACACTGCCTTGTCCTGCACCATGTCATGCTTGTCATAACTGAGCCCATTGTTGCAGTTACTGTGTCAATCCATCTGGTTATTTTGTTGACCCTCCACATTACCAAGTATGATGTCCTTTTCCAGGAACTTGTTGTTGTTATGTGCCATGGAGTCTATCCTGTACAGGGTTTTGGAGACTGTAAGTCTTTACGGGAGCAGAAAGCCTCATCTTTCTCCCACGGAACAGCTGGTATTTTTGAACTGCTGACCTTGAGGTTCACAGCCCGATTTGTAACCACTATGCTACCAGAGCTCCTTTTCCAGGAACTACTCCCTCCCAATAACATGTCCAAAGTAGAAGTCAAATAATGATTTGTTGTTGTCTTTAAGTGCCGTTGAGTCGGTTCCAACTCACAGTGACGCTGTATAGGGTTTCCAAGGCTGGTGGGTTTGAGCTGCCAACCTTATGGTTCGTAGTCCAGTGCTGATCCTACAGCACCATACCAGGAGTCCTCAAAAAATGATGATGCCTTTGAGTCGGTTCCAATCCATAGAGACCATGTATAGGGTTTCCTAGGAGCAGCTAGTGAGCTTGAACCACCAACCTTGCAGTTCAAACTGACTTTGCAGTCTAGCGCATTAACCCACAGTGCAATACAAGGACAGCAGCAATTATTTACACTGCATAATGAAAAATTATTTACATTGCTTAATGAAAAGAGTAAATGGGTGTGTCTCTGTGGACAGCATAACTAACGAGAAGGCTCAGAGGTGGGAGAGAGGCACAAAGACAAGACTTGGAGCAAGTGAGTTAGCTCTGGGTAGACAGGCCAGGCCGGAGAATCTTGGCTCTGATTTGCTATGGCAATGAGATGGGACAACTTTGACATCCAGTTGAAGAATGAAAGTTAAGATCATGACTGCCAATGTAGTTGGACCAACATTATTGGCCAGAAGTTCCCAGGCTCCCCAGCCTCCAGTATTCAGTGGCTCCTGATCACCCCTCAGACCTCCAGCAACTCACAAACCAGGACTTGCCTCAGCTACTTAACTCCTAAGACTAAGAGCAGGCTCAGGAAGGGGTGGTCACAGAAGGGAGGTGTTAACTCAAAGTGGTCTGAAGATTTTTTGTGCTTGGATACTGGTGGTATTCCTCAGAGCACAGTTCTTAGAGAGTGGGATGTTCCAAGTGGGAAGGTGGGTGTCTCTCCTTGTTTCCTATCAGTTCTATTTTTCAAAACTTGTGGTGATAACTAATATCACCGAATTGTACACGTGAAAAATGTTGAAATGGCAAATGATTTGTTACATATACATTTATCACAATCAAAAATAAGAGTTGTGGTGAGAGATTAGGTCTTTATAGGGCTCCTCCTCAATGGTACCCAAGAAATCCATATTAATATGTGTGCTCATGTTTGCTAACCAGGGGTCTGGCAGTCTGGGCTAGTGATTGCCTTAAAAGAGTCCCTAGATTGCTTTTCCTTGACAGAAGGTAGTGTGGATGCTATTGTTGCATTGGCCTACTAGAGTTCAGGATCCCTGGTGGCACAGTGGTTAAAGTGCTTAGCATCAAATGAAAAATTTAGCAGTTCAAACCTACCAGCCCTACCATGGGAGAAAGATGTGGCTATCTGCTTCCATAAAGCTTTATGGCCTTGGAAATTCTATGAGGGCAGTTCTATTCTGTCCTACAGGGTTACAAGGAGTCAGAACAACTTGGTTTCATTTACTAGGGCTCAACAGTTTCTGGAGTCTTCCTTTTGCATCTCTGACTGGCCAGTGAACAAGGGGTCTCTGAGTAATATTCTAGTTCCCCTGGCAGCAGAAATAGGGCAGTGCAGGACAGAGGTGAATGTGAGTAGGATTTTGTGCAGGACCACCTGACCTTTCTGTTCTCCCCTAGTTCAAGGCCAAAGAGGAGGCAGCTTACTCTGAAAAGTCTCCAGGGCTTCCCCGTATCTTCCCTCAAGTCTTCAGTCTTCTCTTTGAATATCTCTAGCCCTTTTGTTTTGGAAGTGAAAAGACCCTGGAATTGTGGGCAGGTAGCCTGAGAAGTAGGATGATGATAGACCCTAAGTCCTAGCCTTGACCCCCAGCAAGAGAGCAGGGACTACCTGGCTGTGCTACCTGGAGGAAGTCTTACATCTCGGTGGGCTGCAGTCAGCCTTTCTAAAAACGGAGATGGTGAGAGAACAAACAAGATGGCGGATCGGGTGGAGGTGAAGTGAAGAGCTCCGCCAGCAACAACACAGAATACCCAACCAAACAGGCTCAGGAGATGGTCCCAGAACTCTTAACCACATATAAAGGAATATTTAGAAGGTTGGAAGGCTTACAGCTGGGGAATTTGTGACAGAAGCAAGAAATCCATTGCTTTCTAGTCCGGGACGCTCAGTTGCTCCAGGAGCCGCCATCTTGGGTAAGACCAAGCGGGGGAAGGATCAGAGCAGCCACAGACGCCTGGCAGAATCGCAGAGATAAAGGTGTGGACATTCTTTTCTTTTGGTAGCTATTCATTGGTCCCTTGCTGTCTGAGCACCTCCATTCTGGTGACTGTAGGGGTGCCTGAGCTAGTGACACCCCAGCCCCATCCTGGGAGTGTTCTACTACGCGTGCGCACAGATCTCCTCAAAATTTAAAGAGACAGTTTCCAATTAAAACCAAATGGCCACAGCAGGCCCTGAACTATTTGCAACTAGAAAAAAGGCCTGAACGGGGATTGTGGAGCAGGACAAGCAGACAAAAAAGGAAATAAGCTGAAAATTAAATCCTAAGTTACGTCAAAACAACCAACAGTGGCATCTTGAAATTTCTCAAGAAGATTTAAAAAGGAAACCCATTTCCTGATCACATCTACCTGGAGGCAATCAGAAAGCATAAAAAATACCAAAATGCACACCCATCTAAATATTAAGGCCACAGATAACCCCTGAATATGCCCAAAAAACAGAAACAGATGACCATATCTGCACATGACCATAAACAAGATAAAGTGGCTGAAGCAAATGAGCTGGAAGTAGACCTACACTCTATACTGGAAGATGGGCAGGCTTTGGAAATGCCTGAGAAGGAATTCAGAAAAATGATTATAAAATTTATCAAAACACTATACAATGGAGTTGAGAAAAATAAGGAAGACGTCAGGAAGGTGCTACAGGAACAATCAAAGAAAATAGATACAGCATTGGAAACAATTCAAAACCTAAAGAAAGAGGTCCAAACGATTAATAATAGAATGTCAGAAATGGACAATACACTGAAAGGGCAAAGGAGTAGAACTAAAGAGATAGAAGCCAGAACTAGTGAGCAAGAAGATAAATCTCTCAACACTACTAAGATAGAAGAACAAACACAAAAAAGGATAAAGAAATCTGAAGAAGTCTTAAGATTCGTGTTGGATAACATGCAGAAGAATAACATAAGAATTTTTGGCATTCCAGAACAGGAACAATAACACAAGTCCACAGAGGAGACAGTTGAAGAGATTCTGGATGAAAAATTTCCTAACATCATGAAAAGTGAAAAGATAAGCATTCAAGAAGCTCAACGAACCCCAGGATGG
>NW_006408568.1:6477970-6479116 GCF_000296735.1 Chrysochloris asiatica | reverse complement strand
TAAATAGTGATGCATACTCAACCTTGGAACAACAGAGCTCTGGGATACAGAGATCTAGGTATAGCTTGAAGAGGGTAAATAATACTAAAATCCTTGACTGCCTTATGACTATTAGTTTCCAATGCCTACCATTGTAAAATAGACACTAGAGTGGGATATAGAAAAGAATGTTGGGAAACATGATTAGAGAACACTCATAAGCCTGCCTTCAGCCTATAACTGATTGGAATACCTAAAAGGGGTTCTACAACTTGCCTAGTGAAATAGGCCTCATGCAAAGCCTTTACAGAGTATAGGACCTTAGGTGGAATCCTGAGTTCCATCTACAACCTTGTGAGGTGAGACATTCCCACTAGAAAGGACAAGCAGACTAGAACAGCTACAGTGACAGAAGATATATCTTCAGGATGAACATGACCTCTAATCAGAGTGGTAGTTACTCTAAATACCAACAGAGAGGGAAAGAGTCTTCAAATCAAGTATCAATGATATCCTCTCTGTACACAGGGTAGATAGGGACGGGCAACTTACACATTGGGTACCTAAAATGAGGGGGCAACAAAGGCATGGAGTGACTGGCTTACAAGGTTTCAAAAGGGAGTTTAGTTTAAGAGTATGGGGGGAAATAAAGAGTCCCCACTGAATAGCTGTCATCTTGTCTAGATGGTTCTGGTGAAAAGAGATGGGTATAAGATTTGTAAGTCAATGGTGAATAATTGTTATCAAGACTAATCATGACTGTTAAAATTGTAAAGGTAGAAATTTTGTAACAAAAAAAGAGGAGAGGTTAATCTTACAGTCCAGAAACAGAGAACTCTAGGACCATCAAGAGAGGAACACACAAGCAGAGTGCGGGACCTTATCCAGAGAAGCAGCAGAGACAGTGATGGAGGCAAAGATGGGGGCATGGAGAGGGGGAGCGGCTGAGGACTCTAGATTCATGGACTAAGAAGGAAGGACTAAGAGCTGGTGGCCAGGAGCAGACTTGCAGAATGTACCCTCTGGAGATGTAAATTGCGATATATGCCTGAGTAGGGTTTTTTGTTTGTTTGTTTTTTAAAAAAGCTAAAGTGGATAGAGAGAAATATTGTTAACTGATGGTAAGTGGAGGGGATTATAATCAATGTAATGAAACAAGGTATATGA
>NW_006408568.1:6436606-6477870 GCF_000296735.1 Chrysochloris asiatica | reverse complement strand
TGTTAACTGATAATACATGGAAGGGATTATAATCAGTGTAATGAAACAAGGTATATGATTTGTTGAATGTAAAACTGATGATATGCCCTGTAAACTTTCACTCAATCCACAATAAAAACCTTAAATTAAAACAAACAAACAAAAAAAACCCCGGAGATGGTTAGATTTGTTTTCTAATGGACTGCCCAGCTCTGACATTTTAGGGTCTGGTAGCATTGTGGTTATGGATCAGGCTGTGAACCGCAAGGTCAGCAGTTTGATACTACCAGGTGTTCTGCGGGAGAAAGATGAGGCTTTCTGCTCCCGTAATGATTTACAGCCTAGGAAACCCTGTACAGGGTTGCTATGAGTCGGAAACCGACTCCACGGCATATAACCACCACCAGGTAAAGAGAGTCCTAGTGTGGCACTGTGAATTAATGCACTGGACTGCAAGGTCCTTTTGAACTGCAAGGTTGGTGGTTCAAATTTACCAGCCGCTCCTTGGAAGCCCTATACAGGGTCACTAATTGGAACCGACTTGATGGCATTTAACAACAACAAAGGTAAAGGGAGTAGCCTTGGTGGAACAATGGGTTAAGTGTTGGGCTGCTAACAAGTCCTTCCATGAGAGATAGAGATAGATGTAGTCTACTTCCATACAGATTTATAGCCTTAGAAACCCTACTATGACTCTTCCTTTCCATCATCATTCCTAATCCAGGAGTGAGGAGAATGGGTACATTCTCAGAGCCCCTGCACTCCCCTGGAGTACTTAGGAAATACTCCCTCACCCCTCAGCTCCCGTCTACTACCCCACCCTCCCCTCTGTGCACACACATACCATGGGGAGAAGTGGCAAGAAGAAAGACAATTTAATAGAATTAGAAATTTAAGACCAGGAAATTCTCTAGACAAGCCCAGTTTATTATTTTTATTATATAAATAAGGACTGATAGCCTCATTTATGAAGGGCCTATGATATGGACTTCTGGTGTGGTGCTGTGGATCAACATTAGATTGTAAACCACAAGGTCAGCAGTTCAAATCTACCAGTTACTCCTTGGAAACTATACAAGGTCACTATGAGTTGGAACCGACTTGATGATACTTAACAATAGCAACAACAATGATATGCCAAGGTCCCTGGGTGTCACAAATGGTTTGTATTTGACTATTAACCTAAAGGAGTTCTGGTGTGGCACTGTAGGATAAGCACTGGACTGCTGATCAGTGGCTCAAACCCACTAGCCCCTCCTCAGAAACCCTATATGGAGTCACTATGAGTTAGAAATGACTCTACGGCACTTAACATCAACAACAACAAGGTTGGTGGTTCAATACCAAGTGGCATTGCGGAAGAAAAGCCTGGCGATCTGCTTCCATGATGATTCCAACTAAGAATGGAGCAGTTCTACTCTGTAACACGTGGAGGTTACCATGAGAAATACAGAGACAAAGAGGGCAGCTGGAAGAAGGCCAAAAGAAACCAAGATGGAGCAGACCACCAACTTGGGGATATGATGGGGGCAATAGAAGGTGGGCAGGGCTTACCATACAACTTCTCCCCTCCAGTCACCTCCCGGCTGCCCCTCGCCATTCCACCCATTGGCCACTCTTGTTGCTGGCCAGGGGCCAGAACCTTTCTGACCATTGAACTTTGCCTAGCTCAGATAGATAAACTTGTCTTTGACTCCCCGCAGTAAAAGGCTCTGGGATGATGACAGCTCTGACTTTTACCTTGAATCCCTAATTTGTTCTAATGCTCCCCCACTTAGGCTTGGTCAGCCCTTCTCAGGCTGGGTTCCCTTCTCCAGCAACAACTTTGCCCTGACCTCTACTCTCCACAACCCAGCAGGTGGTGGTGGTGGTGGAGTTAAAACCAAGCACAGTTGGTTCAGGTCTTTGTCTAGACATGAAACAGTCTAGAGACGAGGTAGAATTGCTTTTTTTTCCTAATACCTTCACCTGACCAATCCCAGTCTTGTTCCAAATGGGATATAAACTTGGAGGTAACTTATCCAAATTTCTTACAGTGTTTCTTTTCCCACCCTGACACACACACATACACCTCCTTCCTCCAAATTCCTCATTCTATCCCTAAGAACTGGAGCCCCATCTTGTTCTAACCTCCCCTTGCCCTCCCACCTCTATGAGAGAGTCGTCCCAGGAAAACATACAATAAGGTCTAGTTTCAGTGAAGTCTCCAGGAACCTAGGGTACAGAAAGGTGGCTTAAGGTTGGGGGAATGGTAGAAAGGCTCTGTTACGCAGAAGCCAGAGTCCTCCAGCTATCTTGAGAGTTTCTTGATGAAGGAGAATTTGGTGGAAAACTCTGGAGCCTGGGGCTTTGTGTGGCTGCCGTGCTCTCCATCTGGAGGCTCTTCTAGATGTGTCCAGGTCTCCTCTTCCTTGTTGAAGTTGTGTCACATTTTGCTGTGGAGAGACAGTAGAGGGGCAAGGCAACTTGGTCCTTGATCAGGGTTTGGTAGTTCCTCACGAGGTCTTGGCTCAGGGGCGCACTGGGCAGCAAGGCCAACTTTAGCTTCTTCTCTTGGTAATGTGGCAGAGGGTTGGGGCAGGGCCAGCTCTTGGCTAAGTTATTGGGAAGTGGGTTGGGCAGGAGCTGGAGGCCACAGGGTTCAAACCTTCCACCAGCTGATATGTGTCGATACCTGTTGGGGAAAGAGGTGTAGAAAGAATAGAGAGGTCAAGGCACCTCTCTGTTGGGAAGGGAGAAGAGGGGAAGGCGTGACACTGTTTTCCACAAGGTAGTGAACACTTAGGCTGTAGGGATCCCTTCACTCTCCCTCCCTAACTGAATATTGATTTGTGCCAAACAAGTACATCAAGTAGATGGCCTGTACTCTATGAGAGTGTGTTTTAGCTTTAGGCTGGTCAAACAATGTTAAGATAGTAAATCTTCCATTCTTTTGGCACATAATATCCCTACCCTCAACTTATCCAGATCCTAATCATCCTTGAAAGCCCACGTTCTCCATTAATGTAGTATCAATGGGAAAAACACGGAGCTCAGGGCAAGCGTTCATTCTTGTAGTGTGTAAATGTCATTGGCTAAAAGTCACCGATGATATCCAAGAGCCCTTCAAGTTCTGACCAGCTGTGATTATTCTACACTTTCTCTGATGATTTCTTCTTCTCTATAAACAAAAGCAGAACAAACCAGTTGCCTCTTGAGTCGGTTCCTACTCATGATGATCCCATGAAAGCAGAGTTGAACTATTCTATAGGGCTTTCAGGATTCCTAGTGTGGCGCTATAGGATCGGCACTGGACTGCTAACCACGAGGTCAGCAGTTCAAACCCACCAGCTACTCCTCGGAAACCCTACACAGGATTGCTGAGTCTGAACTGACTCAGCGGCACTTAACAATAACAATGTAGGCCTTTCAAGGCTGTGACTTTCTGGAAGTAGATTAGCAGGCCTTTGTTTCAAGTCACTTCTGTTTGGGTTCAGCAACTTTTATGGTCAGTAGCTGAGCACTTTAGCTGTTTGTACCACTGAGGCCTATAGATTGTTGTTGTTGTTAAATGCTGTCGAGTCGGAGCCGACTCATAGCGACCCTATATAGGGTTTCTGAGGCATGGCTGCTAAGCTTGAATCGATGACTTTGCTGTTCAAACCGACCTTGTGGTCCAGCGCGTTATTCTGCAGCACCACACCAGGACTTCAGTGGAGTCTCCAGGAACCTGGGGTACAGAGAGGTGGCTTAAGGTTGGGGAAATGGTAGAAAGGCTCTGGTATGCAAAGCCTATAGATTGATCAGTAGGAAATAATTCAGTAGTACAAATTTCTTGTGTTTCAACATGTTTTGCACCAGGTTCAGCAGATCTTGCTGCTTGCTGCCATTGGTCACAGAGCTGTTTAGCCCTGATTACACATTAAAATCATCGCAAGAAGCTTTGTAAAAGTACTCATGCCCATGTTGCTCTTCTGAAACCCAAACCAAACCCACTGCAGTTGATTTCATTCCAACTCATAGTGCACCCTGTAGGACAGAGTAGAACTGCCCTGTAGGGTTTCACAGGTTGTACAATAAGTACTGGACTGTGAACCACAAGGTCTGTGGTTTGAGCCCACAAGCCGCTCTGCAAGCGAAAGATAAGGCTTTCTGTTCCCATAAAGATTTAAGGCCTTGAAAACCCTATACAGGGTCACTATGAGTTGGAACTGACTCCACAGCATTTAACAATGACAACTATCTTCAAGGAAGCAGACTGTCACATCTTTCTCTCATGGAGCACCTGATGAGTTCAAATAGCAGAGCTAGCACATGTAAGCACTCAATCATCTTCATAGAAAAAACAATGGAGAAAAGTCAAGGTCTTCTCAGAACCACCAACAATTACCACCTTGATTTCCTTATTTAAGATGAAAAATTCTCCACAGTCCCTTTCTGCCAACCTTCAAGTTTCTGTTAATGCCCTTGGGACTGGAATTGGAGTCCTTCTAACCTTAATCTCCTCCCCATTTCCTGCTACACTTACCCTTTGCCTAGACTGGACTGAGTATGGAAATAACTCTGAGTTCCCACGATGGCAGGGAGGGGAGAGGCAGTGGGGTTCTCAGACCTTTCCCATGCCTGCCTCTGCTCCAACCAATCCATCCTGCCTGGAGTGCTCCTGCCCATCTTCCCACCTTTCTGAAGCCTTTCTCCCTTGCCAGGATTCATCTCCATTTTCCCATGAAGCCTCCAGTCACAGAAATCCCTCCTCCCTCTTCTGAACTTGGGTGATAATCCCTCATTTTTTTGGGTTTTGCTTTTATATATATACGTATTCATGAATAAATTTTATCCTCAGTCAGCAAGGTAGGCATTTATCATCCCTATGTTATCAATGATGAAATTGAGGTTAGAAAAACTATGCAACTTGCCAAAGTGTCCCAGCCTGGGCTTGATTCCAGACCTTTTGACTACAGCTCCTTCCTTTAATAAGGAGCTCTGGTACTGACTTCCTTATAGTACCCTCTAAGGAGTCCTGGTGTGGCGCTGTGGGCTAATATGTCAGACTGCAAAGTTGTTTGAACTGCAAGGTTGGTGGTTCAAGCTCACCAGCTGCTCCTTGGAAACCCTATACAGGATCGCTATGGGTCGGAACCAACTCAATGGCACTTAACAACAAAGAGCTTTGGTGGTGCTGTAGGATAAACACTGCACTACTAACCTCAAAGTCAGTAGTTCACACCCAGCAGTGAATCTGAGGGAGAAAGATGAGGCTTTCTGCTCTCATAAAGGTTTACAGCTTTGGAGACCCCAGAAAGGGTCACTCTGAGTTGGAATCCACTTGATGGTAGTGGTTTGATTTGATGGCACTTTGGGCACTTAGTATGTGTGGCTTTGTATTGATAGTTGTCTTTCCACACATGTCTGGATCGGCCTTTGAGGGCACGGCACAGAGTGAAACCTATTTCTCTGAATCACCAGAGTCTAACCAGTGTAAGCCCATTTTTTAGTTAATTTATTTAGCAACTCCACTTGCTGGCCTTCCTTTGTCTCCACCCCTTCTCTCCATTTATGCTCAGAAAAGAGAATCTGGTTCTTAGATAACCAGAGGTGGGCAGATTAGGGTCGCATGTTAGCCATCAGAAACAGGAGTCAATGAGAGGAAGAGGTCACCTGAACATTGGTTTGGTGGGGTGAACTCCCTGAGGAAGAGTCTTACTTCTTGAAGCTCCTGGGGGGCAGGATGTTGCCATGGATATCCAGTGGAGGTACTCTTGCTTCACTCCTCAGCTTGAGTTTCTCTACTTCCTTCAGCTCCTTCACAGTCTTGAGGATCACCTGATTCTTCCTGTTCGTGTCCGCGAAGATGGGAGTACAGCAGATGAAGGTCAGGAAGCTGCTCCTACCCATCCGGGAGGGAGGGGGGATGGGGGGCTTGGCTGGCGGCTGGTGATGGGCGTTGGAGTTGGTCAGCCAGCGCCAGACATTGCTATCATAGGGCACGTCAGGCCGAGTGGGGAAGATGGCAGGCAAGCGTCCCACATCAAGCCATGTGTGGAAGCCCCAGGTGTGCTGGATTGCATCTTCTGCCGGGTAGATTAGGCGGCGACGCACCTTGGACTTTATTTCCGTGCAGGGTGGTGGCTTCAGGGCCAGCTGGTGATAGGCTTGCCGAGTGAAACCAGGCAACTCCCAGGACTCATTGGGGAGAAAGAATTCATGCGGAGCCAACATTTGGAAGGACAGGGGTGACTCATTGGCTTGGACCATCTAGGGAGAGACAAGAGGGGACCTGGGGATGATTATGTGTGTGAAAGGGAAGGGAGGCGGGCACTCTATGTCACCTTCCCAGGCACAGCCAGAGAGAAATCAAGCGGCCAGCCTCCCCCTTAGATCCAGGACTCGCAAATACTGTTGTCTTGAAAGGAACCATTTTGCACACCTGCCCTACTCTATTAGAAGTTATGACTATTCTATTATTATTCTCATGGGTTTCTTACCTTTTGTTCTCTTTCCATTTCCTGTGTTTTAGCTTTGATGTCCCTCCCACCCCCTTTCATTAATTTAAGGAGCTCAGGTGGCACTGTAGGATAAGCACTGTACTGTAGGATAACTCACCAGCCGCTCCATGGGAGAAAGAGGAGGCTTTCTGCTCCCATAAAGATTTACAGCCTCAGAAACTCTATATAGGATTGTTATGAGGCAGAATCAACTAACTCAGTGACAGTGGAGTGAGTTTCTCAACTTAAGGATCCCTTGTGCTGCTGTGGGTTAAGCACTGGACTGCTAACCACAGGTCGGTGGTTCAAATCCACCAGTCACTCCATGGGAGAAAGACAAGGCTGTCTGCTCCTGTAAAGATTTACCATCTTGGAAACCCTATGGAGCAGATCTACTCTGTCCTGTGGGGTCATTGTGACACAGAATCAACTTGATGGCACTGGATTTTTAATGACTAAGTGCTGGATTACTAATTGAATCTTGGAATCCTCAGCAGAAAGGCCACAGTTTTGCAAAACTTTATGGAGCACAGTTCCGCTCTGCACACACTGGGTCGTCATGAGTCGGAGACAACTTCACAATTACTAGTTTAGTTTGTTTTCCTCAACTTCCACTTTCCCATTCTTCACTTTCACCCATGACCTCTGTTCTGGTGCTCCCATTAGGGCCCTATTGTTGTTGTTAAGTGCCATTGAGTTGGTTCCAACCCACAGTGACCCTGTATAGGGTTTCTGAGGATTGGCTGGTGACCTTGAACCACCGACCTTGTGGTTCATAACCGACTTGCAGTCCAGCGCATGAACCCAGAGCGCCACACCAGGATTTCCCGAGATTCTCAGAAACTCAGCGTGGGGAATAACGCACACCAAGCTCTATGTAGAAGCCCATCTCCACTTGTTTCTGGTCCTGGCAACACTCCAGAAAAGTTCTCCAAAGAACAGGACCCAAGTGCTTTTCTGTCCCTAACTCCCCTTGTTACTTGTTTCTCCATCATTGGTGCTTTCCCTTCAGTCTCTTTAATATACTAGGAAGTCATCAACATGCCTAGGATCTCAGTTCTTTCCTGTCCCTGTGCCTCCTCCCTGCAAAGAAAGAAACACTAGCAAAACTTCTCCCCATCTCACCTACCAACACATTTAGTTACTGCACATTTTAAAGATGCAAGAAATAAGGCACGATGAGAGTAACTCATCTAGTGTGCTGAGTGAGCGATAGAGCTCTGTGATCGAACTTGAATCACTGCTGAGTGACAGGCTTGGCACAGCACTTGGTCCATGCTGCTTCTCAAGAAAATGTCTCCTTAAAAAATGCCTCTTCCCTTCCTCCTACCCCTAGGGCTTTGCTGATTCCAGAAAAGCCACCTAATTTTGGCTTCAGTCCCCGAAATTATTTCTACAGGACCACCCTGATGGGTCTGGGGATTTGTGGTAACAACCAGTCATCTCCTCTTCTTTCCCCTGAGTTTCCTGTTCAGCTTCGGTGGACTAAGAGGGTAAAACTATGGTTTACAGGCTAGGAGTTCTGCTGTCCAGGTGGCCCATCACACCCTAGTCCCTCAGGGTACAAATACGTAAGCTGCTGAGGTGGTCCCGCCCCCTACCTGCAGGAAAGGTTTTCTGAGGTGGGATGGGCTGCATTGCCTTCTGGGGGATCTTTGTGGGCTGCTGGCCATTCTTCTGTCTCAAGAGCCAGGAGGGGCAGCTTTGTGGGGAAACCCTTTCTGGCTCCATTGTTTGCTGCTGGAGTTGCTATGGAGATATCTCCTGTGTGGTGAGGGAGGAGGCTCTCCAGTCCCCTGGGTCCCTAGCTGTTTTTCAGGTAAGATAAGTAGAGGTTAGGACTCTCTGGTTTGGCTGCCAAAGGTGGTAACGGGAGCTGCTTTGGGGAGGGGGAAAGCTGGCTGGCTTTCTGTAAGTAGGCCTAGTGTTTCCAGGACCAGCCCTTGTCTAGGCTGTCAAGTCCATTAACTGCCGTCCAATCCACAGTGACCCTGTATATAGAGCTTTCAAGGTGTGGCTGGTGAGCTTGAACCACCGACCTTGCAGTCCAGTGCATTAATCCACAGTGCTACACCAAGACTCTTTTACCTTACTGGGAGTCCCAAAAGACCTAAATTACCCAGCAGGTCCACAGGTCCCAGTGAACAGTCATGGATATAGGGAAAAAGCACTGGCCATGCCAGGTAAACATCAGGAAATTTTGTAATTTGTTACAAAGAGCATGTGTCTATACAGGGTGCGGAAGGGTGATCCATAGTAAAGCTCTTTGCACTCAATCCATCGGGTGTTTCTTCAGGTCAGCTCAGGCCTCGCTTCTTCTCCTTTACCGCCATCATCTTTCCAACCCCTGCATTTGCCTTAGGGATCAAACACCAGTACATCACAGCGACCAACATTTCCACTCTGGATTTTATTTGAGAAGGTAGTTACAGTAGTGTTGTTAAGCTGGCTCGCATGCATGAAGTCAGCTGGGGACTAGGGTGGCTCTTTGCAAAGCTGAGGTGCAAGCTAAGGAAGCCAGGCAGGTCAGGGGCCCTTCTAGCATTCTTAAGGCTCTGGCTTCTTTCTTGACCATGGTAGTCTCCCCGGCATGACTAGGGACACTATCAAAGGAGCATCTGATGAAGCACACACATACATGCTTTGCTTCAGAAGCATCCATCGCCCTTCCCAAATCCAACTCTTGACTGAATACAAAAAACTGCTACCAGGATTTCCTCTTGCAGGAATGCTGACTTGGAAACATGGGGTGGAGGGACAGGAAGAGGGACATGGGTTGAACATGTCCGGGTCTGGGTATCTCCAGTAAGGAACCCTTGAGCTAGGTACCTTGGGCCTAGAAGAAACCTTGCACTGCAGGTCCTTCCCATCTCTAGGAACTCAAAGCAAGGAACAGAAGCAAACTGAGCCTCCTTGCCCTCCTATCTGCCTTCCCAGGTAATGATCTAAGGAAATAAGCTTACATTTATAATTAGAGGATAATTTGGAGAATATACACTATTTACAAGCCTGCTGGGTACAGAATGGAAAGTTTGGGGGAGTTCCTCGTCCCTTTCACCCTTATTTTTGCTGTATGCACCCTTCGGCTCTCAGTAGGGCAGTAGAAGAACCAGGTTTACCTGGGGAGCTGAAGGTGGCAGATAAACCGGTTACTGGTACTGAGGTCCTGGTGGTGACTAAGGTATGACCTGCTGCCTGGGCATCACCAGGAAAGATGGCCCTAAGGGGCACAGATGATGGCTGCCTGCTGTTTTCCTTCAGAGGGCTTGGGGTACACTGAACCTGGACTGCTTGGTCATGTGAGTGGGCAGCTTATGAACAAGGACTGGGCCAGGTCTCTACCGCAGCTCAGGAATGAACTGGGACCAGCTGACATTATCGGGCCCCAACGGGTCTTCCTCCAGGCCAGGGAAGCTGATATCCAGCAGGACCTTGCTGAGGCTATCATTCATTGTGTCCAGAACCAGACCTTCGGCCAGAGAGTGATTGGCTGAAAGGTTGAGAGGCTGCAGCTCAGAGGAACCTGGCTTGGGGGCTTCCATATCTGAGGGGGCACAGCTGCTGAAGGGGCCAGAGGTGAGGTCAAAGGGCTCTGAATTAAGGAACTCTCGGGGTGAGTCAAAGAGGGGAACACTTTTCAGTGGGGTGGTGCTGAGATCCATCAGCCCCAGGGAGTCAGGTGGGGGACCAAAGGCACCCTGGGGGGTTCGGACTGGGCTGAAATCTAGCCCCCCGTCTTTGGCTGGGGGTGTGAGCCTCCAGGACTCAGGGGTCAAGGGGAGAACAGATTTGCTTGGGGTGGAGGAGATGGGTAGCATCTCCTTAACCGGTGTCTTAAAGGGTCCTCCTTCCTCCTGGGAGTAGGCTAGTTGGGGGGCTGGCTCGGGGGGCTCTGCTAGGAAAGGGAGTTCTTCGGCTCGGCGAGAAGTGCTGGGGGCCTCTGAGAAGAGCAGCTCGGGCTCATCCACACAGGGAGGCAGTAGGTGCTGTTTCCTTCGGGACCGGCTCTTCTCCCTCCTCTCCCTCCGTTTAATCACCAGCATTTCAGACACACACCGGGCTGGGGACTTGAGTCCACTAGAGGGCTTCTTGGGCCTTGGAGTAGGAGAGCAGGATGAATCCTCCCAGGAGTGAGGCGAGTCCTCTTTGAAAGGTGGGGAGGGCCACTCTTCCAAGGGAGGGCTCTCCACTTTGATGCACCGCGCTAAGTATGGTGTCTCCTCCCTGGTTTGGATTTCTTCTTCCTTAATGGACTGAACTGAAAGCAAAGGGGACAGACCTTCTCCAGGCAGGAGTTTCTCCTCTTTCACCGATCCTGCAGTAGGAAGAGGGGCTATCCCTTCATCTGCTAGCAGGACCTGAAAGGCAAGGGGAGGAAGGTGAAAGGGAGCCCTGGAGGCCTGGTGAGTCAACCTACTGTCACCAGGCAAACCACAAAACCAGGACTGGTAACACTGCTGCAGACCCTCTTTTTTTTTTTATCTT
The DNA here is from genome assembly GCF_000296735.1 of Chrysochloris asiatica. Lineage (NCBI taxonomy): Eukaryota > Metazoa > Chordata > Mammalia > Afrosoricida > Chrysochloridae > Chrysochloris > Chrysochloris asiatica. Next base: position 6,466,942 of record NW_006408568.1, on the reverse strand, counting down.
TTTCAATTAAAAGAAAACTATTGAATATGAGCATTTATTATATGATGAATGTGGTAATTCTATCTCAGGGATAAAAATACGGAGTATTTAATAGGACGCTGGTATAATTCTTACGTATCTGAGAGAAAATTAAACTGGGGGCCTATCTTATACCAGGCACAGAGACTTGGATATAAGAATGGAAATCATACATATCCTGCAAGAGAATCTAGAGGCTACATGTACAATTGGAGGGTGGGGGTGACCTTCTTAACCAAGACTGGAAACCCAGAGCTGTGAAAGAGAAGAGAGACATATTTGACTATATAAAAATGGAATGTTTTACTGTGGTAAGAGATTTCATAAACAAAGGTAAGAAACAATAAAAGCAAAAAGATATCCTCAGCATAACAGACAAAATCTACTCATAAACAAAAATCTCACATTAATAACAAAACCAAAGAGGAAAATGGACAATGTCTATAAATAAGCAACTCACAGATGGCAATTCCAAGTGGCCAAACATTTGACAAGATGCCTAAACTTACTGGGAAGCAACAAAAGATATAATTAAATAAGGAGATAATATTCATACTCATCAGACTGGAAAATATTAAAAAAGACTGATTAATACCAATTGCTGGCAGCCATACAGGTCTTGTCATCTATTACTGGTGACTACCTCAATTATCACAGCTGTTTTTAGAAAGCAATCTAGCAATATTTAATAAAATGTAAAATGCCTTGGTACTCAGCAGTCTCATGCCTGGGACTTTATCCCATAGTAATAAAAGCCCTAGTAAGAAAAACATTTATTGTAGTGTTCTTCATGGGGCAAAACACCAGACACGAAATGTGCCTATAAAAGTGGACGAGTTGAAAAATTTATGTTATGGTCACATCATGGATTAGTATGTGACCATTAAAAAGCAATGAATTAGAGCTATGCCAGGGGACTTGGAAGAATTTCTATTTTAGTTTTGATTTTTTTTTTTTAATTGTTGTTTGGGTGAGTGTACAGAGCAAATTAGTTTTCCACTCAATAATTTATACATGTTTTGTTTTGTAATATTAGTTGCTATCTCCTCAATGGAACAGCATTCTTCTCACTTCCTGCTGGGTTCTCTGTCTCCATTTGTCCTTCTTCCCTGCTCCTTCCTAAGTTCTGAGCTTTGTTTTTGGACAAATGCTCTTTGGGTCTTGTATGTTGATCATTCTGAGGAGTACAGTCCTCATGGGCGTTACTGTTCACTTTATAGGTCTGTCTGTGGTTTAGCTGAAAGGCGATCCCTGGGGGTGGGTTCAGTTCCAAGTTTGAAGGGTGTCTAAGGGCAATAGTCTCAGGGCTTCCACCAGGCTATACCAGACCGGTAAGGCTGCTCTTTTCTGATTTTGAATTTTGTTCTACATTTTTTTCTCCCTCTCTGTCCAGGACCTTCTATTGTGATCCCAGTCAGAACAGTTTACAGTGGTAGCCAGGTACCATACGGTGTTTTTGATTTCAGGCTAGTGGAGGCTGTGGTTCACAGGGTCAATTCGTCCTTTGAAATAATTGTTGGAGTCTTCCATTGTCTTCACTTTTCTTTGCTCCAGACAAGGAGAGACCCATATCAACCTTGTATATGGTTTCTGAGGAGCAGCTGGTGAGCTTGAACCACCAAACTTGCAGTGTAAACCAACTTTGCAGTCCCCAGCGCATTACCCCACAGTGCCACACCAGGACTCCAAAGGTGGGGATAGGAGAGGTGAAATGGAGCCAAAAAGAGGGAGGAAGATGGGCAGCAAACCAAAACAGTGTATGTGCTGTAATCATATTACTACCTTTATGTAAAATTATATGTAGTATGTATACTTTTATGTATATTTTTAAAATATTTGTTAAATTAAACAAAAAGAAAGCAAATCTAAGTCTGTCCAACCTCCTGAGGCTAAGCTATTTCCATCTCAGTATCTCAGTGAGATGGTGGGTTGGAAAGGACTTTTCTTTCTTTATTTTGGTTACTTGGTAGCCCCTGCTCACAAAAATTTTTTACGAAGTCCAGAACTGATGACTAATATGTATAGGCTTAACTTGTCCTCAACTTCCCTTAAAGTTTGACCAATAATTATGCTCAACCAGGAGGGGATTTCCTCCTGAAGCAATGTCAGGAGACACTTTAATTGTCACCCCTGGAGGGTGCTACTGGCATCTAGTGGAGAAACAAGGGATGCTGCGAAACATCCTGCAGTGCACAGGGCAACACAGCTCTCCTCCAATAAAGATTCGTTCTGGACTCATAGTGACCCTGTGCATAGGGTTTTTGAGGAGCGGTTGGTGAGTTTGAACTGCTGACCTTGCAGTTCAAACCAACCTTGCGGTCCAGTGCTGAGCCTCCTCCAGTGCCACACCAGGACTCCAATAAAGAACTGGTGGTGGTTATGTTGTGGAGTTGGTTCCTACTCATAGCGACCCTGGACAGGGTTTCCGAGGCTGTAAATCTTTACGGAAGCAGAAAGCCTCATCTTTCTTCTATGGAACAGCTGGTAGTTTCAAACTGTTGACCTTAAGGTTCACAGCCTGATTCCTAACCACTACGCTACCAGAGCTCCTTTGGTTCTATAAAGAACTATGCAACACAAAATGTCAACAGTACTGAGGCTGAGAAACTCTGAGTTAGACTGGCCCATTCAATCCACTACTTTTAGGTACAAGGCTTTCCTGCTCCTTGGTATTACCAAATAAAATGGTCTCTCCACACCTTTGCTTATGCGAACCTACTTCTTTTTAAGACTATTTCCCTTGTAAACTCTTCCTAACTGCCCCAGCCAATACATCAAAATCACCCTTGTCTGAATTCTTATGGACTCATCAGGTATTCATGGGCCTTCTGACACCACTTACATGGTAATTCAAATTCCTTTTCCAGCTTTTGCTAGAAACTGCAAGATTGGTGGGTGGTTCAAACCCATCAGCTGTTCCTGAGAAACTCTATGTTTTTGTTGTTAAATGCCATTGAGTTGGTTTGAACTGCCAACCTTGTGGTTAGCAGTCCAGTGCTTATCCTATAGCACCACACCAGGACTCCCAGAACCCTATGAGTTGGAACTGATTTGATGGCACTTAAAAACTGGGTGGTGCAAATGGGTAAGTGCTGGACTACTAACTAAAAGGCTGGTGGTTCAAACCCACCCAGAGTCACCACAGAAGACAAGCCTAGTAATTGACTTCACAAAGGTAACAACAGTGCAAACCCTATGGCGCAATTCAACTCTGCATATATGGGGTTGCCAAGAGTTGGAACTGAATCAATGGCAAGCAATAACATAATGCTATGAAATGTTCTTAGGTATTTATACCTCGTTTATCCAACTAGATTTATAAACTTTATAAGGAACACTTAGAATGGTTTTGTAAGCAGTACTTACAGCACTTTCATTTGATGGGAGCCTTTCCTCAGAGAAAACCAGAGGACACTCACCTTAGGGGCAATGCGGACTCGTTTGCTATGGCGGGCGAGCTCTGAGCTGAGCAGCGAAGCCGCCAGTGGCAATGGCACCTTCACTGAGGGCTGCAACACCACTGACTGGTTCACTGGGAACTGGATGGGCACCAGGTAGGAGCTGACCCGTGGTAGCAGTGGCTTCATCTTCCGACCTAAGAGGAAATTGGAGAGATCAGGATCAGGGGACCAAGTGTAGACCCCTTCTCAATCCCAGAAGCTTTGCTCTCCTTTTCTGGGTTCAGATCCCTTTGAGCTGGGTGGAAACCAAATGCTGGCGTCTGATTCCGTAAAGATTTACCCCCAGAACAAGGACTAGGCCTGAGACCCACTCTCCCATACTAACGTGCGCCCAGTGGGAGTTCAGTTTTGATGGTCACATTCCGGCGGAGCTCAGGATTGGGTCGTTTCTGCTGCTGCTTGTGACAGAGAGAGAGAGAAAGAAACCTGAGTTAATAAGGGATGGGGAGATGACAGGAGAACCCCACCAGCTGCTTTGGTACCGTGCACTGAGCTAACCGACAGTCCAGAAAGAAAAAGTCAGCCTGAAGGCTGAGCACTGTCTCCAAAGCCTTGGTTAGTGGGAAAAAGTCGACAGCATGTGGACATAGGATGGCAGAAAATCCTTACCACGTGTCCTTACTACCCCCAGGGGATGCTAAAGCATACAACTATATGAGTGGTCGAGAGCAGCCAGGTAGCAAAAGTGAGAGGAAAATGCAGCCTTAAAGATCTATGCTATTAAAAAAAAAAGATTATGCCATGCACTTGTCCCTGCTGTATTGCACCAAGCCCATGGCATGTTCTCCTGCCATGCTGTGCTCTGCTCAGCACACCTAGATGCCTGGGAGAGGGGAAGGAGAAATGGGCCTGAGCCCTGCTTCTGGCAAGAAGAGATGGTGGTCACAAAAGTGATCAGCAGCTTCATTTTCCTATCTCCCAGAAGCCTCAGGGTGCTCTGTGTTTAGAGCAGCAGTCACATGGCCCTAGGCTCCCTGCCCCTGCTTAGCATCTGGCCCCTGTCGACTAAAGCCAAGCTAAGCAGCAAAAGGAAAATAAGTCCAAGCCCCGAGCCAGAGGGAAAGAATCTTACTGATTCCATGTGCTCGGGCGATTGTGGAGACCCTGGGTCCAGTGGCTGGTGGCGGCCAGGCATTGTGGGAGAGAAATGAGATGGAAGTTACCAGTGATGTGGTCAATCTGACCAGACTGGGAAGAACACACATCTGTGATGGAAGTTGAAGGACAACCTGGGCTACTGTCCCTCCCAAGAGAATGGATACAAGTACTGTCAGCTCTAAGGCTCTCTGAGATCCTCCCAAACAATACCTTCTTTCTGAAAAGATGCTCTGGTAGCTCAATTTCTGACCTCTAGCCTAAAGATTTTTATTTTTAAAGCAGTCTCCCAGACTTTTGTCTGTAAGAATTACCTGAGATGCTTACAGATACAAATCCCTGAGCGAAGACCTGCAAGGGAGGGGCCTGGGAAGCTCTATTTTAACAAGCACCCAGGCAATTGTTAGTGACAGGGAAGTTTGGTGGGAAACACTGCCCTGAGAAGTCCTTCTATACTTTGGACCAGAACAGTTCTCTTCATGCCCTGGTCTAGCACAGTATGTCATTTGATATTTGTCATCGTCACTTAATTCGGTGAGTTTTACACAAGCCACTGATTGGCTGGTTCTGACTCTTCACTGATCAGGTATCCGTTTGAGATGCATACTACAGCCTCCACTCTGGCCCTGTTTGGAGGACACTCACCTTAAACACCTGATCCAGTGTCAAGTAGCGATTGGCACTGGGGTGAATGGTCCAAAAGGAGACCTTGCCATTGGCAGACGTCTCACGAACAAACATGTCATGGAGAGAAAGGTTGTGGCGAATGGAATTCTGAAAGAAGGTAAAGACAGCACCTTTGAAACCAACTGGGCAAATCAGCCTCAGGTTTCTCCCACTGTACCAAGGACCAGCTTTGTCAGGCGTCTTGTGCAGCCTTGCCTCTTGGTAACTCCCTCCCTTACATTTCATAATGGCAGAGCCATCAACTTTGCTATAAACCTATCTACCTCTACAAGAATTGAAAACTGGCACCATTCTTTAGGTTGGTGATAAAGACATTTAGATAGCTGTGAAAAGCAGCTAAGACTGTGAAGCAACAATCAGTATAGCAAGACAGGTAAGGAGTCCTGGTGTGGTGCTGTGGGTTAATGCTCTGGACTGCAAAGTTGGTTTGGACTGCAAGGTTGGTGGTTCAAGCTCACCAGCCACTTCTTGGAAATCCTATACAGGGTCGCTAAGGGTCGGAACCAACTGAAGAGCACTTAACAACAACAAAGACAGGTAAACCCACCCACTGCCATTGAGTTGATTTCAACTCATAGTGACTCTCTGTAGGGTTTCTGAGGCTATGAATCTTTACGGGAGCAGGAAGCTGCCTCTTTCTCCAGCAGAGCAGCTGGTGGGCTCAAACTCCCCACCTTGTGGTTAACAGCTCGACACGTAACCCAGTAGGTAAGAAAAACGGAAGTTGAGATAAGGGCTCTTTTATGGATGGTGGTGGTGGTGGAGGGGTTTGGAAACAAGAACCTGTCAGAAGCTCTAATTTGTGGTTCTGACACCGACCAACTACCTGAGTTATGATGCCTCTCAGGCATCTCCATGTTTCTATGGATAAAATCAAGAGAATGGTCCTGCCCACTAGAAATGACACGTGACATTGAAGGATATGCATCTTCAGTCATGAGGCTTACACCAAAAAAAACAAATCCATTGTCATTGAATCAGTTCGGACTCACAACGACCCTATATGGCACAGTCAAACTGCTTTATAGGATTTCTGAGATGATAAATCTTTATGGGAACAGACAGTCTCAGCTTTCTTCCAAGGAGCAGCTGGTGGGTTTGAACCACTGACCTTGCAGTTAGCAGCCCAACTCATAACTCATAGCACCAGCAGGACTTCTTATGAGGCTCATGGGCAGTTTTTGCTTTGTTTTGTTTTTTCTCATCTAGATCGTCTCCTAACATCAACATAGTCATTCCAGGTGTTGACGCAACATAAAAGTGAGCTTGGTGCTACATTAAAGGGTCTCTGTATACTTCAGGTAATGGCAGATGAAGTGGCTACGGATCTCTTAATTGTGATTTGATCATACCGAATCTAGGTAAAGTCAACATCTAAGACACATTTACAGGTTTAGTACATGTGCATTGTGCTGCTCCCCTAGAGTGCAACGTCAGAGACAAACTGTAGGTCAAAGTGACCCCAACTTTGGTTGTTAAGGGACATAAAATACCTTCCAGCCTGGTTTGGCGATGTGCTTAAAGTAGGGAAAGTGGTCCTCAATCCAAGTATAGATGTCTTTCAAGGTCATGCGTTTCCTCTCAGTGCTGTTGATAGCGAATTGTATCATGGCCATGTAAGAGTAGGGTGGCCTTTCAGACACAGAGTTCTGCCAGGACGTTGATGTTCCTGGGGGCTCCTCAACCTGATGGTTATGAGAAACCAGAGGGAAGGAGAAAAGGGAATGGCATGGAAGAGTTCACAAGAAACATCCTCCCCTCCAAACATCCCCTAGATAAACTTTTTAACTCATAAATAGAATTATACTAGAAACATAAATATCTGAGACCACTGTTCTGTAGAATAAAATTTTAGGGTTGAAAAGCCTCTCAGGATGGTCTAGTCCAGTCCCTAGTCATAGTTTGTATCATTTATCTGTCACCATTTTGTTGAAGATATCCAAAACCAAACCCATTGGCTAGATTCTAAGGCAACAGGACAGAGCAGAACTGTCTCACAGGGTTCCCAAGGCTGTAATCCTTATGGAAACAGACTGCCACATCTTCCAGGTGTGGAGTCACTGGTGAGTTCAAATTGCCAATCTTTTGTTAGTGGTTCAGCGCTGAACCATTGTGCCACCAGAACTCCTTTGTTGAAGACACTGTGCAGTAAGCTGTGGTTCCAGTTCCTTCTATTGAAACCTCTCAGGAGTGTTTGGTTATATACTATGATTCTCAAAGCACTGGTTTTATAGTAAAAGCATTCCCATTTTTCAGATCTGGGGATCAAAGAGAGACCTAGGTCTTAGTCCTATTCCGAATCCTGATGTGATGTGAATATAATCTAGCTCATTTCAACGTTCATATGAGAGAAACACTGCCAACAGCGTGCGGCAGCTCTACAAAGCACACAGTTAGTTAATGCTGATTATGCCCGTTTTTCTAAATTAAAATAGAACTTAAATCTTAAATTCACAGCATAATTAAGTTTTACATATACATATACACATTTATATAACTTTACTTTTAAAGGTGGTTAAATTAACATTTATTATAGGATAGGTATGTGATTATTAAAGGAGCTATGGTTATGAGTTGGGAGTCTTGGTGTGGTGCTGTGGGTTAATACCCCAGACTGCAAAGGCACTTGAACTGCAAAGTTGGTGGTTCAAGCTCACCAGCTGCTCCTCAGAAACCCTATACAGGGTCGCTATGGGTCAGAACTGACCTGACGGCACATAGCAACAACAATGGTTACAAGTTGGGCTGCTAACCTCAACGTCAGCAGTTTGAACTACCAGTGGTTCCATGGGAGAAAGATGAGGCTTTTTGCTCCCGTAAAGATTTACAGCCTCGGAAACCCTATACAGGGTTGCTATGAGTCGAGACTGATTGTACAGCACACAACCACCAACAACACCATGTGATTATTTTATTTTTACCATGTGATTATTAAAGGGGAGCCCTGATGGTATAATGGGTTATGCATTAGACTGCTAATCTCAAGGTCAGCAGTTTGAATCCACCAGCCACTGCAAAGTAGATCTATGAGACTTTCTGTTCCCACAAAGACTTACAGCCTCGCAAACCCTATACAGGGTCACTATGAGTCGGACCCAACTTGATGGCACACCACCACCACAAACAACAGAATCTAGCTACGTGACAAACCACCTAGACCATATTACTGGGTCAAGTCAATTTTGATTGCTAAGAAGTATTTAAAACACATTCAGTTTTACATTATTTGCTATTAATATTATAATAATATTAGATTTTCGAATACAACTGTCTTGTCAGATGTTGGATTCCTTTCATACTTTGGGATGCCTCTGTAGCGTACAAATGGCTTCCAAACTAACACCTCTTCATCATTTCCTCAATACCTACCAAGAACAGAGTACTGTACTTAGTGCTGAGAGAAATACAGTAAAGCCAGAGGAATCTGCTCTCAAGGCATTTTCACAGGTGGGAAGAAAAAAAACCCTAGGGAAAAAGTGGCTCAAAACTTACACAGAGTAGCACTAGAATAAAATTCACTGCCAAGGGTTCGATTTTGACTCATAGCAACGCCATGGGACAGAGCAGAACTGTTTGTTTGGATTTCCTAGACTGTAAATCTTTACAGAAACAACCTCATCTTTCTCCAGTGGAGCTGCTGGTCGATTTGAATAGCTGACCTTGTGGTTAGCAGGCTAACACTTAACCCAAGGTGTCACTAGGGCTCTGGGACTAGCACTAAGTGGGGTACAAATACCAGAACTTGGGCATCCTGCTCTAATAGACCATTTGATCCAGGTTCCCTTCCTAGAAATCCCTGCAATGCTGACTTCCCTCTTGAGAACCTTAGAGTGGTTCACCTTAACCTGACTCTGTTCCAGGTGACAATTCTCTTTTTCCTCCATTTCTTGCTTGATGCCGCAGGAGCCAAGTCCATCAGAACTCATCTTTCCAAGCCACTGGATATTGGTTAAGCTGTTGTCAAGAGTGCAGCCTGCTGCCTCACCGCCAGCTGGAGAGAAAGGAATCCAAGACTCCACTTAGCTGCCTGATCAGATGTTTTGTAAGCTCATCAAAATCAGTGGTTAGGGATCACCCTTCCAAGACCTCTACCCTTGACTAGGAATAAGGAACACCTGCAGAATCTAATGGGTCCTAAATTACTCTGCTGTATTATGGATTTCTGGAGGAATTCAAATTGCAATTCAATCTGAGCTGCACCGCCCCTTAGAGACCAGGCAAGGCAACCTTACAGAAGAGTCATTTGAGCCATCTGCACAGGGAAAGTCACTTTTTCTCAGTTCTGCTTCAGTCTTTTCCTTTATTAAGTTTTCTGCTTCCTTACAGGATTGACAGAAAGGAGAAATAGAAATAAGATATCCTTTTCCAATATAAAAAAGACAATGGAAATACTAAATTATAATTATAACCCTTTCAGCAAGGTCAAAGGCTGTGGATCAAAGCTTCTGGATGAGGACAAGACTTGCACTTAACAGCTGTAACCATTACTATGACTGACTGCAGATTTGCCACACATGAGGAAGGCTGTGCTCCTGACCCCTCTGCCTTGAAGATCACATACCACAGCTCTCCCATCTCTGGCCAGGTGGTTTAGGAAGATTCACATCCCTAGCTGTAGGCTTTGGTCCCAGGGTCTCAGTTATCACTTCCGTTCTCTTGACATCATTGCTGGCTTGGGCTGGAGGTGGGGGTCCCAAAGGGTGAGTGGGGGCTCCCCCACAGCTGATGAGGATGAACTTGTTGGGCCCACTGGTTCCACTCTCCTTTCCTTTGGCGGTCAGTGCTGTGATGATGCTCTGGATATTGGCATTGTTGGGAACAGCCACCACTTGGGTGTTGGGCATGGTGGGGTGGTTAATAATCTTGATTCCAGCTGGAAACTTGCAAGAGCTAGACTCTGCCACTTCCTTGGAGGCCCGAGCTTGACCAGGCTCCTGTTGGGTAGGGGACTTTTTAGGTTCCTCTTCTGATGTTTCACCTGAGGCATTTTGAGCAGGAAGGGGCAGCCTCCGTCTTTTGAGAATCAGTGGCCGACGGGGGCTGGTTTTCATTATGAATCTGTACTTTCACTCTCCATTGAGAATCACAAGCCTGGACCCTAGAAAGTACAAGGAGCAACAACATCAGAGATTTGGTAGGCTGAGAAAGCGGTTCTCTTAGAGAGGTGTTTCTCTTCATATGGCCTGGACTATGAGCCCAAAGGCCCAGGTGAATGTTCTCTAGACCTCTGTAAAGACTTACCTTTGAGAGTAAGTAGATGAATCCACTGACAAAAGAAAGCTAAAAATGAAGCAAACAGAGGCAATTCAAAGAGCGAAAATGAATCTGGATTTTGAGTCAAAATAGCCAAAGTCCTTCTGCTATTAGTTTAAAAATGTCTTGGCTACAGAAATAAAAGCGATGGCTACAAAATGTGGAAATTATCATATTCTTACCTAAGACAATACAGATCACTTGCTGTGATTATAGGGACAGGAATGGAAGACAGTGCTGGAGTAGGAGGACATATGATAATTAGGAACCTGACAAAACTAGTCCATTATAGGATATACCCTTTATGTTTTTACATCATTCTACATTGTACATTATGGAGTCCTGGTGTGGCGCTGTGGTTTGAACTGCAAGGTCATTGGTGCAAGCTCACCAGCTGCTCCTCAAAAACCCTATACAGGGTCGCTTTGGGTCGGAACCGACTTGACAGCACTTAACAATAACAACATTGTGAATTATAGGACCAGTACCCACAGAATCAGGGGAGAAATTGTCTCCTTGCTGACAAGACCTGAGATAAAAGGCTTGCAGGAGAGCTTTGCTCTGATTAAAAGCCCTGGTGAAGTTGTGTAGATTATGCACACTCTAGGGGGTGCCATTCACTTCACACAGGCTATAACAACATTGTTGTTGTTAAGCGCCTTTGAGTCAGTCAGTTCAGATTCATAATGACCCTGTATAGGATTTTCACAGGAGCAGTTGGTGGGTTTGAACTGCCAACCTTATGGTTCAAAGTCCAGTGCTGATCCTATATGGCCACACCAGGAGTCCAATAACATAATCCTTGCATTAATAAAAGGGTATTTTTCTTTCAGTTTACAAAATACTTATATAGTGCCTTATTAGTAATTGAATGTTGTCTATATTTTAGCCTCGGAAACCTATATGGAGTCCTGGTGTGGCACTTGGGTTAATGTACTAGACTGCAAGGTCAGTTTGAACTACAAGGTTGGCGGTTCAAGCTCACCAGCTGCTCCTTTGGAAATCCTATACTCGAAATCCAAACCTACTCGAGGGCACTTAACAACATGAGTCAAAACTGACTCGATGGCCCACTACCACCACTATATGAAATACTCCACCTTTCTGTTTAGAGGTACTTTGAGAGCCAGAGGAATTGGCTATCTCTTTTTTTAGGGCATCAGCTATATCTCTAAAAACGATTCACACATTTTCATAATATTTGTAAAACATTCTCTTCCCTACTCTGCCTCCTCCCCTTCTTATAGATCTAGGTTTCCTTTATCTTCAAATCTCAGCTTTACTTACACATCTCTCTCAGGACTCCCTTCTTCCTACTCCTCCCCACCAATCAGCCAATAGATTTTATCCTCCCCCTCCTGGTGTAGCGCTGTAGTCTAAGCACTGAACTGCTAACCATAAGGTCAGCAGTTCAAACCCACCAGCCGCTCTTCAGAAACTCTATATGGGGTCACACTATGAGTTGGAATGGACCAGATGGCACTTAACAACAACCCCAAGAGAGCTTCTTCCTGGTTTAGGTCTTAATTTTCTCTCCCTGGCCAGCCTCTTCTTATTATAGTCAACAGCACGTTCGAGACCAGATGACTTCCGGAGGAACTCTATTCAGATCAGGGAAATCTTGCTAGATTCTCAAGAACCAGAAGGGCCCTGCAAAATGGTAGGGTAGAGGCAGTGTTGCCAAATGGTGAGAGCGCCTGAGAGCAGAGGAATGTGTGCGGGTTTGTCTTTCACTTACTGCACATTAGCTCAGTCTTCAGCCACAGTCCATGCCTACTTAGTAGGCCACCCCAGCCCTCCCGATGCTGTGGGCAGGGTGAAGAGGTCAAACTCCCAGGAAAGGCTAAGTGGTGCTTAGAGAAATATGTGAGAAAGGCCAAGGACAGGTTCGATGCGGAAAAAAATGTGCACCCTTACTCAGACCTCTTTCCTCATGTGGTCCCAAACCTCCGCTCCTGTCCCGCGCTCGGGTGCTAGACCCCCTGACCTCTTCGCTCCTAGGACCTGTGGATGCGGCGCCAGAGACCTTGCTCCCTGTCTCTGCCAAGGCCCGGCCTCAGCCTCCATTCCTCCGTCCCAGCTCACCTCCCGACTGCAGCCGCCGCCGCTGCTGGGATAGGGCTCCTAGGGCGGGCTCCGGGCTCCTCCAATCTGGGGGCCGAGCCAGGGTCCCGGACAGGGACTCGCGCCAGGCCGGCCGGGTCCCTGGAGGTGCGGGAGGGGTGGGGAATCCCGGGGGATCCCGGGAGGGGAGGGGGTCCCAGGCCGGGGGCCGGGGGTGGGGTCCGGCACCGGAGCTTTCAGTTTGTTCCGCTGTTTGAAATTGGCGCCGGCGGAGCGTTGCGGTCACGTGACTGAACGTCGCCAATCGGCGCCGGCTCTTGTCTCCGCGTTCCAGGCTTGAATCCTGTGGAGTCGAGTGGAGAGGAGACGCGGCCCGGGGCCCGGCGGGGCGGGTAAGAAAGACCTGAAATCCGCTCGAGGGGAGACGGCGACCGTGGGCCCAGAGGTGGTGGTGGGAGACCGGGAAGGAGCCTGACAGGGCGCCCGGTAGTTGGGGTGGGGTAGCGGAGTTCCTGTGTGGGGGTGCGGATAGGCGGTGGAGAGTCCGGCATGGCCCCCTCGGCCTGCTTTCTTCCGCTTTCCGTCCTCTCTCTACCTTACGTTCCTACCTGATTTTCATAACTTTTTAAAGGTCTATTTTAATTGATTTGCTGATTGGGGGAAATTGTACTCCATTTGCCTCCAATTAAGGTTCGTCTGGTACTCTCGACTAGATTGAGAGTTGAGGGCCGCCTATGATCTTGTTCACGTTTCTTCCATTTTAAGAAAACACACCACACAAATTCGGCCTCAACTCTGAACTCTTCAACTACTAACCTATCTTCTGCTTCTCGCCATTGCCAACCAAGCTTTTTGATATAAAATGCTTCATTTATTTATTTAGTCAATAAATGTTTGTTGAGCACCTACTGTGTGCCAGGCCCTGGGGACACAATGGCAGTTTTACTTTCCCGCGAGTTTACAGACAATTTGAGGAGGGGGCTTCACATCACAGGCATTATCAAATCAAGCAAACAAATGTAGAAGTATAGCTGTAAAGTGGATGGAGACCTGGTGTGGTGCTGTAGGATAAGCACTGGACTGCTAAACTACAAGGTCGGTGGTTCAAAGCCACCAGCCGCTCCTTGGAAACCCTATCCATGGTGGCCATGAGTCGTAATCTACTCACGGCATTTAATACTGTGAGTCTAATAAAAGGAGGTCTTGAGTTTGGTGGGTGAGAAAAGATTATTTGTTTCCCATTTAGGGCTATTCTTTAGGATTGTCTCACTGCATTTGTTGGTTGTTGAAGATTGTGTGCATTTCAGATTCCTAGCCACCCTGCGAAGGGTTTCCGAGGCTGTAAACCTTTATGGGAGCAGAAAGCTTTATCTGTCTTCTTTGGAGCGGTTGGTAGATTTGAACTGCTGACCTTGTGTTTAGCAACCTGACTCGTAACACACTGCTACCAGAACTCCTTGTACTTAGTACTCCTTTTCTGTCTGTATTTAAGGATTCAATCTGCAAGATGACAAATACTTGATTCAACATATTTTGATATATTGTTAAGTGCATTCAGTGGATTTTTACTATAGCGACCCCGTAGGGAGTTTCCAATGAGCACCTGGTGGGTATGAACCACTGACCTTATCCTACAGCGTCACACCAGAATGCCACTATTTTGATATGTTGTTAAGTGTCATCGAGTGGATTCTGAGGAGTAGCGGCTGGATTTGAACTGCCGGCCTTGTGGTTTGCAGTGCAATGTTGATCCTACAGTGCCATCCTAAGAGTACTCCATATTTTGATATTGCTGCTGTTGTTGTAAGTGCTGTTGAGTCGGTTTGGACTCATAACGACCCTCTATAGGGTTTCTGACGAGCAGCTGGTAAGTTTGAAATGCTGACTTTGCTGTTTAAACCGACCTTGTGATCCAGTGCTTATCCTACAGGTTACACCAGGACTCCATAGTTTAATATGTTGTTTTTGTTAAGTACCCTTGAGTCATTTCCATCTTATAGCAATCCTGTATAGGATTTCTGAGGAACTGCTGGTGAGTTTGATATGTTATTGTTAAGTGTCACGGAGTTGGTTCCGACTCATAGCGACCCTGTATAGGGTTTCCGAGGAGCAGGTGGTGAACTTGAACTGCCAGCCTTGCAGTTCAAATGGCTTTGCAGTCTGGTGCATTAACCCACGGCGCCACACCAGCACTCCTGAGTTTGATATGTTGTTGTTGTTATGTGCCGTGGAGTCGGTTCCGATTCATAGCGACCCTGTACAGGATTTCCGAGGCTGTAAATCTTTACGGGAGCAGAAAGCCTCATCTTTCTCCCGCGGATCAGCTGGTAATTTCGAAGACTGATCTTGCAGTTCGCAACCCTATTCGTAACCACTACACACTACCAGAGCTCCTTATTGAAATAAGTAACTTAAAAATTTTTTTTTGCTTTAAAATAGTTTTAGCTTTGGGAGAAAGGCATTGGTAATCCCCATGGATCATTTTTTTTTTTTTTAAGTTTTACTTTGAATTATGTGATAGTTTACATGGGAGAACATTAGTTGTACATTCATCCTCTTGTATATCATTTCTATACCATCACTCCCCTCCTTTTGCTACAAAACCTCTACCTTTACATTCCCAACCCTCACAATCAGTCCTGATAACAATTATTCACTATTGTATTACAAGAGACCTATCTGCATTTCATTTCATCAGCCCCACCCAGACAGATTGGATACTACTCGATGGAGATTCTACTTTCCTCCACACCCTCTGCATCTAGGTTCCCTCTTGAAAGCTTTGTAAGCCAGTCACTTCTTGCCTTTGTAGCCCCTCCCCCCCCATTTTGGTTAGCCAGTGTCCAAGTTGCCCATTCCCGTCTACTCTGTGTATAGAGGGGGTGGGAATGATCCTCATTGTAAAGATTTGTTCCCTCTTGTGAGCTACTGCATCCATAGGTATAGGGGTCTTTTAAAAAACAAAATGGGTGCAAGATTATTAAAAAGCAGTCAAGAACAGGGTTCATGGAAGCAACAGGAGTAAGCAGAGAAGAGAGCCTGTTCTAATCGTTTAAATGTGCAAGGAAGAAGAGAAATAAAGAAAGTTTTGGAGGTGAAATAAAGTGCAAGATTTGCCAGCTGCTAATAATTTTTCAACAAAAGGTGGTGTCCGGTGTCTTACACAAAGGGCACAGATCTTCCCTTCAGGACCCGTCAATGTGTGGAATGAAGTGTCTGTCCCAAGCTTCCCCAATCCAGCCATCTTCCTGCTTGCCAGACTGCTGCAAGCCTACAGAGGGAATCTGTTTGTGTACTTTTGTGGGAAGTCATGTCCTTTTACATGTGAATGGGGCTTTGGAAACCTCCCAAGCAGAAACGACTGGATCAGAGAACTCCACACCCCCCAGGAAAGGATTTTCTGATGGACTGAAGCATGATGGGAGATCTGATTCATTATGCAGAAAAGGGAGGGAAGTGCTCTAAACAGAGAGAGGGAATGAGTACAAAGACTGTGGCAGGAGAAGAAAACATGGTGAGTACAACGGCTGGAGAATATCTCAGTTCTCTGACATTTTGCATTTATGACAATAGTAAAACATCTACTATCTGATTATTTTGCACATTAACTTCTTACATTTGACAATAACTAGCATGGAGGTGCTAGCAGGAGTAATGCTGGCTGGGGTGGTTGAGGTTATGTTTAAACTTGGCTGGGCCATGATTTTCAGTAGTTTGGCATTTATGTAATTATGTGATTTGGCAGTTATGGAATGATGTAATCATCCTCCATTTTGTGATTTGACAGTGCTGATTTCCACATAATGACTTGGTTTCTGGAACCTACTTATGAAGTGTGGAGTGGGTATGTATCTAAGGAGTTTGAGCTCGGAGATCTGAATGGAGTGTGGTGTGTGAGGTGAGCTAGAGCCAGAGAAAGCCAGATCCAAAAATGAAAGGAAGCCAGTCAAAAGTTTTAAGCAGAAGTGAGTCATGGTTAGACTTGCAATTTTTAAATGGGTTCTCTTAGAGGAGGACTGTGAGTGGATTGCTGTTGTTGTTAAGTGACATCAAATTGGTTCTGACTCATAGTGACCCTGTACAGGGTTTCCTAGGATAGGCTATTCTGGTTGTTGTGATACTCCATGGGAGAATTGCTGGAACTTGAAGCGGGGGTTGGGGAGCATATAGAAAGGAGGATAGAGAAGGATTCTTGGAGATGTGTTTAAGGGGTAAAATTGCAGGGCTTGATAGTGGGGTTGGATAGAGAAGAGGGAAGACGGAAATGTCAAGATTTCTGGTTGCATAATTGGATGACAAATGATACCATTTTCGGAGCTAGAGCCCTGGAGGTGGTAGGAGATCATGAGTTCAGTTTTAAATATGATGATGTAGGTCCAAATTGCCGTATTGTAACCAGTTTTTAAGATGAGCTCAGGCTGAAGTGGAAATTTTTAGCATCAACAACTCCTTGGATGCGGAACCACTTTTCCCCCTTAACTCTGGCTAAACTTGGCTTCTGTAAAACTGCTTATGCAAACTCCTCGCATCTGGGTGGGCCCTCCAACAGGACGCCAGCCAGCCAGCCAAGCCAAGGCCAACCTTGAGAAATAACAGCCAAAGTCAACCTTGAGAAATAAGTATAAAAGGGCCCAGAAAACAATAAGGGGCACTGCAGTCACCCCATCTTAGCGCACGGTAGTCACTGATCAGCTAAATAAAGGCTTCTCCCTGAAAAAGAGGTGTCGAGTGAGTTTGAGATACACGTGAGACATATACGTGCTGCCAAATAGCCAATTGGTACATGGGTCCTGAGCTTCGAGGATGTGTGGAACAGGGAGATAGTGGAAATGTGAGCAGATGAGGTTGCCTAAGGAAGGCGTATAGAGTGAGAAAGGTGCCAAGGCTCAGGTGCAGGGAAAGGCCTTAGATTGCAGAAGTGACTGATAACACCTCTAAGTGGAGAGAAAGGATGGAGGCACATGTACATTGTTGTGGTTGCTAAGTGTCATCCAGTTGGTTCTGACTCATAAGTAACTCCTTGTATGGTTTCTGAGGAGTGGCTGGTGGGTTTCAACCACCAACCGTGTGGTTCAAATTGACCTTGTAGTCCAGGATTTGAGTATTTGATTTCTGGGAAATGAGTGTATTCCCTTTGGTGGCTTCTGTATTCTGTGACATGGTAAGTACAGTCATCTGTTGAGAGAGAAAGGGAGTTCAGAAGTTTTGTTGTTGTTAAGTGCCGTTGAATCAGTTCCAACTCATAGTGATCCTGTATAGGGTTTCCGAGGAGTGGCTGGTGGGTTTGAACAGCTGACGTTGCCATTAGAAGTCCAGTGCTTCTCCAACCAGGACTTGTGAAACCAGGACTCCAGGGGAAAAAATTTGAGCTATCTTATGGAGAGTTGACCAGAGAATTTAAAACGACATCAGATTATGTCACTTTCCTGTGTAGAACCTTTCAGTGATGTTCTGTCTCCGTGAAAATTGAATCCAGTCCTAGCTGACAAAGCCTGTGTGTCACATGAACCAGCCCCTGCCTTTCCTGTAACCAGTCTTGACTTCAGGCACCCTGACTTGGCTGTTTCAACAGGTCAGAAATAGCCCACCTTAGGGCTTTATGTTTGTTATTCTCTTAGGCTGTGATATTCTTCATCATATCTTTCCATTGTGTACTTGTTCTTTCTTCATTCAGTCTTTGCTCACATGTCACCTCTTCAGATAGACCTTCCCTGACAACTTGTCTGGAATAGCACTCAGTCAGCTCAATTCCTTATCCTGTATGATTTTCCCCCCACTTCTTATCACTTCCCACGGAAAACCAAACAATTCAGAGTTGAGTTAATGGATTGTTCTTTCAGGTTTAAAACAATATAAAATCTTGTTCTGTGGTATATATGAGAAGGAATTTTAAAAGTTCATGAAAAAATTCGATTATCTTTTAATTCCATTTTTCCACGAACAGTTTGAATTCCCCTTGTATTTTCCAGAGAGCTCTGATGGCACTGCAGGATAAGTACTGGACTGCTAACCACAAGGTTGGCAGTTCAAACCCACCAGCTTCTACATGGGAGAAAGATGAGGCTTTCTGCTCCCGTAAGGATGTACAGCCTTGGAAACCTATGCAGGGTCACTGTAAGTCAGAATTGACTATGGCAGTGTGTTTGGTTTTGTTTGTATTACCAGCATCTGGAACAGTGAATGAGTGAACAAACGGATGTCTTTATTATTTGTGTTTTCTCTGAAATGTTAGCTCAATGAGAGAAGGTAGGGAGGGACTTGTCCTTTTTCCTCACCTTCTTTCCCTTTAATATCTGTATCTTTACTACCTTGTGATATAAATCAGATCGTGTTAAGTTTTTTACTCATTTATGTTTAGTGGAAACAACTTGCTCTGTTATGTAACTTTTTATTACTTTCGGGTGCTATTGACCCCACCTTTGTCTCCAGTCTCCCATCTCTCTTGACCCAGCTCAAGTTCAGACCCTCATCATTTCTCTCTTGGGTGACACACTAACCTCCTAAGATGGTCTCCCTATCTCCAGAGTGCCTCTCTCCTCTCATATTGTCACCAGAATGATCTGTGTAAAAGAAAAACAAAAATACAAGGTATGGCGTTTTTGAGACCTTTGAAATCCTGCTGGCTGTATATTTGATGATACTAAAGAATTAGTATGCTGCATTTTAAGGAGTCTTTCTGGCACTGTAGGATAAGCACTGGACTGCTAACCACAAGGTCAGCAGTTTAAACCCACCAGCTGTTCCTTGGGAGAAGGATGAAGCTGTCTGCTCCTGTTAAGATTTACAGCCCCAGAAACCCTATATAATGTTGCCATGAGTCAGAATTGCCTTGATAGCAGTGTGTTTGGTTTGAGTTCTACTATATTTGAATCACATTAATCGAATGACAGGATGACTGGGAATTGTGCTTGCCTCCAAATTATGCAGGGATGGAGAAAGTGGATAGGGGTGTGGCTAGGTCAAAATTGGCATGGGCTGATGGTTGCTGGAGCTGGGTGATGGGTACGTGGTGGTTCATTATTTTAATCACTCGACTTTTGTGTATGTTCACAATTATCTGGGGTGAAAAATGAAGTCTGGGAAAACAGTAAACTCTTTAGTGACTTGTCAGGCTAATGTCCAAGCTCATATGGCTCAACGGATTTTTCTGATCTGACCCTGACTCCAAGACCAGTCTCAGTTTTGGCCATTTATCTTTGTGGTGCTGTGGGGTAATGCACTGGGCCGAAAGGTCAGCTTGAACTTCAAGGTTGGCGGTTCAAACCCACCAGCTGCTCCTCAGAAATGCTATACAGGGTTACTATGAATCAGAACCAACTCCACAGAACTTAACAAAACAACTACAACAACCCTGTGTCTAGCTATATATTGATTTTGTAATAACCTGAATTCACAATACTCCATGTTCCCTGTGCATTTGTATATTTGGTTCTTCAGTTGGAGAGCCCCCTCCCTGCTTATTTCTCCTAAACTTTCCATGCCTAAGTCAGGGGTCTCCTTCTCCTGGAAGCTTTCCCAGAAGAGAGTAGAACATTCTTCTCATTGTTGTTTAGTGTGGTCAGTGTATTGTAAATTTCTGTCTCCCCCACTAGCTAGACCCTCAACTTCTTGAAGACATGGGCAATGTGACCCCATATCCTTACAAGTGCTCAGCTCTCAATAAATATGTTGTTGTTGTTAAGTGCCGTCGAGTCGGATCCAACCCATAGTGACCCTATACAAGGTTTCCAAGGAGTGACTGGTAAACTTGAACCGCCGACCTTGCAGTTCAAATGGCTTTGCAGTCTGGCGCATTAACCCACAGAGCCACAGCAGGACGCCCAATAAATATGAGAGGGCTTCAAAAAGTTTGTGGGTAAATTCCATGATCTTTTTTTAAACTTTTTATTGTGAATTGACATCTATTCCATTCCCTTTTAATTCCATTTTTTCATGAACTTTTTGAAGTCCTCTTGTACTTACTGAACAAATAGTTTTCCTCTTGAATTCCCATCACCCAGCAGGGTGCTCAACATGGGCTCATTAAATGTTTACAGAATGAATGTTGTTGAAGATGAACTGCTACGTGTGGGCTGGAGTGGAGTAGGTGGAGGAAGCTGTGCTCCCCACAGTGTTGAAATGGGGATAATAGTTTATGGTAGAATTAGCTGGCAGAGCTGGGGAATCTTCTGCATTATTTTCCTCCCAGCATTTGTTTCTTGTCTGCAGGCATGGGTTGGAATTGGAGCCTGCCCTCTCAGCTGATTGCAACCAGCATCATGTGGTTACTAACTGCTCTTCATTCACCTATTGATGCCTCCCAGAAAAAAGCGCAGACAGCGGTCTCAGAAAGCTCCGCTGCTGTTCCACCAACAACCACTGGATGGCGCCAAACACCACTATGCATCGCAACAGCTTCCCATCAGCCACACTAGACCTGTGCCTAGCAAGCCCATTGATCACCAAACCATCACTTCCTGGGTAAGCCAATAATGTTTTTACTCTGACTCTTATCAGACTTCTCAGAATACTGATTTTTCTGGTCTTGAACCAGGGCCTCCAAAAAAATAGGAATATCTATGATAGATAGAGACAAGGAGGCCATATGTTCTTTTTGTCTATTGTCAGGCATCTTCTGTAATATGTCTCCTTTTCTGAATTCACATTGAGACTTGAAGTGGTTGGAATTGGAACTTTTCCTTCTACATTCCTCTGAAAAAGTTGAGCATAAAAATGTCACTACCCAATAGAAAGCCAGATAAATGGCAAGACAGGTAAAAAATGAGGTTGTTTCCCGAGCGTCATGTGTTGTTGTTAATTGCCGTGGAGTTAGTTCTGACTCATAGCAACCCTGTATAGGGGTTTCAAGGAGCAGCTGGTGGGTTTGAACTGCCAACTTCATGTTTAGTAGTCAAGGATTTATTTTACAGCACCTCAACATGACTCTGAACCTTCATATGAGAAGTGGAGTATTTAGCTAGGTACTCTACTTACTATTTAATAGGTTGAGCCTTGAGAAAAAAAAATTCACAGTAACTGTAAACATCATATTTTAACAGTTTAAATGGGAGAGGGTATCATTACTATGTGGCAGAGTAGTAGTTTAGTAAAAGGTCGTATAAAAAACATAAACTCTGCTTCTTAAGAGTGCTTATAACTAGTTCAGGACTACTTGGGAAACCATAATACTTGCTTCAGGATTGTGGCAGAAACTCAAACATTAGAATCCTGAGGATGAGGATAGGAATGTACATTTATTGAGTGAGTATTCACTGTGTGCCAGACCCTATACTCATCGCCTAACATACACGATCTCATCTCCTTAGGCCGCCCTTCTCTATACCAGGCACTGCTAGGTGCTGGGGCCAGTGGCGAACAAGTGTGCTGTTTCTTGCCTCTCAGAGAAGACAGATTTTTGGTGTGGCGCGATGAAAGAGGTGGTGTTCCCTTTGTTAACCATGAAACTGAAAGCCAAGAGATTGAATGCTTGCCCAAAGCTTGATTATTATTTGATTAGATGGGAGTTTTTCTGTCTATTACTAGAACTGGCCCCCATTTAGGATTCTGGTCATTTGGTGTAGTTGCCTGAATATAGTTACCTCTAGTTTGGACTTGGTAGTTGGCTCTCTTTACCTTACTGTTGTTTGTTTTTGTTTTTTAAATCCTTAGGTATTGCCTGAGTTTGATACAACAGCAGAAAGCTGTTTGCCAGTTTTCCGGAAACAACATCACCGAGACCAGGCAAGACAGTCAAGTCGAAAATCTACTGCCTCCAAGTTTCCACATCTGACCTTTGAGAGTCCACAGTCTTCTTCCAGTTCAACGGCATTGGGGCTCCCTTTAATCAGGGATTGTCCCAATCAGTCAGAAAAGGACATTTCCAGAAGACCCTTAGTGCCAATGCTCAGTCCCCAAAGCTGTGGGGAACTGTCAGTACCTACACTTCAAAGCCCAGCTTATGTGTTCATTCCACCTGATATCCAAACCCCAGAGTCATCTGTGAGGGAAGAACCCATTCCTCCAGATCAGAAGGAACAGAGCCTGCCAAGCTGTGCCCATCATACTAGTACTCCTAGGAGCTTAGAGCCTGGGCCTATTCTGGTTAAAGACACTCCTGAGGACAAGTATGGGATAAAGGTTACCTGGAGGAGACGGCAGCACCTATTGGCTTGCCTCAGGGAGAGAGGGAAACTGAGCAAAAGCCAGTTCATTGTGAAAAACTGACAGCAGCCTCTCTCACTATTAAAGAATTCAAGAAATTGATGGTTTTCATAGAGTTGCTGA
Organism: Chrysochloris asiatica; assembly: GCF_000296735.1. Classification (NCBI taxonomy): domain Eukaryota; kingdom Metazoa; phylum Chordata; class Mammalia; order Afrosoricida; family Chrysochloridae; genus Chrysochloris; species Chrysochloris asiatica. The sequence continues at coordinate 6,444,101 of NW_006408568.1, read as the reverse complement.
CGTCACTTTTCTGGCTCACAAGTGTATCATATAGTGCATTAGTAGCAGAAAATGGAAATAACACCAATAAGAAAAAATTTTTAACTAGAGCCCTGGAGTCCTAAGGGAACTCAATTTCCAGGTTTGCTTTTTAAACTATCTGGTGTCATAAGCAGTTACGTTTAATGTTATAAAAACAGTTCATTTCATATTTTTCCTGTAATTTAAATCCTTAAAATTAAAACATTTCTTATACTAACAAAATGTTTGTAAATAAATGGTTAATAGGAAGTTTTTAATGAACCTTGCTTTTGTACTATTAGTAATGCAGCAATACTGCCCATTCTACAAAAAGTCGTGTTTCCTTAACTACTGATTATTAATCTTTTAGCTATCTTCATTAAAAAAAAAAATGATTCTACATTTCTGAGTACCAGCTTTGTCTGGCTCAGTAGAGCTTCCTCTGTGATTCGATGGACAGAAAACCACCAGAGCATCCACTCTGACTTTTGACAGTTGAGCTGTTTGCTCTATAACGTTGGCTCATTGGCAGAAAGACTGACAAGATGGGGAAAGGGTAGCAAGCCCTGTTTGGGTGAATACTGTGGGACTGGGCGGGGAAGGGAACATAGATAAACTACTTAAGTGTTTTTGTGTTTTTTTTGTGGGAAAATGATTTCCTGTAGTAACTGTTTAAAATGTATGTAAATAAATACAAAATCTTTTCAGGGTATATTGCTTATTGTAAATAATGCAGAAGTGTCCAGTTAACAAAATATTTCAATTGTGTTTCTACCCATATAAGTATCTTAGTCTGTCCCATTTATTTAAGAACCTACTTAATGTGTCACGTCCAGTCTGAGGCAGATCAAGAAGGGGTTATTCTGCTTATTTTTTAGATGGAAATTTGAAACAGAGAGAATGAACTGTGCTTAGTATCACACAATGAATAGAGGCTGACCGACCCACTGAGTTCAATGAAGTCCCAGTGTGTGTTGAGTTCTGTGTTTCTTAATTGAAAACTAATGTGGAAAAACAACTTTGATCTTGGCATACAATAAACTAAAGTTAATGTGCAATAATTTTTGTCAGGATATTCTGTAGAGACTATAGAAGTATATGGACTCCTGGTGTAGGATCAGTTATGGATTGCAAACCCCAAAGTCAGTAGTTCAAACCCACCAGCTGCTCCTTGCAAACCCTGTACAGGGTTGCTATGTCTTGGAAGCTACTCAGCAGCACTTAACAACAAAGAATATATAATTGGTGGTGATAAACAGATGGTTGGGACAAGATATATTGGAAACAAAGTTACAGATTTAAATAGTTGATCCCTTTATGGAATGTGGATATTTGAAGATGATCTTTAGGTTACAGGGAAGGGGAATAGATGGGAGAGATTCTGGAGGTTTTCTGTGCTTTGGAGTGTTTGTAGAGCAGAAATGATCTAGAAGGTTGGGCTGGAGTGGAGGAGGTGGAAGGAGGGTTTGTGCAGACCAGGTAAACTATATGAAAGATTTAATGAGGATGATTGCTGGGGAAGGTGTGTGCTTCCATGAAGGCCTGCTGCACTGGGAAGGGGCTGGATTATGTGTGAGGAGGCAGCAGAGGTCTGTAAGTCTTTACAGACCTCTGGAAGCACTATGGGTGGTCTTGGGGTACTAATGACAGGAATGTGGAAGCCGCTGTTTAAGTGGCTGTTGGGGGAAGGGATGGGCTGCTTCTCTGGGACTGGGATCCCGGCCACCTTGAGCCACCGCCGCAGATCCGCCCCCAACCTATCCCTCCCGCTCTCCTTCCCGCGCAGCGCTCCAGGGGACCAAACCCTTGCACGTCATCCCCTTCCCGCCCCCTCGCCCCCTCGCCCCCCTTTCCGAAATACTCTCTTCAGCGCAGGCGCCCTTAGAAACCCTCCTGCATCGCAGGGTGGTTGTAATAGCCAATGAGATGGTAGTGGTGGACACAAGGGCCAATCGACGCTGGTGACAGTGCGGGGTGTGGTTGCCAGGGGGCAGGGCCCGGCTGCTTGCCAGACTTGCCACCCTAGCAGCGGCGTCTAGGGGTCTGGACGTGGTTGCTACTTACTGAACTGCAGGGGATGGAGGCATCGCGCTACGGTCTCGGGTCCGGCGGGGATAGGTCAGAGGGGGATGGTGACTGGTCTCCTCACTTGAGCGGGATGGGGGCACGAAGGGAAAATGTGGAGGTCTTATCTGGGAGCTCCGAGGGGAGAAGGCGGTGGGCAGGGGTCATGGAGGGAGGAACTGTTTTGGCGACCGCAGGCGAGCCCTGTCCCCACTAGCTGGTGGAATGACCTCTCTTTTTAAAGGTGCGTGGTAGGAGGAGCGGCTCTGCATCCTTCACCAAGGGCTGAGACTTTTGTTCAGGCCCCTCCCTGCGTGGAAAACTCTTAGACTTTTCTTTACAAGCTCTCTTTGCCTTCGCTGGGCCTCAGTTTTCTTAAAAATGCATAAACGCTACACCTCACGCACTGCCGAGGAATAGCATAACTGAGATTGGCTGCAGTGTTTTTCTAGGATGTCGAAGCAGAAGGTTGTGGGTGATATAATTTGCGCTAATGCCAATCGTTTTTGGCAGGCGGCACTGAATTCTGGAACTGTGTCCGAGAGCTGAAAATACAAAACTGTTCTTTTTCTTGTACCTGCTTTCTAGTTGTTGTCTCTTACTCACGTTTGTCTACCTTTTTTTGCAAACGTACCAGACCCCTTGTTTATGTTGTTCGTTCCTTTCCAAGCCTCATTTTCTACCCGCACCAGAGGGAAAGTCTGGAAAATAAAGCGCTCCAGAATCTGTTTGTCAATTCCCTGTTAGCCAAGTTAATGAAAAATTAATGAAGAGCCTTGTGAAATCATTGGATTAAAATTTTGGCATTGTCTGAGAATTTAAATCCTACACGCCAACTGTAACCCCGTTTATTCCATTACTGTGGCAAATGAAAATTTAACTAATAGATTTAGACTCTTGTTGTTGGCTGAGTGCCTTTGAGTCGGTTCCGACGCGTAGCGGCCCTGTATAGGGTTTCCAAAGAGCGACTGGTGGATTTGAACCGCGACTTTACGGTTCATACCGACCTTTTGGTCCAATGCTTATCCTACATAGCAGCACACCAGGACTCGATTTAGACAAATAAATGTTTAAACAATTCTCAACCAATTTTAGAAACTCACGAGGGAGATGTTGGGGGTAGACCACACCCATTTTCCTTTTTCATCAAGTTAGCACTCTGAAATTTGTTCACTGCGCTTTTTTTTTCCTAGTCGAGAGAGAGGAAAAAAAAAAAAAATCCACATTTACAACTATAATTATGGATGTGTTGTAGGGGAGTCAAGTTAATATTCAACTTCTCTAGTTGAATTCAGATGGGACTTGTTCAGTTTTGACAATAAATCTTAATGGAATGAATTTAAGGCAGTGAATTATGTGGATAACAGATGTTTGATAGGACTCATGATTTTTAAAATGGAATTGACTTTGAAATTGGGACCAAGAGGCAAAGGATCATTTTAAAGCTTGGTTTCCCTTGTTTGTTTTTTTCAAAGAAACTAACTCTTTAATTAAAAAAAAAATTGACAGCAAAGAGGAATGTGTACTTCACCAAATGTTTCTCCTACTTGAGGTAATGTTAGTATAGCTTCTGTCTCTGCTTAACTCATTTGTTGCTAAGAGGGAATGGAATGTCTTCGCTTACTTCTTTGTTTTTAGGTTTTGTGTTTAATTTTTTGAAAACAGAATTTTTTGTGTTAATATCTTTCAGTCTGAGGATGACATCTGACTGTGATTCACTTTGTGATTTTTCTCTAGCTCTTCTTGGAATCATGTGACTGTTTTACCCTGAGGCAGATTTATTTTCAAAAGTTACCAACAAGTAAATGTGAAACATTTTTTCTTCATCTGAAATTTAGTGAAAATTTAAGATGGAATTTGAAGCAAGTCAACTCAGGCCTTGTGTTGGGCTATGGTTTCACATGATAGATTCCTCGAATATGATAAGGGTTGGGTTCCTTCTGGAACTTGAGCTCTATCTGGCCTTTTGCTCCTGACAGAGAATTGAATCTGTGATGAGCGAGATTTCCCATGTGACCTTCTGACTCAGTGTTGTCCCAGAAAGCCCTAGTCTCTGGTTTATCCGTATGCCAAGGTTTCTCTCTGGAAAGAGCAACAGGAGTAATCCTCTCTCTTGTTCACTTTTTCTAAATGTTTCATCAGATCATCTAATTGTTGGCAAACAGACTTACTCAGTGTTTAAACATACTTACATTAGCTACTAATACATAATGTGCCGTGACCGACTCATAGCGACCCTATACAGGGTTTCCGAGGCGGGAGCAGAAAGCTTCATCTTTTTCCCACAGAACAACTAGCAGTATCAAGCTGCTGACCTTGTGGCTCGCAGCCAGATTTGTAACTACTACGCTACCAGAGTTAACATACACTTATTTCTTCATACAGAGCTAGAAAAGATAAAATCATCCCTATAATAAATGTACTTTCCTCCAAACTCCTTCTGGTCAAAGTTGCTTACATTTTTTAAGCCTTTTTAGTTTTAATTTCTGGCTACTTTCCCATGGAAACTCTGCTTCTCCTGCTTTTGTGTTCTTTGAAAGAAAAAGTTAATGTGTGTGTGTTTCTTGTTAAGAGGAAAAGAACCCTTGAATTACTCAAAGGAGTTGAAGCTGCTCGGCTCTTCGGTGTTTGAGGGCCTTAGACTAGAAGGGGCTGTGATAGTTCCCTTAGTCTTTCTGCTCCAGAGCAGTTCTATAGTGGGGTTGTTAAGGCGTCTTTCTTATGACCTGCCTTTGCTTTATTTCCTGGGAGTCAATTCACTGGGTCCAAGATTTCTGTACTACTGAATCTCTTCTGCCTTATCAGACATCTTTACTGCTAGTAATAATGAAAACTGCAAACTTGAATCTATTTATGTCTGATAATAGGCATACTAGTCCATGCACTGTCCTTATTATCTCACTAGTTACTTAATCTGAATCGATAAATGACGATTGTTATGTCAGCCCTTTTGCCTTAGCTCATCTGTGAAAATATTGATTAGCATTGATTGTATTGCATGAGTCAGCAGGACCTTTGAAAGACCATACTTCTGAAAACGGTTGTAAGTGTTTTTGTTATCTGTAAGATAGTGCTTAACACTGGACTGCTAACCACAAGGCAGTGGTTCAAACCCACCAGCTGCTTCTTGGAAGCCTTATACATGGTCCCTGAGTCAGAATTGATTCAACTTAACAACTTTTTGTTTTGTCACATAACATTATAATGAATGAAGGGAGGACAATTCAACTGGAAGCTTCCTCAGGTATGAATGGGTCCCAGCCTTTTCATTTTCTAGCAGTATGATGCTCATAGGTTATTAACATTTTGCCTTCCGTTTTCTCATCTAAAGAAGGTTTCTTTAGATTTTCCTCAGTGATTTGTAATAAATTCATAAAATGACAGATAGGTATTTTTAAACTATATGTTGCTCAGATTTCAAAAGGTATAAAATGATGGTCAAAGAAAAGTTTGGCTCCTCATTGCCCCCATGCCACCTGCTGCATTCCTTGGTAGATTCATTGGTATATCTTCTTCCAAAGATATTTTGTGTGTTAAATTATCTTTTAATATTCTTTTCCCACTTTAAAAATTTGATAGTTTTGATTTGTAACACAGAAATGTGATCATCCAAACTTTAGTTACTTTCTTCATGAGTACAATGTAATTGCACGTTTAGAATTTAAACTACAGTTTCTGTGTGTTTTATTTTTTCTGTGATAATTTATAGAAAATAAGGACTATTTTTATTAATTTAACAAGAAAAAACAAGGATACTTTTCAGATAGGCTTCAGGGAAAAGAAAGCATTACCATTTAGCTTTTTTTTGAAAAACCTATTGTGAATCAAGTGGTGGTTTACAGGCAAGATCATCCATTTTACATTCAACAAACCATTCACTTTGTTCCGTCTCAATGATTGCAATCTCCTCCCTGAAACAAGTTATCTGATGTCCACACTATGATTCTTGTTTCCAATCCGCCTACCTTCCCATCCCTTCTCAACCTTGCCCTTGGGTAAATATTGCCCTTTTGATTTTGAATGATTGACAATTCAATGGTGAGCATACCTTACTTAGTGTTGTTGTCTCCTTGGTATCTACTGCTTGGCTGAAAATTGGACCATGAGGGTGAGTTCCTGTCCCAACCTGAAAGGTGGTCAAGGGCTGTAGTCTCAGATTCCAGTTTCTTTCTAATTAGTATGCCCAGTCATTTTTTAATTTTAAATATTTTATTGTGAATTATGTGATAGCTTACACAGGAGAACATTAGCTTTACATTCTTCCTATTGTATATTGTTTCATTGCCATGATTACAATTCCCTCCATGCATCATCAGCCAACCAAAGGGTATACCCTGCAAGCCTGCCCCCCGGTCGTCAGCACACAGCCCCTCTCCTTCTCTGGGTCTAAAGTCCCCAGCTGCTCCATCTCTGGTGTCACTGCTTCTCTGGGTAGGGTCCTGCTCTCCGCTCTTGTCCCTTGATGGTCCCAGGGACCTTCGCTCCTAGACAGCAAAGTCAGCCCCATCCTTTTGCTACAAAATGTCTACTTCTACATTCCCAACCCTCACAATCAGTTCTGATAACAATTATTCACTATTGTGTCACAAGATATCTATCTGCATCTTCTTTCATCAGCTCCGCCCAGACAGATTGGATGCTACTCAGTGGAGATTCTCCCTTCCTCCACAACTTCTGGATCTAGGTTCCCTCTTAAAAGCTTGTAAGCCAGTCATTTCTTGCCTTTGTAGCCCCCATCCCCCATTTTGGGTAGCCAATGTCCAAGCTACCCATCCGTGTCTACTCTGTGTATGGAGGGGGAGGGAATGATCCTCACTGTAAAGATTTGTTCCCTCTTTTTTTTTTCTTTTAAAATGTTTTATTGTGAATTTATATGATAGTTTACATGGGAGAACATTAGTTTTACATTCATCCTATCATATCGTTTCATTGCCATGCTTATAATCCCCCTCATGCATCGTCAACCAACCACAGGGTATATTCTGTAAGCCTGCCCCCCGGTCATCAGCACAAAGCCCCTCTCCGTCTCTGGGCCTAAAGACCCAGCTGCTCCATCTCTCCACGTCATCGTCTCTGCCTCCATCTCTGGTGTCACTGCCTCTCTGGGTAGGGTCCTGCTCTCTGCTCTTCTCCCTTGATAGTTCCAGGGACCTCTGCTTCTAGACTGCAGAGTTAATTATTCCTCTCCTTGCTACAAAATGTCTACCTTTACATTTCCAACCCTCACAATTAGTCCTGATAACCATTATTCACCATTATATCACAAGAGACCTATCCACATTTCCTTTCATCAGCCCCACCTAGACAGATTGGATACTACTCAGTGGAGACTCTACCGTCCTCCACACCCTCTGGATCTATACTCTCTCTTGAAAGCTTGTAAGCCAGTCACTTCTTGCCTTTGTAGCCCCCCAATTTTGGGTAGCCAGTG
>NW_006408568.1:6423869-6431286 GCF_000296735.1 Chrysochloris asiatica | reverse complement strand
ATAGATTTCTTGCTTCTGCCACAAATTCCCCAGCTGTGAGCCTTCCAACCTTCTAAGTATTCCTTTATATGTGGTTCAGAGTTCTGGGACCATCCCCTGAACCTGCTTGGTCGGGTATTCTGTGTTGTTGGCGGAGCTCTCTGCTATACATCCACCTGATCCGCCATCTTGTTTGTTCTCCCCAGGAAGGAGAACTTTTGACTGGGTAAAATTCTGAAGCTGTAGTTTCAAAAAGGAAAGATTTGTCCAGATAAGAATGATCAATAATAATGGCTTACTTGTTTGTGTTCTTTGGAGACTTCATAGTGCCTTCCCATATTTAATCTCTTCTTGAGCTCCTTAATTCAGTGAAGAGAGCAGAGCAGATATCATCATGTTCATGTTAAAGATGGGAAACAATGAGGGCTCAGAAAGACTGAGATATTCCCAAGGTCACATGGCCAGTAAAGGCTGTAGCCAGAAGTAAAGTTGAGAGAGACTGTTGATGTCTAGTCTCATTTCTTTTTCTCACAATTACTCTGCTATCTAGTACAGTGATTCTGGATCAGTTTGGGCATATAAATAATGGCAAGTGATACTTAAAAAAAAATTATTTAAAGGCAGGCATTTGTAGTAATTAGTTATGTTAACAAAGTACAAATGAATACTAATGCCAACCCTGGGAAGGGAGTGAGAACATTTAATTGATATTGTTAGGTGAAAGAATGCACTGTCATCTTTACAAATGAAAAGAGAAGGAAAATAGATAATATTCCTCAAGTGAGAATATGTTAGCTCTGAGTATAGGACAGTTAGGCAAAAGGAAGAATGAATTTATTAAGCTCTAATGCCCATTTTTGAATCTATAAGGAATTTAACTTCTGGATCATACATTTTAAAAAATATGATATTTTGTTGTATTTTCTTGATAGTTTACACATCAGTTTAGATTCCCATTCAACAATTTATGTACAGATTATTCAGTGATGTGGGTTACATTCTTCACAATGCATGAACATTCTCATATCTCCATTCTGGTTGTTCAGTTTTCATTAATCTAGTTTCCCTGCCCCTTTATAGTCTCATCTGTGTTTTAAAGTAACTGTTGAGTGTTTGGTCTCATATAGGTGATTTACACATTGTTTTGATCAGGAATGTATATTTTTTTAAAATAAATCATAAATTATTTTTCCATTTATCAAGACATTAAAGAATTCTCAAAATAGTTTAATCATCTTCATCCTTCTGTAACTGTGTAACTGTTTATTCCCAGAGTAGCCCCCCCCCCCAATTTCATACCTTAAATTTCAGGGCTCTCATGCGCCCCTGTGGCACTCAGGTGTCCACAGTTCCCCTCTCCTTTCCCCACAATGCATGCAGAGCGCGCTTTCCTGGTTTCTGGGCAGGTGTAGCAGGGCTTCAGCAGCTGCTTCTCCTGTGACTGAGAGCTGACAGGGCTTGCAGCTACCAGCACAAACCAAAAAACACCCAAACTCTCCAAACCACCACTTCCGCCAGTCACTCTAAAATACTCTAGGTGATTGTTTTAAAGGTGCCAGTATGGCACTTATAGGATAAGCACTGAGACCTAAAGATTGGTTTGAACCACAAGGTCGGCAGTTCTAACTTACCAGCCGCTCTTTGGAAACCCTATACAGGTTTTCTCTGAGTCAGAACAAACTTGATGGCACTCAACAACAGTACTTACAGGTAATGTTCATGCTAATCTGTTATTTAGCTACAAAGTAAATCTTATGTCCTACATTTTAAAAGCTTTCAAATTTTGTTGTCGAAAGTACCACAAAATATACCACTACAGCAGTTTCTACATGTACAGTTCAGTGACATTGATGACAGTCTCATCTCTGAGTGTGCAGCCATGCTTGCCCTTCCTTTTCGGACTTGTTCCTCCCCGACTAGAAGCAATTCCTGTGTAATCTTTCGTATCGCTGTTGTCAATTTGATCCCACGCAGATCTTTAAAGAGCATAATACTGAAGGCAATTTTTTTTTTTTTTAAACTAGTTAACTAAATTATTCTTTAGTGTTAAAAAGACTTACCGGTATACTTTTGGTTTCAGTTTTAAAGATTATCCTAGGGCAATATTTTCAGGGATTCATTTAGTCCCCATGGCTCCAGAAAGTCTGGAATACATGAGAATATAAAATTTTGTTCTATGTTTCTCTCCTTTCGTTTGGGAGTCTCCTGTTTTGATCAAAGGCAAATCTTTAATACAGATCTTTTAAAATGGTACCACCTGGTTCTTCTGTCTCTTGGCAAAGGAGGCAGTTGTCTGTGGAGACATTAGCTACACATTCCATTCCTCCTCCTACTTACTCCTTCCTCTGTGGCTCCAAGAGCATAGAAACCAGCTGCTGTGCCTTGGATGGCTGCTTGTAAGCTTTTCTTTGTTTTGCTTCTAAACTTTTAAAATCCCAGAAACTACACGAATGAACTAGGAGGCAGAACAGACGCAGGCAACAGGTTTTTAGGCCAATGAACTGGAATGTCCCATCATGCTAAATCTCCAAACCAAGGACCCAAATTCCATGAGGTTTTTGGTTATACATAAGCAGCTTCGGCAGCTACTCGTTTTTGTTGTTATTGTCATGAATCTGTCACACCACTTTACCTTCCATTATTAACTTACTGACAGCAATTATAATAATCAGCTGTTAATCATTGCATCATACATTGACAATAGCATCTTTGTTTGGTTCATTCAAAAGTACTTTTTGTGTGTTTGCTAGGTGTGGCACTGTGGGCTAATGCGCCAGACTGCAAAGTCATTTGAACTACAAGGTCAGGGGTTCAGCCTCACCAGCTGCTCCTCGGAAACCCTATACAGGGTCACTATGGGTCGGAATCAACTCGATGGCACTTAACAACAGCAACAATCTGTGGGAGACAGGAGCTTTGTTGGTGGTGTGGGTTACTTGTTGGGCTGTTAACTGCAAGGTTGGCAACTTGAATTCACCGTTTGCCCCTCAAGAGAAAGATGAGGATTTCACTCACATAAAGATTTACAGCCTGGGAAACCCTACTCTGGGAACCTACTTGATAGCACATAACAACAAATGTGTGATACGCAAAATGAAGAGGAATTCACTTCAAAAGAATTTATCCTACTGCATTTTTTGGGGCTATGTTGTTGTTAAGTGCTGTCAAGTAGATTCTGACCCATTACGACCCTGTGTAGGGTTTCCGAGGAGCAGCTGGTGAGCTTGAACCACTGACCTTGCAGTTCAAACGGCTTTGCAGTCTAACGCGTTAGCTAGCCCACAGAGCCACACCCCAGGCCATGTGAATGCTCAAATCACTTGCCGACTTTTCCTTCTCAGTGCTGCCTCCACAAACAATTTTCCTGCTTTCTGGTTATAAGTTACTAAATGGGCCTATTAAGAAGTGGATTTTCAGTCCCGAGATTCAGTTAAGTCAGCAGCAGATTGTGACAAGTACAAGACAGCTAAACTTAGAATACTAATACTTCACATCAGGTGAGGAAAGGTAAATGTCACAGGATTTCTTTTTGACAATTCTTGTGTGATCTTTATGCGCCTTTTCTCTTTTTTCACATGTTTTGTAGTAGCCAGATGTGTTCTTGGTGTATCAGTATATGCAAAATATGGCCTTACAATATTGACATTTAGGATTTGGACTAGGTGAATCTGTTTGTTAATTTACTTAGAGAAGAATATTAATAGCATTTGTCCCACTTATCTGAAATCATTATCCGTATGAACACAGTGAACTCTGATGACTCTTCATTATAACTCACCCGCTCCTTACTTACTGATACGGCTAGGTTCTCAATACCAGGTGAAAATTGGCGTTATATGAAAACGGAGGATGACCGCATCATTACGTAACTGCCAAAATTACATCATTACATAACTGCCAAACCACTGAGAATCATGGCCCAGCAAAATCAACACATAACCATCACTGCTTTCTCTTGCCTTGGACCTCAGAGTTCGTTACTGCCAGGGGTACATCACTAATGCTCAAAATAGTTGAATAGTAAATGTTTTACTGTTGTTAATGAGGCAATCACTAAGTGAGGGGGAGCAGGTGTACTACCAGCTCCCCCAGAGGACTTCAAAATCCATTCACTGGTATCATGTAGCATGCTGAGATAGAGAGGAATCAGACTAATTTTAACTCTTTGATCCGTTGCATGACTTTGGGCAAATTATCTACCATGTAGTTTTATTGTTAGAATTTAGATAGCATAGCATATAAAACAGCTAGTGTCGTTTCTGGCACCCAGTAGTAAGTATTCAATAAAAGGAGCTATATGATAGCGTAGTGGTTAAGAATCAGGCTGCTAATTTACGGTCAGCAGTTGGAAACTACCAGCTGTTCCACGGGAGAAAGATGAGGCTTTCTGCTCCTGTAAAGATTTACAGCCTTGGAAACCCTGTGCAAGGTCGCTAGGAGTCGGAACTGACTCAATGGCACTTAACAACAGCAACAAATATTACAATTAGTGATGTGATAACTTTAGCAGAATATTTTAAAACCAATTGAAATTTGAATTTTCGAAGATTTATTTAGTACAGAGGAATTATAGAATTGATTAGATTCCCAACATTAGAAATTTTATGCAGAAAAATTTAAAAGGTACAGTCTTGATTTGACCCCTACATTATCCTGCAGCGCCACACCAAGACTCCACCGCTTCAGTAGTGGCCATTTAATGAGTATTTACTATGGATGAAGGTGTGAAGCTGTAGGATCAGCACTGGACTGCTAACCTTAAGGTCAGCAGTTCAAACCTACCAGCTGCTCTGAGTTGTAACCAACTCGCTCAACAGCACTTAACAACAATTCTCATTTAATCCTCACAATAAGAAAGATTGCACCCGAGGGAATCCTATGGAGCAGTTCTACTGTGCCCTGTAGGTCCTTATGATTGGAATTGACTTGACGGCATACAAGTTTGAACATAGTTTCCCTGGCTGATGCAGGTAGTTTAAGTTTCAGTTACTAGGCAAAAAGCTTACAGTTTAATCCTCCCGGAGGCCCCATGAGAGACAGATCTGATTGTCTGCTTCTGAAAGGTCACAGCCTTGAAAACTATGGGGTGGTTCTCCTTTGTACACAGGGGGTTGCTGCCATGAGTCCGAATCAACTCGGTGGCAGCTTTTATTTATTTATTTATTTTCTTGAGTTGAAATATAATTTACATAAGATAGCTCACTTACTTTAAGTGTGCAGTTCAGTAGTTTATAAAAATATGTACAGAGTAGTGCAACTGTTGTCAAAATCTAATATTACAACATTGTTATCAGCCCCAAGAAGAAAACTCGTGCCAATTTGGAGTCACTCCTCTTTCCCTCTCTTCCAGCGCCAGCACTTAGCAACCACTTATCTGCTTTTGTCTCTGTGTTGTACTATTCTGGGTATTTCACGTAAATGAAATCATGGGTTTTGTGTCTGGCTGCTTTGACTTCTTGTGTGCTGTCGAGTTGATTCAATCCACAGCATCCCTGTACAGGGTTTCCAAGAGTGGCTGTTGAGTTTGAACTCCCCACTTTGTGGTTAGCAGTTCAGTGCTTATCCTACAGCACCACAGTTTTGAGGTTCATCTATGTTATAGCATTTATCAAGACTTCATTTTTATTGCCTAATAGTATTCTCTTGTATATTGTATACCACATTTTGTGTATTCATTGACTAGTTGATAGACGTTTGAGTTGTCTGCATTTTTGGTCTGTTATAAGTAAGGCTGCTATGAAAATGTTTGTCCTAAGTCTGTGTGGATGTATGCTTTAATTTCTCTTGGATAGACAACTAAGTGAAATTGTTAGGTCATATGGGAATTATGGAGTCCTGGTGTGGCACTGTAGGATAAACACTGAACCACAATGTCAGTGGTTCAAACTTAACCAGTCACTCCTTGGAAACCTTATACAGAGCTGCTATGAGTTTGAACAGACTTGACGGCACTTAACAACAAGGTAATTTTGATAGTCTACTAACATCAATGTTGACAGTTTGAAGCCACACAGAGGTGCCTCAGAAGAAAGACGTGGTAATCTGCTTCCAAAAGGTCACAGTTATGAAAATCCTATGGAAGATAGTGCTACACTGCAACCCATGGGGTTGGCATGCATCAGAATTGACTTGATGGCTACTGGAAAATGATAATTCTATGTTTCACATATTGGACTGTTTTTCAAAGTTGTTGTTAAGTGCTGTGGAGTCGTTTTCGACTCATAGTGACCCTGTACAGGGTTTCTAAGGCTTTACATCATTTTTGCGGGAGCAGAAAGCCTCATCTTTCTCCTGAGAAGCAGCTGGTGGGTTTGAACCACCAGCGTTGTGGTTTGCAGGCCAATGCTGATCCTATGGAGCTACTGTGCTCCCTTTTTCAAAGTGAGGGGACCTTTTTACATTTCTACCAGTATTGTAAGAGGGTTCCAATTTCTCTGTCTCCTCATCAGTACTTGTTAGTATTTGTCATTTGTATTATAGCCTTCGTTTGTTGTTGTTAAGTGCTGTGGAATCGGTTCTGACGTATAGTGACCCTGTATAAGGTTTCCAAGTCTGTAAGTCTTTGCAGGAGCAGAAAGTCTCATCTTTCTCCTACGGAGAAGCTGGTGGGCTCAAACTGCTGACCTTGTGGTTCACAGTCCAGTTCTTATCCTATAGAGCCACGGCACTCCCAGTAGCTATCCTGTTGTATTAGTGGTATGTTGTCAAGTTGGTTGCGACTCATAGCTTCTAAGAGTGGCTGATGGGTTTGAACCACCAACCTTACAGATGCCAGTCCACTGCTTATCATACAGCGCTACACTGGGACTCAGTAGCCATCCTCAAGAGAGTATAAAAGGAGCCCTGGTGGTGCAGTGGCTAACTGCTGACTGCTAACTGAAAGATTGGTGCTTAGAACCCCATAGCCACTACTGTGGAGAAAGGTACTGCAGTCTGCTTCCATTAGATTGCAGTGTTGGAAGCCCTGTGGGCAGCTCTGCGTTGTCCTACAGGGGCACTATGAGTCAGAACCAATTCGATTCTGGGTTTGGTTTTGGAAGGATAAGTCATGCTGAGCATTTTTCGTGTATTTGTTGTTCTTCTATATCTCTTCCTTGGAGAAATGGCTTACATATTTATTTTTAAATTGGATTGTCATTTTAGTGCTGAGTTATAAGAATTCTCTCATAATATCTGGATTCCAATCCCTTATCAGATACATGATTTACAAATATTTTCTATCAATCTGTGGATTGTCTTTTCACTTTTCTTGATATTATTTGAAGTGCAAATATTTTAAATCGTGATGCAGGCCCAGTTTGTCAAACCTGAAAGAATTTCTCTTGCTTTTGGTGTATCATTGTTCAAAAAAATTGTGAAGGTTTACTCATATGTTTTCATAATGGTAACTCTTCCTATCCAGGAGCATGGTACATTCTTCCATTTTTGTAGGTCTCTT
>NW_006408568.1:6422018-6423769 GCF_000296735.1 Chrysochloris asiatica | reverse complement strand
GTTGAGCTCTGATCATCTATCTAGTCATTGAAGCCAGGTCAAGTGGGTTCATTGTTATTTTGATTTGCATCTCTTTAATGGCTAATTGTATGGATTATGACAAGCTATGGACAACATTGCAGTGTATGCGCATTCTGGAACACTTAATCGTGCTCATGAGGAACCTGTTCATAGAACAAGAGGCAGTTGTTCGAACAGAACATGGGAACCCTGAATGGTTTAAAATTAGGAAAGGCGTGTGACTAAATTGTATTCTTTCATCATACTTTTTCAACCTGTATGCTGAACAAATAATCCAAGAAACTGGGTTCTATGAAGAAAAACGTGGCATCAAGATTGGAGGAAGACTCATTAACAACTTGCAATATGCAGTTGATACAACTTTGCTTGCTGAAAAGGAATAGAATTTAAAATACTTAACTGATGAAGATCAAAGACCATAGCCTTCGCTATGGATTGCATCTCAATGTAAAGAAACCAAAAATCTTCACCACTGGACCAATAAACAATAAACAACATTCTTATCAGTGGAGAAAAGATTGAAGTTGTCAAAGACTTCATTTTTCTTGGATCAGCCATCAACACTCATGGAAGCAGCAATCAAGAAATCAAACAGAGTATTGCATTAGGCAAATCTGCTGCACAAGACCTCTTTAAAGTGTTGAAGAGCAAAGTTGTCAGTTTGAGGACTAAGGTACGCCTCACCCAATCCATGGTATTTTCAATAACCTCATATGCATGCGAAAATTGGACAGTGAATAAGGAAGAGTGTAGAAGAATTGATGCTTCTGAGTTATGTATTGGAGAAGAATATTGAAAGTACCGTGGGCTGCCAAAAGAACAGTTCTGTGTTGGAAGAAGTACAGCCAGAGTGCTCCTTGGAGGCCAGGATGACTAGACTTCATCTCTCATACTACAGACATATTGTCAGGAGGGACCAGTCACTGAAGAGGGACATCATGTTTGGTAAGGTGGAGGGTCAGAGAAAAAGAGGAAGACCCCGGCGAGATGGACTGGCAAAGTGGCAGCATCATTGGGCTTAAGCATGGCAACAATAGTGAGGACCAGGCAGTGTTTCTGTTGTGCATAGGGTCACTATGAGTTGGTACTGACTCGATGGCACATAACAACAACAACAGTGGCTAATGACCGTGAACATTTCTTCATATGTTTGTTGGTTGCCTGAAGGTTTTCCTTGGCGAAGCGTTTGTTCATGTCCTCTGCCTATTTTTGAATTTGGTTATTTTTTTTCTTTTAGTGGTGGTGTAGTTTTTTTTATAAATTTTAAAAATTAGTCCCTTGTCAGATATATCGTTGCAAAAGATTTTTTTCCCAGTCTGTTGACTTTCTTTTTATTCTTTTGGTGAAATCTTTTGATGTGTCTAATTTTCAGGAAGTTCCAATCATCTATTTGTCTTTTACTGTTTGTGTGTATTTTAGTTATGTTTGACATGTGTTAGAGCCCTAAAGTTTGGCCCTGTTTTTTTTCAGTGCTGATCTTTATAGTTCTAAGTTTTTCATTTAGGTCTTTAATGCAAATTCAGTTTGCTTTTGCATATGGTTTGAGAGCCAGTTAGCTTTGCAGAAAGAATTTTCATCAAATTGAGTGTTTGCCTTTGATTTTAAATTTTAAAATGAAGCAACTTTTATAGAGGAGTGACTTTTTTCAGTATTTAAACATAGTGTAATGCTATTTTGTGATTTCACATCAGGTTGTTGTTGTTGTTGTTAGGTGCTGTTGAGTCAGTTCC
>NW_006408568.1:6383379-6410047 GCF_000296735.1 Chrysochloris asiatica | reverse complement strand
ATTTATTCCTAGATATTTCATCCTTTGGGGTGGCTATTATAAATGGTATTGCTTTCCTAATGTCCT
Organism: Chrysochloris asiatica; assembly: GCF_000296735.1. NCBI lineage: Eukaryota > Metazoa > Chordata > Mammalia > Afrosoricida > Chrysochloridae > Chrysochloris > Chrysochloris asiatica. The sequence goes on along the minus strand of NW_006408568.1, from coordinate 6,409,981 downwards.
TTTCAACACTGTCGTTTTTGGTATAGAGGAATCCAACTGATTTTTGTATGTTGATCTTATATCCTGCCACTTTGCTGAAACTTCCAATGAGGTCTAGTAGCTTTTTTACTGAGTCTTTTTGGTCTTACATGTGGTTTGATAAAGAATTTAACAGTAGTGTTAATTCAAATTTAAGAAAGTTGTTGAAAAACCACTGCTGCCAATTTTCTGAGATAAAATAATAATCTAGTTTGACTCATCCTGCCCAATAAAGCAACAGGTCTATTATATAATATAATTGGTACTACAGTAGTAGTTTGAAACAGTTGCAATTAAGTGCAGCTGAAACTAAATGTAGACATCCGAGAAGGAGCAGAAACCTCAATAGCTGGGATAATTGCTCTTCCAAAAGATTTCTTGTAGCTCTACAGTAATATGTGGGAACTTCAGGAGGTTTGTGGGAAAATGGAATTAAAAGATAAAGCAGCTGGTACGGTAGGTACTGTTTCAGTGAAACCTGTGAAAGCCGGGACTTGATGGAACTGATTTACTGTTTCACAACTTCTGCCTTTGACCGGGTGCAGCCTTAAATTTCTCTCTCTCTTGTGTATTTATTGGTGGTGGTGATATACCGTGGAGTCCTTTCCGACTCACAGCGACCCTGTATAGGTTTTCCCAGGTTGTAAATTGTTACGGGAGCAGAAAGCCTCATCTTTCTCCCATAGAATGGCTGGTAGTTTTGAACTGCTAACCTTGAAGTTGGCTGTCTGACTCATAACAGCTATGCTATCAGAGCTCTGTTAGTTGAAAATATTTGAGTTTTTCTTCTGTGTCAGGTTTCTACCCTGCACAGCTTCCAACATTTGAAGACTTTATATTAAATCTGTAAATGGTTCACCTAGGGTGTAAAACTATAAATATATATATTCCATCAAGTCCCAGCTTTCACAGGTTTCACTGAAACAGTACCTGCCGTACCAGCTGCTTTATCTTTTAATTCCATTTTCCCACACACACAAAAAATATATATAGTTGTTAAGTGCCGTCAAGTCGGTTCTGACCCACAGCGACCCTGTACAGGGTTTCTGAGGCTGTAAATCTTTACGGGAGCAGAAAGCCTCATCTTTCTCCTGTGGAGTGGCTGGTAGTTTTGAACTGCTGGCCTTGAGGTTTGCAGCTCGATTCATAACCATTACGCGACCAGAGCTAAGTGCCGTTGAGTCAGTTCCGACCCATAGCGACCCTATATAGGGTTTCCCAGGAGCAGCTGATGAGTTTGAACTGCCGACCTTGCAGTTCAAACAGCTTTGCAGTCTGGCACATTAACCTACAGCACCACACCAGGACTCCTATCTATCTATCTATCTATCTATCTATCTATCTATCTATCTATCTATCTATCTATCTATCTAATCTCCCTCCCTCCCTCCCTCCCTCCCTCCATCCGTTTATCTATCTAGCGTCCTGGTGTGGTGCTGTGGGTTAATAATATATATATTAGATGCAGGCTAATAGCAACCTTTATTGACATTATTTCTCATAATTAGGCAATGTATTCAGGTGATCTTGACTGGGAATTCTAGAGCTTTTTGATATATTTCTGTATTCCTTCTCTCATTTTAAAACTGATTTTCCACAGCCCTACAGTAATGAGAGTGATAATAACTCATTTTTACCTGTTTTGAAAAAGTCAAAGCTTATTTTCTTTAAGATGTAACGAAGAGAATTTTTCTTTGATGTAATTTTATTTTTTTAATGATCAAACATTGATTTCACCTGTTGGCACTGTGTACATTGTGGTTGTTGTTGTTGTTAAGTGCCATGGAGTCAGTTCTGACCCATAGTGACCCTGTCTAGGGTTCCCGAGAAGCAGCTGGTGAGCTTGAACTGCCATCCTTACAGTTCATACGGCTTTGCAGTCTGGTGCATAAACCCACAGCACCACACCATTTTAGTTGTTGCTAATTGCCATGGATTAGATTCCAACTCAATGGTGAGCCCATGCGTCCAGAGTAGAGCTCCCTGCTCCTTAGAGCTCTCAAGGTTGTGACCTTTCAGAAGCACATTGCCAGGCTTGTCTCCCAAGGCACTTCTTGGTAGCTACAAGCTATCAACTTTTGAATTTCTCCATCTAGGGTACTCCTGTGCCATTAGTAATGTTGAGTAATTAGAAACTACTGATATTTGTAAGTTTCTTTTGTAATTTTGCTTTTCTTTTGAATGTTCAAAGTATATTATCGCTAATGTCATAGAAGAAATGACAATGTATGTATGCCACTTGGGAGCTTGGCAGACGCATTGTTTTGGAAGTTGCTCTGTTGTAGCGAAAACAAGGAATTCCCAGAGAAATGCAGTGTGTCTCCTGACGCTGCAGCTATAGTGTTGTTGTTGTTGTTAAGTCCTGCCTGGTGTGGCACTATGGACGAATGCGTCAGACTGCAGCTATAGTATAAACACCTGTAAAAGATACTGACATGGGCAAGTTTAGCTCCTTCCCTACAAGCCCACACTGGAGCTAGAGAAGTAACACCTACTCATTTAGTGTATACCAACTGTGAAAGTAAACTGTCTTTCTGAACCCAGAGCAGCTGTTCTTAACTTGTCCTTCCGGAGTGTGCTCTGGCAGTTCTTGTTGTTAAATATGGTAATGGTCTTGGCTTCAGTTTCTAGTGCAAAATAGTAAATTTTGCCATCTCTTTTCATTTGAGAATCCACCCATTGAGAGCCTTCAAATATATTTTGAGTGAGCCTGCGCTGACATCTGAGATCTGATGAGAGTGATGGTGGCTTAGGCACTGGTTGATTAATACATGACTGGTCATTATTGCTAGCTTTAATTATCGGAGTCCTGGTGTGGCGCTGTGGGTTAATGCGCCATACTGCAAAGCCATTTGAACTGTAAAGTTGGCGGTTCAAGCTCACCAGCTGCTCCTCGGAAACCCTAAATAGGACAACAGCAACTCCTGCAGTGATTCCAGCCATTTATAGTTGAACAATTTTTATTTTTTCTCATATCTAATGGGATAAAGGTTTCACTTTTAATATCTTAATATGCTTTTAAAAGTGACATTATATGTACAAAATTCAAAAGGGCATATAAAAAGTAAGGCTGTTTCCTTCCCCATCCCTACCTAGCTGGTTTTTATCCCTGAAACTCCACTGATACCAGCTTACTGTATATCCTTCCAGAAATAATCTCTGCATTTCAAATGCAAATTTGGTATACATTGTTGTTCTTGTTCAGTGCCATCAAGTCCATTATGACTCATAGTGACCCTGTATAGGGTTTCTGAGAAGTGGCTGGTGAGTTTGAACTACCAACCTTGCAGTTCAAACCAACCTTGTGGTCCAATGCATTATCCTGCATTGCCACATATCTATATCTATATATCTGTATCTGTCTATCTAGTCTGTCTAATCTAGCTATAGACTCCTGGGATCAGTACTGGACTGCAAACCATGAAGTCAGCAGGTGCTCCTCGGAAACCCTTTATAGGGTCGTTGTAAGTCAGAACCTACTTGATAGCACTCAACAACAACAACTATGTATATGTACTGTTGTTAAATGCCATACATTCAATTTCAACTCATTGCAACCTCATGTGACAAAGTAGAACTGCCCCTTGGGGTTTTCTAGGTTGCTGGAGTCCTGGTGTGGCTCTGTGGGCTAATGTGTCAGACTGTAAAGTCATTTGAATGGCAAGGTTGGTGGTTCAAGCTCACTAGCTGCTCCTTGGAAACCTTATACATGGTCGCTATGAGTCGGAATCGACTTGACAGCATTTAACAACAAGAAGGAAGGAACCCTGGTAGCACTAAGGTTAAAGTACTCATCTGCTAACTGAAATGTCAGTGGTTTGAACCCACCAGCACTCTGTTGGAGAAATATGTTGCAGATGGCTTCTGTGAAGATTCATCTTATCCTATGGAGTACTGGGGAATCAACTCGACGGCACTTAATAATAACAATGACATGGAGTACTGGGAGTCGTGGTGTGGCGCTGTGGGTGTGCCAGACTGCAAAGCTGTTTGAACCACAAGGTCAACAGTTCAAGCTCACCTCGGAAACCCTATACAGGGTCGCTATGGGTCGGAACCCCCTCGACTCGATATCACTTAACAAAAACAACAACTTGGAGTCCTGAGACAGCCACTGCAGGATAATGCGCTGGGACTTAAGGTCAGTTTGAACCACAAGATTGGTGGTTCAAAACCATCAGCTGCTGCTCAGAAACCCTATACAGGGTCCCTATGGGTCAGAACCAACTCAGTGGCACTTAACAACAACAACAACATAGGATCCCTATGAATCAGAATCAACTTGCCTGCAGTGGATTTTAAGGAACGATGGTGATGTGATGGTAAAGTGCTTACCTATTACCCAAAAGGTTGGGTTCAAGCCCCCCTTACAGCTCTGTGGGGGAAAAGCCTTGGTCATCTGCTTCTATTATGATTGTTGTTGTTAGAACAAGCAAGCTGTTCATCTGGGAGCCATCAAAGCAAGCCATCAAGTCCCTTCAGAACAACCCCGCTTCCAAAACTGAAACTCAGAGGGAACACATGAGCAGGCTGTAAGCTCGCTGGTGACCGCTTTGGTCTATTGGTGAGTGGAAGTGGGGGAAAGGCAGTAATGAAGACATGGGCTGAGTTCGACCATGTTCCATAAACTTCTGTTGACCTTAAGTTGAGAGAGAGAAGAAGAAGGGCTGGTTGGTCCAAAGTTTGGGGAGACTTGAGGACTCCTGAGCCCATGGACACTAACCTAGCCATGGTGGGGTAGAGCTGAGGGTGAAGCATCCAGCTGATAAGAAGTTGGGGGAGGCATGCAAGAACGCCCAAACTTGCAGCTAGTACCCATTTGACCTAGCTTGGAAGACTTGGATCAGAACTGTACAGGAAGATAAGGGAGTTTGGTACAGGAAGCAAGTGTAAATCGCTACAATTTGATGAACTTGACCTTTACTTATGGATGTAGTAGTTCAAAATACCAACCGAGAGGGGAAGAGCCTTCGCATCAAGGATCAAGCCTATCCCTTCAGTACACAGGGTTTATAGGGATGGGCAACATAGACATTGGCTACCTAAAGCGGAGGAGGGGACCATAAAAGCACGAAGAGGCTGGCTTACAGGTTTTCAAGAGGGAGTTTAGTTTCAAAGTGAGTGGGGGAAGGTAGAATCCCCACTGAATAGTTTTCATTTTGTCTAGATGGGTCTGGTGAAAGGAGATGGGGATAGGATTCTTTTGATTCTGTAGTGAGTAATCTTGTCATGACTAATTGCAGTTGTCACAACTGTGAAGGTAGAATTTGTGTAACAAAAAGCAGGGAGTACCATGGCAATGAAACGATATACAATAGTATGAATGTAAAACTAATGTTCTCCCACCCAAGTAAACTATCACATAATTCACAATAAAACACTAAAAAAAAAAAAAAAAAAAAGTGGGGAGTAGTTAATCTTAACATTCCAGGAACAGAGGACCCTAGGACCATCAGAGAGAAGAGCATGAGTGGAACATGGGGATCTTAACCAGAGAAGCAGCGACACCAGAGATGGAGGCAGAGATGATGACATGGAGAGAGAGCAGCTGAGGACTCTAGACTCATGGAAAGAGAAAGTCTGTGTTGTATGCTGGTGGGCAGGAGGCTGGCTTGCAAAATGTGTCCTTTGGTTGTTTAAGCAGTTATATATTCCTGCATATTTTTGTGTACATCAAAATAAGTAAGAAGGAATAGAGGCAAATACTGTTTAACTGATGGTGCATGGAGGGGATTGTAATCATTGCAATGAAACAAATACGATAGGATGAGTGTAAAACCTATGTTCTATATTCATTCAATGCACAGTAAAAGCTTAAAAAAAAAAAATTGTTATTGATGTGGTTAAGTGCTGTTAAGTCGGTTCCCACTCATAGTGACCTTGCATCAAGTTTCTGAGGAACAGCAGGTGGGTTTAAGCTACCATCCTTGTAGTTAGCAGTCCAGTGCTTATCCTACAGCACCACACTGACCCTGTAAAGATTGCACCCTAGGAAACCCAGTGGACGCAATTCTGCTCTTTCCGATAGGGTCACGATGAGTCAGAATTGACTTGAGGATACACAACAGCCTAAGTCCAAATCAACTTGGGGGCACTTGACAGCAGTTCATTGGAAGAGATCGCCAGACTTTTGGATGTTGTTGTTGTTAGATGCCATCGAGTCGGTACCGACCCATAGTGACCTTATTATCCACAGCAGAACGAAACACTTCCCGATCCTGGGCCAACCTCACTACTGTTGCCACGCATGAGTCCATCGATGCTGCCACTTGGCCAATCCATTTCGTTGGAGGTCTTCCTCTTTTTCTCTGACCCTCCACCTTATCAAACTTGATATCCTTCTCCAGCGACTGGTCCCTCTTGACAATATGTCCGAAGTATGAGAGATGAAGTTTGGCCATCATGGCCTCCAAGGAGCACTCTGGCTGCACTTCTTCCAAAACAGATCTGTTGGTTCTTTTGGTAGCCCATGGACTGAAAACCTTATAAATAGCATACTTTTCTATAGAAGGATATTAATGGTAGCAAATACTACTGCCCAGTATTCTGCACCTTGTCTTAATAAAATATCTTGGAAGTTTTTCCAGATCAATTCCTTGGTGTTTTCTTATATCAGTGCTTTTTTGTTTGATTTGGTTTCCCTTTTTAACAGCTGCATGTTCCATTCTGTGACTGTTTGTACTTTATTTAACCAGTTCCCTATTAATGAATGTCAGGCTGTGCTATTTTTTGCTACTACAAACAGTAATTCAAAACTGTAAGTTTAGTTTATACTCATATAGGATAATTGGCTGAAGTGAGGAAGTGTAAGTTATTCAGGAATATAAAAATAATAATAATGTAAATTCGCCTAAAGATGACTGTGTCCGTTTTCTAGTGCTGCTGTAGTAGAAATGCCACATGTGGGTGGCTTTAACAAACATGATGTTATTTTCTCACAGTTTAGGAGAGTAGAAGTCCAAATTCAGAGTGCCTGCTCTAGGGGAAGACTTTCTGCCTACTCTGGAGGGAAGGTCCTTGTCTCAACTTTCTGCTTCCTTGGTTGCTTGGAGATCTCTTTATGATATCTATCTTATTCCATCTGGTCTCTGCTTGCTTGTTTAATCTCTTTTTTCTAAATTAAATCAGGTTTTTTTTGTGTGTGTGTGAATTGAGTGATAGTTTACATGGGAAAGCATCGGTTTCATTGCCATGATTACAATTTCCTCCATTCATCATCATTGAATAGCATTTGCTTCTATTTCCTATTCCTCTGTTGTTGTTTTTTTGTTTTGGATGCACACAAAACCTCTTAGGAATATATAATCATTTAAACAACCAACAGGAACATTCTGCAAGCCTGCCTCCTGGCCGCCAGCACACAGCCTTTCTCTTTCTGTGAGTCTAGAATCCTCATCTGCTCCCTCTTTCCATGTCTTCAGCTCTGATGTCACTGCTTCTTTGGATAGGGTCCCGTGTTCCACTTGTGCTCTTCTCCCTTGATGGTCCTAGGGTCATCTATTTCTGGACTGTAAATTTAACTGCTGCCCCCTTTTTGTTAAAAAACTTCTACCTTTATAGTTGTGACAGTCACAATTAGTCATAACAATTACTCACTATTGAATTATAAGAATCTTATCCCCATCTCTTTTCACCAGACCCATCTAGACAAGATGAAAACTATTCAGTGGGGATTCCACCTTCTCCTGCACACTCTGAAACTAAACTCCCTCTTGAAAACTTGTAAGCCAATCACTTTGTGTCTTTATAGCCCCTCCCCCCCCCAAAAATTTAGGCAGCCATTTGATCTCTTTTATGTCTCAAAAAAGATTGACTTACAGTACACTAATTGAAATACACCGTACACTAATCCTACCTCTTTAACATAACAAAGAAAACCCACTCCCAAATGGGGTTATGACAATAAGCATAATGGTATAAAGGTTAAGATTTACAGGACATTATTTTGGGGCACATAATTCAGCCCATTAAAGCAATTGTCTACTAACCAAAATGTCAGTGGCTTTATAACCTTGGAAGTTCTATTGACTTGTGAACTGGAAATGACTCAGCCTCATTGGGTTGCTTTTATGCTTTTAATTCAATCCATAACAGTAAGTTTCTCTTGGAGTGTAAGATGCATTCATTACTGATGAAACATTTTATGTTTCATTTAAGGCATTTTTAATATTTGGGAAACTAATATTAACAAGTGTAATATGGATTAATCATATACAATTGAGCTTTGTATTTATTGTGAGACTAGAAGTAATGAAACTTGAGAGGCTATCTAAGGTGCAACTATTAGTTTCTCCTTGTGTGGAGGAAAAAAGAATGATAAAAATTGAAGATACTTGGAAACAATTAGTCCATTGGACAAACTCACTATATGAACATCAGTCTCTCTTATCTGAGACCAGAAGCATTAGATAATGCCTAGCTCACATACCAACTTTTCTGAAAGGGCTCACATTAGAAAGTCCTGGATAGAGTGGGAGAAAATATGGACCAAAATTCAAAATTATAAAAAAGACCAGGCTTACTGGGCAAAAGTAGTCCAGGTGTGGTGTTATAGGATAAGCACTGGACTGCTAACCAGAAGGTCAGCAATTCAAAGCCACTAACTGCTTCTTTGAAACTTTATACAGGGTCACTATGAGTTGGAAGCGAGTTGACAGCACTTTACAATAACAACTGGTCAGAAAAAGACTGAAGGAACCCCAGACTGTGGCCCTTGATCACCCTTCAGATTTGGAACTGAAATCACTCCTGTGGCCCAATTTTCAGCCAAACGGTAGATAGGTATATAATGGGAGGTGATTCTAGTAAGGTATTGACATCATGAAATGATCAGCTATTGAAGACCAAGAGGGCAGCATTTACCTAAGGAGAAAGTTCAGAAAGGTTGGGAAGGAGGGTGGAATGCAAATAGGAACCACAGGGAGGAAGTAGGTTAGCTGTTGTTACATGGAAGGGGTTGCAATCACTGAAATGAAAGTATACATGAAAGTGTGTAATTTGCTTAATATATTATAAACTGATCCATCAGCTGTTTCACCACCTTCACTGAATTCTCAATAAAAAGCTTTTTGAAAAAAAAAAAAAAACCACTGAAACTTTAGCAGCTGTCAGAGTTGGAGCGAAGAAGAGACAGAGCAAAACTTGTGTTACTTTCATTTTTTTTTTTTTTTACTTCATTGACAATGTTTTTAAGCTTCAAGGTAAAATCCCCTCTCCCCTTGATAAATTACACTAAAACAGGTCACACAGTATATTTTTAGCTGCTTAAATTTATTACGTGGTCACTATTTTATAATCAGTAGACTACTTAATGGGAGTCCTGGTGTGGCGCTGTAGGATATGCACTGGATTGCTGACCACAAGGTCAGCTGTTCAAACCCACCAGGTTGCTGTAAGTTCGGACTACCATATAGCACTTAACAACAGCACGACAAAGCACTTAATTTTGACCTAAAGATTCTCTTTAACTTTTATTCATGTTAATTATATTAGTTAAATATAGGGTCCTTTGAGAAGTACCTATATTTTTAACTTCTATATCCTATTGCATGAAATAGACCTTCAGAAAATAACAATAGCATTTAATAAGTGCTTTCTATGTACCTGATACTATTCTAAGTATATTATATGTATATTCACTTATGTAATTATTTGTTGTTAGGTGCCGCGGAGTCAGTTCCAATTCACAACAACCCTATGTACAACAGAACAAACTGCCCGGTTCTGTGCCATTACCACAATTGTGGTTACATTTGAGCCCATTGCTACTGTCACTGTGCTAGTCCATCTCACTGGGGATCTTCTTGTTCGCTGATCCTGCACTTTGCCAAGCATGATCTCCAAGGACTGGTTCCTCCTGATAACATACATATTCAAAGTATGAGACACGAAGTCTCACCATCCTGGCTTCTAATAAGCATTCTGGCTGTACTAAATCCAACACAAACTTCTTTGTTCTTCTAGCAGTCCATGGTACTTTGAATAGTCTTCTTCAACACCATAATTTAAATGCATTGATTCATCTCTGGTCTTTGAGCTTTCACATATATATGAGATAACTGAAAATATCATCGCTTGGGTCAGATGCACCTTAGTCTTCAAATAGATGATCTTGGCTCTTGAACACTTGAAAGAGATATTTTGTAGCAAATTTTCCTTGTAGGCATGTGGATATTATCTTGTGACATACAGCATTGTACTTCAAGATATATCTTGTAATGTTCTTTTTGATGATGAGTTTGTTGTTCCCAGCATAGTAAGCTATATGATTGTCAGATTCATAATGGCCAGTACCAGTCCATTTCAACTCACTAATGCCTGGGATATTGATGTTTATGCATTCCATTTCATTTAGAAAACTTCCAATTTTCCTAGATTCATACTTTGTACATTCCAAATTCTGATTATCAGTGGACGTTTGCAGTTGTTTCCCCAAAGTTTGAGTTGTGCCCTCTCAGCGCGTAAAGGTCCTGAAAGCTTTTCAACTCTGCTTTGAGTCGTATTTGAGTGTTTTTCAACCTGATGCGCTCACCTTCTGGCACTGTATCTGACGATGTTCTGCTGCGATTTGTCATGTTTGTATCTTCCGACACTTGATCTGACAGTGTTCCACTGCTTGCTATTCATAAGGTCTTCAGCGGTTAACAAACTGAAAGTGGTCCACCTCTTTTTCTTTCTAGTTTGTCTCAGTCTGGAAGCTCCGATGAAACTGTCCACCATGGGTGACTCTTGTTATTAAGTGCCATTGAGTCGGTTCCGACCCATAATGACCCTGTATAGGGTTTCCAAGGAGCGACTGGTGAGCTTGAACCGCCGACCTTGCAGTTCAAACGGCTTTGCAGTCTGATTCATTAACCCACAGCGCCACACCAGGACTCCATGGGTGACCCTATTGGTACATTAATTACTTTTGGCATTACACAAGCCACCACAGTACGACAGACTGAAAGACGAGTGGCTGTATGTAAATCTTGTATAGCCCTGTGATGGTGATTATGTGCCGAGGAGTCAGTTCCAACTCATAGCAACCCTGTATAGGGCTCCCTAGGCTGTAAATCTTTATGGGAGCTGAAAACCTCATCTTTCTTCTGCGGAACAGCTGGTAGTTTCATACTGTTGACCTTGTTGTTAGCAGCCCGACTTGTAACCACTACGTTACCAGAGCTCCTATATTGCCCTATAAGTATTATTTATTATCATTGTGTTACATGTGAGGAAACTGAAGCAAGTCTAGGTTACAACTAGTACATACAGGCGGCATGTTATGAAAAAGCCAAGTGGTCTGGTTCTAGAGTTTGTCCTTGTAATTATTCTTTTATATAATTGTCCTTTATTCTCCGTTATTGTAGATCATTATTATTATCTATTTATTGGGGAGGAACATGCAGAAAAGTAAAACTGCTTGCTCAGAGTAGCAATATGCGTATTTTGTTGTTACTGTTAAGTGTCTTCAGGGTGGTTCTGACTGTAGCGACCTTATGTAGGGTTTCCAGGGAGCAGCTGGTGAGTTTGAACTGCCGACTTTGTGGTTGAAACTGACCTTGCGAGTCCAGTGCTATATCCTGCAGTGTCACACCAGGACTTTAATTTAGTGCTTTCAGTTCAAGAGTATTCGTAAAGATATTTGGGAGGAAGACAGCAGAGTCCCTCTCTTGAACTGTGAGTAGCAAAGCTAACAGTTAAATGTTGGACAGTGCTTTGGGTGGCAACTTCATATGTTTAGATTGTTTGCATCTTTCTGTTTATTTTATCTGTCAACTAGTGCCTTTTTGAAGTCCTGGTGTGGCACTGTAGGATAAGCACTCGACCACAAGGTCAGTTTGAATCTCAAGGTCAGCAGTTCAGACTTCCCCAGTGGTTTCTCAGAAACCCTATACAGAGTCACTGTTAGTCGGAACCAACTCGGCAGCACATCACAACATCCACAAAGTGCTTTTTTAACACTAGCAGAACAATTCACAAGGGACGGTGTGTTGTTTCAAAATACAGTGTCGTGAAGAAATAGCAACCAAGTATGATTATTAATTCACTGTGCTTAGTAGAAAGAACTTGTGTTTGCATTTCCATGCCAACTCTAGAAGTAACTTTCTAGGAGCTATAAAGCATTATCATGCTCAGCTTCCGTTGACTTTCATTTGTTTCTTTAATTTAACAGCAGGATTCTTTGTAAACATATTGGAGAGTTGAAATGCCCTTTCTCTTTAATAATTTGTCAGATGACTTCTCACAGGAAGGTGTCAAATTCAGAATCACATTGATAATTGAAGTAATTGATTGGGAAAGAACAAAGGAAGCCCCAATAAACAAAGGCCAAGGATTATATTTGGGGGAGTAAAAAGGAATATCTTCATTGTTAGCCAGTAGTCTGGTGTTTATTAAAGCATACCTTATCCGAGCTTTCCAGAGAGTTGTATGCAAAGGTGGGGGTAGCAAAGGTGGGGGTAGCAAATGGCGTGTGTTTACCCAATTGCTTCTCACTGACTTTTCTCATCTCTTGATTCAGCTACATACCTCTTCAGCAGTTGATTAGTTCACATCTATAAATCAGTTTGCATTTGTAAATATTTATCATCTACACATAAAATAAGGGAACTAGCCTGCATGTAGCTTATAAAATTAGTCTTATTTCTTAGTTACGCATGCTAGAATTCCTTGGCAGTGAGAAAGTACAGCTGTCACAATATGACAGAATATCATGATTCACTGATTGGGAAAAAATATATTAAATTATTAGGTGAATTCATTTGAAAAGCATATGGAATTTTTATAGGCTGAAATGCCTAACTTAGAGGAGTTCTAAAAGAAACATTTAAAAATAGAGAGTTGTGTCTTGAAAAGGGGTCTTTACCAGTGTGAAGTATAAAAGATTACTTTGCATTGGTAGATGACATAGTTGAAGGGTAGGCCAGGAGGGTTAAGGGCAATATCTGTATTACACAGCTATCTATTAATGAAATGTACATATTGTTGTTAGGTGCTGTTGAGTCAGTTCCAACTCAGCGATTATGTGCACAACAGAATGAAATATTGCCTCGTCCTGTGTGATCCTCAAAATTGTTAGGTTTGAGCTTAATTGCTGCTGCCACTGTGCCAGTTCATCTAGTTGGGGGTGGTGGTTCTTCCTCATTTACTCTAACCCTCCACTTTACCAAGCATGATGTCCTTCTTCAGCGTTTGGTCTCTCCTGATAACATGTCCAAATTATTAGAGATGAAGTCTCTCCATCCTGGTTTTTAAGAAGCATACTTTATTCATTTAAATGTTTAAAGGGCACATTCTGTCAGCCAGCCTCCTGCCTGCAGGTACATAACCTTTTTCAGTCCATGAGCCTCGAGCCTGCAACTGCTCTGTCTCTTCATGCCACTGCCTCTGCTACCTACTGCTCCATTCATGCTCTTCTTTCTTGATGGTCCTGGGATCATCTGTTCCTGCATGAAAGATTAACTACTCCCCCCTTTTAGTGATACATCTTCTACAATTACAATTGTGACTGACCATCACAGTTATTAATCCTGCAAATAATTACTCACAATTGAATCTTAAAATCCTCTCACCATCATCCCCTATCATCTTTCATCAGATCCATTTGGAAAAGTGGAGAACTATTCAATGGGGAGTCTACCCCCCTCATTCTGTAACTAAGTACACTCGTGAAACTGTGTAAATCAGCTACCCCATGCCTTTATAGCTCCCCCCCTCCATTTTTGATAGCCAGTGTCTAAATTTCTCATCCCTATCCTCAGTATACTGAGGAAACAAAGTTGTTCCTTGATATGAAGAATTCTTCCATTCTGGTAGGAGTTTTGAGGCACTGCATTCATAGGCAAAAGTCTAGTTCATCAAATTGTAGCAATTTGCACTTGTTCACAGTATCAAACATCTTTAAGAAGCGCTCTTGCTGCGCTTCTTCCAATACAGATTTGTTTGTTCTTCTGGCAGTCCATGGTTCTTTTAATATTCTCCTTCAGCACCATAACTCAAATGTATCACTTCTCCCATCTCCTTACTCACTGCCCATCTTTCACATGCATATGAGGTGATTGATATTACCATGGCTTGGGAAACACACCTTAGTCCTCAACTGCTATCTTTGCTATTTAATGCTTTAAAGAGGTCTTTTGCAGCAGATTTGCCTAATGCAACATGTCCTTTAATTTTTTTTTTTTAAGTTATCTTTTTTTTTTTAAGTTTTTATTGTGAACTGAGTAATAGTTTACATGGGAGATGGGAGAACATCGGCTTTACACCATCGTTTCATTGCAATGATTACAATCTCCTCCATGCATCATTCAGCAATATTTGCTTCCATTCCCTCTGGTTTTGTTTGTTTGTTTGTTTTCTGAGGGGGAGATGTACACAAAAACACCCTGGAATGTATAATAATTGAAACAATTGAAGGGCAAGAATGGCAAACAATTCTGCAAGCTACCTCCTGGCCACCAGCACCCAGTCCCTCTCTTTCCATGAGTACAGAGTCCTCAGCTGCTCCCTCTCTCCATGTCCTCATCTCTGCCTTGCTGATTCTCTGGATAGGGTCCTGTATTCCGCTCATGCTCTTCTCCCTTGATGGTCCTAGGGCCCTCTGTTTCTAGACTGTAAGATTAACTCCTCCCCCGTTTTTGTTACAATACTTCTACCTTTATAATTGTGGCAGTCACAATTAGTCATGGTAACTACACTATTGAATCATATGAATCTTATCCCCATCTCTTTTTACTGTACCCATCTAGACAAGATGAAAACTATTCAGTGGGGTCTCTACCATCCTCTTCATACTCTTAAGCTAAACTCCCTTTTGAAAACTTGTAAACCAGTCACATTGTGCCTTTATTGCCCCCTCATTTTAGGTAGTCACTGTCTAAGTTGCCAATCTCTAATCTACCCTGCATATAGAGGGGAGATAGGATTGATACTTGATGTGAAGACTCCTTCCCTCTCAGTTGGTATTTTGAGCTACTACATCCATAAGTATAGGTCAGGTCCATCAAATTGTAGCAATTTACCCTTGTTTCCTTTATCAAAAAAAATTTTTTTTTTTATCTTCCACTAGTCGAGTTCTGATTATCAAGCCATCGAGGCTAGGTCAAATGGGTACTGTCTGCAAGTTTGGGTGTTCTTGTGCATCTTCCCTCACTTCATATCAGCTTCACTCTCAGCTGTAGCCCCCCGTGGCTATGTCCTTGTCCATAGGCTCAGGAGTTCCCAAGTCTCACCACATTTTGGACCAGCCAGCCCTTCCTCTTCTCTCTCTCATCTTCAGGTTGATTGGAGTCTATGGTACGTGGTTGAATTTAGCCCAGACCTTCATTGCTGCCTTTCCCCCTGTTGAACTCACCAGTAGACCAACATGGTCGCCAGCAGGCTTACATGCCTGCTCATGTGTTCCCTTTGAGTTTCAGTCTTGGAGGGCGTCATTTGATGTCTTGAGTGTTGATTGTGGATTCAATCAGAGGCTGTATATACAGGTATGTCTTTCCCCCTCTTAGGTCTCAATTCGTTACCTAGTCTATTCTGGAGTTATAGATGACAGTTACAGCTGCACTGTATAGTTTGTACCAATAATAATAGCTAGTATTCTTGGATGTAAATAAAGTTTAGCGTACAATATCCTTTGAAACATATTTTAGTGTAGTGGTTAAGAGCACAGGCTTTGGGAACCAAATTGCCTCAATTTAGATCCTGGCTCTGACGGTAATTGTGGGACCCCATAACCTAATTTAGCTGTGCCTCCTTTTCCTCAATTATACAATAGAGGTAAGGGTTGTCATGAGTATGAATTGAGTAGTCAGGTGTTCAGAATAATGCCTGGTACATCATAAGATCATAGTAAATGTTAGTTAGACTGGAGACCAAATCAAATTAGGTTAAGCAAAAATTAGATTTCTTACAAGAATTACAGATGGTTCCTGGAACCCAAGAACACAGTCTTGCTTGGAACTAGAACCAGAAACTGGAAAGCTGGAGGAACCATGGCTTTCTTTCTGGGCCACATCCATCATTCATGTCTGCATTCTGCCCGTGTTTTCTATGCATATACATTTTGATGTGCATATGACCAAGGTAAATGTATAGTCTTAGCTTCTGAGTTGACATTGTTGTTGTTAAGTGTTGTTGAGTCGGTTCTGATTCATAGTGATCCTATATAGGGTTTCCAAGGAGTGACTGGTGGGTTTGAATTGCCAACGTTGCTGTTCAGACCAACCTTGTACTCCAGTGCTTATCCTCCAGTGCCATGACTTTGCTTTTGATCTGGTAGCCCACACTCTCAGATCCAATTTAAAATCCAGGAGAGCACTTGATTGCTCCAGCGTTGGTCAAGTGTCCATCCCAGTCTGTCCTTTCCTGGCCTTGGCAAGTGTGCAGAATATGCAAGCCATGTAGACATGACTCCAGAGGACCAGTCGTGTCAGGGATAGGGGATCATATTGGGTGAGGCAGAAGCCCCAGAAGTGCTTTTAAATAAAGTACCGATGCTGCTCTTCCCCTCCCCTGGTGATTCCGGCTGCTGCACAATGCCTTCTTCTAACAAGTGAGGGCACTTGAATAAGGCCTTCTAGCAAGATTCTTATCTCCTATATACAGTGGGTAGGAAGTGATAAAACTTTCTTTTTCAATATTTCTCCCTCCAGAATTTATTGTGCACATCTAGCAGAGAAATGGAGTCCTGGTGTGATGGTGAGGGTTAATGCGCTGGACTGCAAGGTTGGTTTGAATCTCAAGGTCAGTGGTTCAAGCTCACCAGCAGCTCCTAGGAAACCTTATTATACAGGGGTGAT
Organism: Chrysochloris asiatica; assembly: GCF_000296735.1. NCBI lineage: Eukaryota > Metazoa > Chordata > Mammalia > Afrosoricida > Chrysochloridae > Chrysochloris > Chrysochloris asiatica. The sequence continues at coordinate 6,393,188 of NW_006408568.1, read as the reverse complement.
ATGAATAGGAGCCGACTCAACGGCACTTAACAACAAGAGCAGGGAAACATGTAAAAAAGAAAAGTTACCTATAGTCCTGCTAACCTGCCACCTGCGCCTCCCTTTTCCTGTGCCCTCTTCACTTGTCCACATGGGAACAAGCAAACCTGATGACTTCTCTAGGCTGCACACAATCTGCTACTTTTTACTTTATTTTTATATCTTCTTAGGTAGATACATGAGAGGCCTACATTTCTGTTGTATTAATAAGAAAAGGGAAGTTTTGAAAGCTTATGGAAAATAACTTTGATAAATAGATAGTAGAATAGAGGAGAGATCCTCTTCTTTCCTGCCTGTCAGTATGCTATTATACTTGGAGGAGGGTAAGTCAAAAAGTATTGCTACAGAATCAAAGACACCTTTATTAAACAAGTAGATTAAGATGTGAAGCTATGGTTTCTTAACATATTCTCCATCTAGGTCAATGCATATCTGATGGCATCAAGAGATATTTCCATCTCTCTAACCCTTCCCTAGAGTCCTGGTGTGGCGCTGTGGGTTAATGCACCAGACTGCAAAGCCGTTTGAACTGCAAGGTCGGTGGTTCAAACTCAGCAGCCATTCCTCAGAAGCCCTATACAGGGTCGCTATGGGTCGGAATCGACTTGATGGCACTAACCACCACCAACAACCCTTTCCTGGTGCGGTGCTGTGTGTTAATGCGCTGGACTGCAAGGTCAATTTGAATCGCAAGTCTGGCGGTTCAAACTCACCAGCAGTTGCTTGGAAACTCTACATAGGGTCGTGATGAGTCAGAACCAACTCGACGGCACTAACTACAACAACCCTTCCCTGAAGTCTTCTGTGTTCTTTAATTTATACAACATCAAAACAGCAATTTCAACATCCTCAAGGGACTCAGTTTCCTTTTAATTGTTCTTTGGTTTGGGAAGCAGAAAGAAGTCTAAATGGGGAAGATCAGGATGGGCAGGGTAAGGTTTCCCAACACAATTCTCATAAGCTAGCCTTGCTCCTCTTGAAGAATGAGCAGATGTGTTGTCACTCTGGGAAAACTCCTCCACTCAGCTTTCCAGGCCTTTTTCTTACCAGTGCATTTAAAATTTTGTTAAAACTTTTTCCAGATTAGCCTCCATGATCACCCTATGTCTTCTTAGAAAATCTTATGAAGTTACTTGTTTGGGGTCCCGTAAACCCTGTATAGGGTTTCTGAGTAGCGGCTGGTGTGTTTGAACTGCCAACCTGTGGTTAGCTGTCCTTGTCCTATAACACCATACCAGGACTCCCTCTTAAGTATAAGATTGATTAGCAAAATCTGGGAAATATGGCCTTTGTAGTTTTAAGTAGAACATTACTTGAATTAATGAGCAATACAGTCTTGTTTTTTAAAAAAAATTATGAGGGCTCTACTTTAAAGAGCTGCTGATGTGCCTGTTACTTTTTGAGAAGCAGAGTGGCATAAAGGGCAAGAATAGGGCTTTAGTGTTGAACAGATTTGTATAAGAATTCTGCTTTGTTTTCTACTTTATGTGGTCTTGACACCTTGTATGAGTCACTTTATCTCTTGGAGCCACATTTTTTTCATCTATAAAATAAATAAAATAGTTACAACTTTAACAAGGTTCATGTTAAGAGTAAGTAAGATTTGTATAAAGCACCTGGCAGTATTTCTAGCAAATATGTTAGAACCTTTTACTTTCCGTCCTCTCCCCATGAATCTGTTAGTGTCTTGCTAATGAAGATGACTCTGGATGGAACATGTTCTGTTTTACTTCAGGTTGATATGAGTGGGAGTCCATTTGAAAGTTATACTTGGCATTTGTTGGGTTCATATTCATATTATAAATAGTCTTTTGACTTTGATTTTAAAGAAATGTACAGAAAATTGCAGTAGACTTGAAGAACAAGATGATTTAAAATTTTTTAAATATATTGTTAAAGGCGATAAAATATTTGTGGCTCTGGAATGGATAAGATCAAGAGATAACTACAGTATGGAAATTTATTCCAAAAATGATGACTTCAATTTATCAAGCAAACAAAGGACTAAAATTACTCTAAGAGAGGCTTGAAAATTAACTTCCTTTTTATGCCCTTTAACAGATTATCTACACCTGTGCTACGATGAGCAACAATAACCACTTTATTTTTTTATGTTTTATTGTAAATTATGTGATAGTTTACATGGGAGAACATTAGTTTTACATTCATCCTATCTTATATCATTTCATTGCCATGGTTACCATCCCCTCCATGCATAATCAACCAACCAAAGGGTATATTCTGCAAGCCTACCCCCCGGTTATCGGCACACCGCCCCTCTTCCTCTCTGTGAACAATGACCACTTTAGATATGAACTGTAATGAGTAGAAGTATAAATTGATATAGTCTGCCTGGAAAGTCATTTGACAATAAAATTATTCACAATCTTCCTTGTTCTAAAGTCACCCTGTGACCATTAATCCTACTTCTGAGCATATTTCTCAAGAACACTTAAAGTGCAGATTCAAATTTATGTACAACAGCCCTCATTGCAACATTGCTTATTTAAACTTATTTATCTACTCGTTACTGAGATATACACCAGTCATATGCACAGGTTTGAGTTGTACAGCTCAATGACTTTTTAACCTGTATATGTATTCCTACAGTATAGTGTGGGATAAGTACTCGACCACAAGGTCAGTTTGAAACTGCAAGTTGTTGTTGTTGTTAAGTGCTTTCAAGTCAATTCAGACTCATAACGACCTTGTATAGGGTTTCCGAGGAGTGGCTAGTGGATTTGAACTGATGACTTCGTGGTTCTCATTCCAGTGCTTATCATACAGCGCTACACCAGGAGTCCTGAACCATAAGTTAGACAGTTCAAACTCACCAGCCACTCCTCAGAAACCCTTTACAGGGTCGCTATGAGTGGGAACCAACACACTGGCACTTAACAACAACAACACCATAATACAGTGTAAGAACAACTGAGCAGCATCTGACCTTGTCTTACTTCAGGATGGGGAGAGTCACCATCAACAGCCCAAGGCTGACAGCGGCTATGAAATGGAGGTCAGACATACCTCTCCAATCTTTTACCAATTCTAGCACCAGCTACTCACCCACGGCACTTTGTACTTCTCTTCTGGATTCATCAGTTCATTAGAACAGCCACATAGAATTCACACACCATACTCACAGTTAAGTTCTCTTGTGCCTCTTCCTTCCTGCCCCGCTTCTGCCACTATCCACTTTCCTGGCTTCTAGCAAGATAGATTATTTTGATGGTGGTTATTATCAGTGGAATCATATACTATGTAGCCTTCTGTGTAAGAATTCTTTCAGTTAACATGTTTTTGAGATTGAACCATGTTAAATATTAATAAAATATTAATAAAATATTAATTTTTTTGTTCCATTGTATGAATAACCACAATTTGTTTATCTATTCTCCCGATCATAGACATATAATTCCAGTTTTTTACTATTATAGAGTAGGTGTGGGTGTGCATTTATTCTGCTTGGGATTCACTGAGATTCTGGAATCTCATAAGTTTATGTCTTTCTCCAAATTTGGGAAATTTTCTAGTTTTGGTGGATGCCACTAAGCAAGATTTGAAATACAGGAAGAAGTGTAGGTCTTGGAGGATAAATATGAGTTCCATTTTGAGGACATGTTGACTTGATGTTATATGGCAATGGAAATAAGACTTACGCTTGGTGAAGTGTTTAGTGCTGGGGATAAAGATTTAGAATTATCAGCCATAGGAGTAGATGAGATGACCCAAGAAAGAGCCTGTAGATCAGCATGTAATCCTGAAACCAACAAGGGTGGATGGAGAAGAGTTTATCTTGAAGGCTGAGACGGTAATTCCTTTTGTTAATTACTATGACTTGGTGTCTAACTCATTGTCTGAAACATAGGCAATGCTTATTAGTTATTGAATGAATTCAGTGGAAGTGGAGCAAGCAACAGCTAGTTAAGAGTAGAGCCAAAGAGTATTCTAGAAAACGAAGGTGCTCCAATGTCATTAGCCATTGCCCTTTGTCGGTTTTGGTCATGATGTGCTGTGGAGTCGGTTCCAACTCATAGTGACCCTGTACAAGGTTTCCAAGGCTATAAATCTTTACTGGACTAGAAAGCCTCATCTTTCTCCTGCGGAACAGCTGGTAGTTTTGAACTGCTGACCTTAAGGTTCACAGCCCAATTCATAACCACTACAGTACCAGAGCTCCTTCATTAGCAATCAGAAAGATGCAAATCAAAACCACAATGAGAGTCTTTCCCTCTAGCGCTACAGAGATTCTGGTGTTGCCATGGGCCGCCGCCCTGCCCGATGTTACCGGTATTGTTAAGAACAAGCCCTAGCCCAAGTCCCGCTTCTGCTGAGGTGTCCCTGATGCCAAGATTCAGATCTTTGACCTGGGTCGGAAGAAGGCAAAAGTGGATGAGTTCCCACTCTGTGGCCACATGGTATCGGATGATTATGAGCAGCTTTCCTCAGAAGCCCTGGAGGCTGCCCGTATTTGTGCCAACAAGTACATGGTGAAAAGCTGTGGCAAAGATGGCTTTCATATCTGAGTGCGGCTGCATCCGTTCCATGTCATCCGCATCAACAAGATGTTGTCCTGTGCTGGGGCTGACAGGCTCCAGACAGGGATGCGAGGGGCCTTTGGCAAGCCCCAGGGCACTGTGGCTAGGGTCCACATTGGCCAAGTCATCATGTCCATCCGCACCAAGCTTCAAAACAAGGAGCATGTGATTGAGGCTCTATGCAGGGCCAAGTTCAAGTTCCCTGGGCGCCAGAAGATCCACATCTCCAAGAAGTGGGGCTTCACCAGGTTCAATGCTGATGAGTTTGAAGACATGGTGGCTGAGAAGCGCCTCATACCAGATGGCTGTGGGGTCAAATACATCCCCAACCGTGGCCCTTTGGACAAGTGGAGGGCCCTGCATTCATGAAGGCCTTGGTAGCACTGACTTATGCCCTTCAATAAATTCACTGTGTCAATGTCAAAAAACAAAACAAAACAAAACAAAAAAACCACAATGAGATACCATTTCATTGCCACCAGGATGTCTAAAGGAGTCCTTGTGGCTCACTGGTTAAGTGATCATTTGCTAATTGCAAGGCCAGTGGTTCAAATTCACCAGCCACTCCATGGAAGAAAGATATAGTAGGCTGCTTTCATTAAAATTCTAGCCTTGGAAGTCCTGTGGGGTAAATAGGGTCACTGTGAGTCAGAATCAATTCTGTGGCAATGGCTTTTTTTTTAGGATGCTAAGATTCCAAAACCAGACAGACAGAAAGTAACAAGCATTGACAAGATAGTGAGGAAATGGAAACTTTTATCCACTGCTGGCTAGAATACAAAATGATATAGCCAGAGTGGAAAACAATGTGGTAGTGCTACAAAAATCTAAAAATAGAACTACCATATGATCCAGAAATTCCACTCCTAGATATATACCCTAAAGACTTGAAAGCGGGATTCAAACAGATCATTGTACACCAATTCGTTGTAGCACTATTCACAAAAGCAAAAAGAGAAACAGCCTAAATGGCCATCCAGGGATAAATGAATAAACAATATGTGGTAAGAGAAATTAAGTCCTGATACATGCTGCGCATTATGGATGGGAGTTGAAGACATTATGCCGAGTGAAATAAATCAACCACAAAAGGACAAATATTATATGACACTTACAGAAAAAGACAAGAACAGGCAAATGTATAGAGACCCAAGTTTATTAGTCGTGGAACCATGGTAGTGCAGTGGTTAAGTGCTCAGCTGCTAAGGGAAAGGTTGGTAGTTAGAACCCACAGCTGTTCCATGGTTGAAAGGTGGGGCAAGTCTACTCTGTAAACATTACAGCCTTGGAGACCCTGTGGGTTCAACTCTTATCTCAGTGGTAATGGGTACTAGTGATGGGAGGGAGTGGGGGTGCAGTTACTGCTTATGGAGTTTGGTTTACAGTGATGGAAAAATCACACTGGGTAAGGGTAGAGTTGCATAGCCAATTAATGTAATTGCTGTCAATAAGTTGTACATCTGTTGAATTGAGAGTGCAGTAATTCAGTAGTGCAGTGGCTCTACGGGAGAAAGATGAGGCTCTTTGTTCCTGCAAAGATATACAGCCTTGGAAACCCTCCATAGATAGGGTCACTGCGAGCCAGAACTAACTCAACAGCACTTAACAACAACAGCGTTGAATTGGCAGAAATTGTGTTATGTATTTACAACAATGACCAAAAAATAAGAGTAACTGCTAAGACTACTTGTGTACAACCAGGCACCTCATGGGATTTGGTTCCTTAGTTTTGGAGATGTTAGGTCATGGTTTTATGGGCTGATCTGGTTAATTAACTTGTTAATCTGTTCAGTGCTTCTGTTCTATCTCCTTGTTTGTTGTGTAGTGCCTGAGGTCTTAAAAACTTCCAATAATTGGTCTCTCTTTCCTTGGAGCAACAGAGGAGGGAGGAGAGTCAGGAATAGAAGGAAATGGAGTGTGTGGCTGATTGCCTCCATGAACCACAACCTCCTCTATGTGACCAGAACTCCATGGTGCCTGGCTATTTTAATTACTTTAACATTTTGATCAAAGATTCTATAGGAGAATCCTGTTCAAAAGGGGGGGAATGCAGAACAGAATTTCAAATTCTTATGGAGCTACTGAGGCTGGTTCAGCGCCTGAAAGTATTGCCCTGAGAGAATCTTTAAACCTTAAACAGAAAGTATCCCCTGAAGTGTTTTTAAACCAAACAGTAGTTTCGTTTTCGTAGTAAAGAATGTGTGCCTTGAGCATTGTGCTTTTTAAAGTTCTATCTATATAGGATCCAAGTGACAGCAACAACTCTTAAGATTAGGTGGGAACATTAGTGGAACAGCAGTGAGTTTATGTTAATGGAGGAGGAACAACTGGGAAAATGAAGGTGAGAATGATTGTATGACAAAAGAATGTAATCAGTGTCGTTAAATTATGTACATAGAAATTGTTGAATTAGCATATGTTCTGATTTGTATATGCTCAACAAAAATAAAAAACTTACATTTTTAAAAAAGAAACAAAAGAGTGATTCTTCTCTAATCCTTCAGAGAAGTCAAGCAGAAACGAATGAAAACAAGCTGATATTTTTGACAGACAGTCTTCCATGACTCTTTAGTTTCAGGAGAATGGTAAGGGAATAAAGCCAAATTTCAACAAGTTGAGAAGTGAATTGCGAAAAAGGCAAATAACATATATGGAACCCTATTGAGCAGACTGATCAGTTTTGCATCCCACTAGGCTTAAAATGAGTCATCCCAGGGAAGGGAGGACCTCATTATCACCAAGCAAGACGAGCAAGAAATGGAGCATGTCTTGTGAACCCAGTTTTCCTGGATTGAGAACCTTCTAGGCACAGGAGACAGAGAGAGGAACTATAACACTGGAGATGGTGTGTGAAAAGTAACAGCAGAGAAATGGTAATAGCAGAGTCAGCAGAACCATGAGACCAGCAGAAGATGGGAAGGTTGACTTTCCAGCTTATGGAGCCAGAAAGCTGGGCACCTTTGGGTAGGAGACTTGCTGGCTGAATGGGGTTGGATGTCTCCAGCACTTGGCAGAGCTAGGTTAACTGAGCCACGGGTTGAGAGAACTGAGCGCCTTCAGGTAGGAGGTTGTTGGAGTGGGCCATCTCTGGGCCTTTACCAAGGGAGTTAAAGAGCTTTAGTACTTTTGCCCAAGCAGAACAATGGCCAGGCTAGCCCAAGAGGCCCAAGGAGCCATGGAAAAGCCTGCCTGTGGGTATGTCCTGGAAACTGCCCTGACAAGAACTGTATCCTGAGTCCTTCCCGATTTTGAATTGTAAGCTACTGCTTCCTTAAATGAAGGAGCTCTGGTAGCGTAGTGGTTATGAGTCAGGTTGCCAAACTCAAGGTCAGCAGTTCGAAACTACCAGCAGTTCAATGGGAGAAAGATGAGGCTTTCTGCTCCCATAAGGATTTACAGCCTTGGAAACCCTGTGCGGGTCACTATGAGTCGGAATCGACTCCACAGTACTTAACAGCAACAACTTTCTTAATTGAGTCCTGGTGTGGCACCATGGGATAAAGCACTGGACCGTAAGGTCGATTTGAACCACAAGGTTGGTGGTTCAACTCACCAGCCACTGCTTGGAAACCCTATCTATACAAGGTCGCTGTGAGTTGGAACCGACTCAATGGCACTTGACAAATGAGTCCTGGAGTCCTGATGTGGCACTGTTAGATAAGCACTACCTTCATTTTTCCAAGTCTTATCCTGCTGCATTTCTGGCAAGGGTGGTGTTTACTCTTCCCAGTACCACAGAAGGGGCCTGTTTAGCCTCCTGCTGCCCTGGCCAAATGGTAGCTAAGTGCTGATTACAGCATCCTTGTTGTCTGGTACAGTGAAGGAGGTAGCAGGAAACACTGCTTGCCTGATTATGTAGCAGCAGTGGATTTTTTGTTACTGGCAGCTTGATAAATTTACTCTTTCTTTGCAGTCTGTAAGAACTTGACATGAATGTTTGAGACTGTGAAATGGTCGTAGAACCTAGTGAATCACTGATATATTCTTAAATCCTTCAAACTATGTGGCAGAATTGTCTGCTGGAAATAGCTGTAGACTAGTAATCAAATGAGCAGTGCTTTTAATGAGGCTCTAAGCTTCTCCTTATTTGATTTGGGGCAGATTTCTTTATTGCATGCCATCTTTATTCTCTAGAACTCCTGAGAGTAAATTTACATGCTAGATTAAAGGACATGTGAACCCCTTAGACATTTACGTGTATTAAGCCTATGACCAAGAAATAGACAACAAATTCTATTCCAATTTTTTTATTTGAAAAAAAACTTAAAGCAGCTGAAAAACTGCAAGAAAAGTACAACTGGCAACCTATACCCTTCACTTAGTGTTACCAATGATTGACATTAGTGTCTATCTAGCACCTTATCTTTTTAATCTTTCAAATTTGACCTACAGGAAAACTATAAAAATACGAGAGTTCCTTATACTCTTTACCAAGCTTTCCCTGATGCATCTTACATAACCAAAGTACTATCAAACTAATAATTAGTTCATTAGTATTGGCTTGATTGTTGTTGTTAAGTGCCATCAATCGGTTCTGACGCATAGCCACCCTATATAGATAGGGTTTCTGAGGAGCAGCTGGTGAGCTTGAACCACTGACCTTGTGGTTTAAACTGACTTTGCAGTCCAGCACATTAACCCACAGTACCACACCAGGACTCCATTGACTTGGTACTACTAACTAAACCATAGGCCTGATTTGAATTTCCCCAGTTTCCCAACTAATGCTCCTTTTCTAGCTCAGGAGCAAATCCAGGATCCTATATTGTACATAGTAGTCGTGTCCCCTTAGTTGTGTCCAATCTCTGTCACTTCCTTATTCTCTGTCTTGCTTGAACTTGACCAGTTATTTTGTACAGTGCTCCTCATTTTGATGTTGTTTGATACTTCCTCATGATTAAATTCAGATTAATACATTTTTTGCCAAAAATACCACATACTTGACCCTGTGTCCTTGGTGCATTGTAGAAGGAGGTACATGATGCTGTCTTATGGCTGGTGATGTTAGTCTTAAATTATATAGTGAAGGTAGTGGCTCCCAGGTTTCTCCACTGTAGAGTTTTCCTGTTGTAATCTTGTGAATTCAACACTCGTGGAAGCAGCAGTCAAGAGATCAGACGATGTATTGCATTGGGCAAATATGCTGCACAGGAACTTTTTAAAGTATTGAAGAGCAGAGATGTCAGCTTGAGGACTAAGGTGCGCCTGACCCAAGCCATGGTATTTTCAATA
>NW_006408568.1:6369198-6371189 GCF_000296735.1 Chrysochloris asiatica | reverse complement strand
TCTGGAAGCTCATCTGAAACCTGTCCACCATGGGTGACCCTGCTGGTATTTAAAATACCGGTGGCATAGCTTTCAGAATCACAGCAACTCACAAGCCACCACAGTACGACAAACTGACAGACAAAATGGAGACCAGAAGTATACTATTTCTGACACTTTCACATATGTATGTATGTATTCATTCCTTTTTGAGTTGGAAAAAAGGTGACTTCTTGAGTGGGCAGTGATTCGGGGTTTTTTTAAGCATAAAGGTTCTTTATATCTAGATTGACAGGGTTAGTTGTGGTTGTGTGCTACTGAGTCGGTTTCAATTCAGTGACTCCGTTTTGGGTTTCCAAGTCTATAAATTTTTAGGGGAGCAGAAAGCCTCTTCTTTCTCCCACAGAGAGACTGGTAGATTTGAACTGCTGACCTTATGGATGGCAGCCCAGCTTGTACTCCATTATGCTACCAGGATTCCTTGTTGTTGTTGTTAAGTGCCGTGGAGTCAGTTCTGACCCATAGCGAGCCTATATAGGGTTTCTAAGGAGCAGCTCGTGAGCTTGAACTGCCAACCTTGCAGTTCAAACGGCTTTGCAGTCTGGCACATTAACCCACAGTGCCACACCAGGACTCCTTAGGAGTTAGTAAACCTGCTTAAACATTTCTAAGAAGCCTTGATGATGTGTTAGTTAAGTGTTGGCCTATTAACTAAAAGGTCAGCAGTTCAAACCCACCAGCAGCAAGGCGGGAGAAAGATGAGACTGTCTGCTCTCGTAAAATTCAGTCTCAGAAGCCCTATGTAAGGTCTCTAGGAGTTAAAATCAACTTGATGACAGTGGATTTGGGGTTTTTTTTGTTTTTTGTTTTGCTTGATTTCAGCATTTCTAGATGAGAGAGTTTTGGGAGATGGTATCCAAATTCCAAGTTGCTTTGCATTATTATATAAAACCTTCTAAAATGTAGGAGTGTGGTGGTTAAAATATTGAACCATGGATAGATGCTTTGGCGTGTTTACTCCAAATGCAGCATAAGCCATGCTTCCCTTTGTGGCCATGGAATTTGTTGTCTTAAATAGGATCTTGTCTTTCCAGTTTTTCTAACACTAAGCACCTGCTGAGACATTCCGGCAGCTGAGAAACCTTTCATGGGCTGCCTTGTTTCACACTGTACCTTTTCTAAGAATAGTGAGTCACCAAAGAAATTGTTAAATTAAGAAATTGTCAGAAATAAGAAAGGCGTCACAGAAAGTTAAGAAATGTTCAAAAGGGTTTGGTTTTGTCAGTGGAAGTTTGATTCTGGTTTTTGTTGTTGTTGTTGTTCTTTTGTTTTCTTCCATCAAGTCTCCTAGAGGCATTCGATCTTGTCTGTTCATTCATTCTCCTTTGATGGCTTTCATAATAAACATCATTAGTGGCAAACTTGAAGAGTAAGTTAAGTGGCTTGCCCAGATCTGAAGTCAGTAAGATCCTATGTACAACTGAATTCTCCTGCTCCTAGAACTAGTTGTCAAACAGAAGTAAAATATGTAAGATTTTTAGTTAGACTGTAGAAGGAGACCAGCAGGACGAGGATCTGTTTCTGCTGCAAAGTGTTCCTTCCATACAGACTCTCTATGTCTCTCTTCATCTTAAAGGTGAACAAGAATAGTGCCCACTTCATGGTATGGTTTTGGGGTTTTTTTTTTGTTTTTTTTTTTTTGGTGGCATTTTTTTATTGCAGGATATTTGACATAAAGAGATACACAAAGGGATATAAAATTTAATACAAAAGAATGTAAAATTTAGATTCATATGGTCACACTCTACCTAGTTGTTACTAGGTGTCATTGAGTTGGCTCTGACGGATAGCACCCCTCTGTAAAACAGAATGAACTGCTTCCCTGGCCCCCACCATTCTCAGGATTGTTGAGCCCATTGCTGCATCTGCTGTTAACATAATGTTCTTTTTCAGGGACTCGCCCCTCTTGATAATATGTCCATAGTACTTGAGATGAAGTCTTGCCATCCTCC
>NW_006408568.1:6363154-6369098 GCF_000296735.1 Chrysochloris asiatica | reverse complement strand
AAGCAAAATGAAGTCTTTGACAACTTTAATCTTTTCTCCATTGATAAGAATGTTGTTTATTGGTCCAGTGGTGAGGATTTTTTGTTTTCTTTACGTAGAGAAGCAACCCATACAGAAGGCTGTACTCTTTGATCGTCATCAGAAAGTATTCGCTTTTAGTAAGCAAGGTTGTGTCATCTGTATATCACAGGTTGTTAGTGAGTCTTCCTCCAATCTTCATGCCACATTTTTCTTCATATAACCCAGATTCTCGGATTAATTGCTCAGCATACAGATTGAATAAATACGGTGAAAGAATACAACCCTGGCAAACACCTTTCCTAATTGTAAACCATTCAGTGTTCCCTGGTTCTGTTTGAACAACTGCCTCTTTGATATATGTATCGGTTCCTTATGAGCGCAGTTAAGTGTTCTGGAATACTCATACATTACAGTGTTGTCCATAGCTTGTCATGATCCACATAATCAAAAGCCTTTGTGTAATTGATAAAGCACAGGTAAACATCTTTCTGGTATTTTCTGCTTTCAGCCAAGATCCATCTGACATCAGCAATGATATCCCTTGTTACATGTCCTCTTCTGAATCTGGCTTGAACCTCTGGAAGTTCTCTATCAATGTATGTCTGCAGCTGTTTTTGTATTACTTTTAGAAAACTCTACTCGCATGGTAAAGTTCAGTGATTTCTGCATTCCATTGGATTCTCTCTCTTTGGAATGGGCACAGATATGGATCTCTTCCAGTCAGTTGGCCAGGTATTGTCTTCCAAATTTCTTGGCATAGATGAGTGAGTTCCTCCAGTACCTCCTCACTTTGTTGAAATTTTTCAATTTGTATTCCATCAATTACCAGTGCCTTGTTCTTTGCCAATTCCTTCAGTGCACCTTGGACTTTGTCCTTCAGGATCATTGGCACTTGATCACATATTACCTCTTGAAATGGCTGAACATCAACCATTTCTTTTCGTTACAGTGACTCTGTATATTCCGTGCATTTTCTTTTAATGTTTTCTACATCATTTGATTATTTTCCCAGAGAATCCTTCTGTATCGCAAGTCAAGGCTTGAATGTTTTCTTCAGTTCCTCCGGCTTGGGAAATGCTGAGCATGTGCTTCCCTTTTGGTTTTCTAACTCCAGGTCTTTGTACATTTCATAATACTTGACTCTCTTCTAGAACTGCCCTTTGAAATTTTCTGTTCAGCTCTTGTACTTCCTCACTTCTTCCATTTGCATCTCTACAATGGAGAACAAGTTTCAGTGTCTTTTGTCATCCATTTTGGTCGTTTCCTTCTTTCTTGTCTTCTTAATGATCTTTTGCTTTCTTCCTATATGATATTCTTGCTGTCATGCCACAACTCTTCTGGTCTTCGGTCTCTAGTGTCTAATGCATCAAATCTCTTCAGATGATCTCTAAATTCAGGTAGGATATATTCAAGGTCATATTTGGCTTGTTTTAATTTTCTTCAGATTTAGCCTGAATTTGCATATGAGCAATTGATGGTCTGGTCCACACTCTGTCCCTGGCATTGTTTTGGCTGATGATATTGAGCTTTTCCACTGTCTCTTCCCACAGACATAGTCAGTTTGATTTCTGTGTATTCCATCTGGTGTGGTCTATGTGTATAGGTGTCTTTTAAAACTTTTTTGAAACAACAAAGTACAGTTCATATTCACGTCCTCACTGCATCCCATACTAGTTTGTACTGTGCATATATTTTCATCCAGAATTCAAGATATGTTAATTTATTGCCAAAAATGTCTTAAATCTCCTGTACTTTAACCCATAACAGTTTTCCAGCTTTTGTTTGGTTGAGCTTTGTCTTTCGTGATACTAACATGTTGATGAGTCCAGACAGTTACTTGGCAGAAATTCCCTCCATTTGTGTTTGCATCCTGAGTAGGCTCAGGGGAGACTTTTTGGCAGGAGTAGACTCAGACTGTTGATTATATTCTCAGTGCTTCACATCAGTGGGCACCTATGTTAGTTTGTCCAGCCAGTTAGTGTTAAACGTTTATCACCTGGTTGAGCTGGTGGCTGCCAATATTTTTCCTATGTTATCTAGTTTTATAGAATCCATTGATATTTCTTGCAAGAATCAATTATTACTAAACCCTAAACAAAAAATACAGATTCTGACTCATACTGACCCTGTATAGGATTTCCAAAGAGCAGGGATTTGAACCCCTGACCTTGTTCCTAGCAGTCCAGTGCTTATGATACAGTGCCCCACCATGTATTTGCAAGCGTTAACCAGGTCTTAGATTTTGTAATTGTAACCTGCCTAAAATCAGATATGATATTCATAAACAGGAATTTCCATATTCAAATCATATACCAAAACACACTTACTACACACTAACGCTTTCAGTATCTGTGTGCTTTTTTTTGCCAAACTGGACAGATTGAAGGACATATGTACTATGTATGCCAATGTTAAGTAAGGTAAGGGTATTCAGGTATATAAGGTTCTTAGTTGTGTAGTTGAGAGTATGTGGTAGTTTTCATAGTACAATCATATTATACCCAAAGAAACGATTAGAATAAAAAAAAAAAGAAATGCTTAGAAAACTCCAGGCAACATTTGTAAGTGTTAGTGTGGTTGTTTCCAAGAATCAACAAACGAACTCTTTGTCGAGTTAATGGCTCTCCCCTAACACTGTATATATAGTTCTCTTTCTAAGGAACTCTGGTGGTACATTCATTAAATGTTTGGCTACTAACTGAAAGGTTGGCAGTTTGAACCCACCCAGCAGCCATTTTAGAGAAAAATCTGGCCATCTGTTTCCATTAGAGCTTAGAGATCCGTAAGGGGTAAGTCTCTGAATGATTGAAAATGTGACTCAACAGCACCCAACAACAGCAAAAGTGTTTTTCTTACTGCCTTCATTCTGTTCGCATGCACCATGAACAGTGCTGTGGGAGGGAAGCTTGGTGTTCATTTTTTTTTTTTTTTGGCACTTTCTGTTGGGGTCTAACCTGTACAGGGTTCACTGAGCCTCTTGGATGGAAGCCTTCTTATTTATCTTTGATAATGTTAGGGAAGTTTACTATTAGCAAATCTTCAAAACTTAGTCTCTATGCTTTTTTGGTTTGTTTCTTTCCGTTTTGGAATTCCATTCACACGTAAATTATTCCTCTTGGTAGTGTTCCACGTAATTCTTGAGCTTTTTCATTTTTCTTTCTTTTTTTCCTGATTATTCCTAAAACTAGTAATATTGCAAGGGATTTGCCTTCTATTTTGCTGATTCTTGTACTTACTCACTTTTTTTTTTTTGGTCAGTCCATTGAGTTTTGTATGTTTTTATTATAGATTATACCTATTTCTTATAATCTCTTTGAGGATCCTATACATAAGTCTTTTGAATTATTTTTAGGTAGTTTTATTTACATTTGTTTCTCAGAAAGGTTTTCTGCCACTTTATTTTGGTCACTTGCTTGAGCCATCTTGTTCTGCTTTTTTATATGATTTGATACTGTCTGCTGTCTCTGAGGCAGTGAAGTGTTAGCTTATTCATGGATTGATTGTAGGTTTGTTTGCTTTGTCCTGGTTTTTTGTTTTGCTCTGCTTTGATATATCAGGGTGGATGGGTTGGGCAGCCCCACTGGCCTCTAGTCTGGTGGCCCCGAAGTACCCAGGACCTGTCTCCAGGTGGGTGAGATAGCAGCTGTCAGTATGAATACAGGTCCCTGTTCACTGGTTGCGTGGGGTGACTGAGGGTGGATTGTCATTGGTACAACAGCATGGGACAGGTAGTAGCACTCACCAAGTGGACAGGGCAGTAGGCATGGTGGGAACGCTGCTTCTGCTTGGTGAGCAGGGGTAGGTGGCATATGAGCACAGTCTCCACCACTCACCAGGTTGACAGGCAGGAGTGAATGTCAGGAGTGTGAGATTGCAGTCCCTGCTGCTGACGGGGCTGGGTGGTGGGCACACTGCGGCAGAGACGCATGCTCTCCTCTACTCACCAGGTTGGTGGTGGATGAATGATAAGTAAATGGAAGGCCAGACGTGCTTTCTGCTACTTGCTTTGTTTCTTCTCAGTGATTATATAATCCCCTCTCTGCAAAACAGTTATCCTCCTTCCTCCTTGTGGCTCCCCATTTACATCATATTTACCACAAATGAATAAAGCAAAAACATTTGATGTAAACATACAAAACAAAAAACACATATTCATTTAAATGTCCAAATGGCACATTCTGCAAGCCAGCCTCCTACCTACAGGCACACAGCTTTGCTCAGTCCATGGGCCTACAGCTGCTCTGTCTTTCCATACCACTGCCTCTGCCACCGTCTCTGCTGTTGCCACTTTTCTAGATAGGATCTCATGCTCCACTCATGCTCTTCTTTCTTGATGGTCCTGGGATAGTCTATTCCTGAGCTGAAAGAGTAATTACTCCCTGTTTTTAGTTACACATACAATACTGAGAGATTCTTGAGTTATTTTCAGTTCATCTAGTGATTCTGAAAAGTGCGTAGGAGAATCCTTTTGGCAGACATTTTTCAAAACTAGGTAGTTAGGTGACTAATAGTGCCAGAGAATTCGGGGGAAAATATCCGTGCCCAGAAACGGAGCTACATGAAAATTCAGCACATTCCCCAGTGTAAGGCGTTATTGTATCTTCAGTTTAGACTTTGGATTGTGAGTAACTGGAGAGTAATTCAGGAGAATGGTGTCCTGTGGGCATCAACTACCACACAATGAGTAATTGCTAGTTTCTTGTATTTCTTCAAGGTGTGTGTCCCGAAATTTTTGTGTGTGTGCCAAATAAATAGAAAATTTTTCCATGAGGAAGATGGGAGGAAAAAATAAGTCATTCCCTTTGTTTTCCTCCATAGAAATTCTTTGTTTTGTGTTGATTTACTAGGCTTACTAGTCAACAGCTCAGTTTGAAATGAAGGAAAGAGAATATTATAGGAAAAGGCAAATTTAGTAAGTTTCTAGTTCAGACTGAATGTAAATGAATAAAGTGTCTTTACTGTTGTTTCTAAGTTGTCATTTAAACCTGGAACTTACTGAAACTTGGTTTTTGATGTACAAAATCAAACTACGAAACTCCTCAGTACAGACAAGTTGATTCTGACTGATAATGACCCTATGAAATACAGTAGAAGTGTCCCATAGGATTTCTAAGACTGTAAATCTGTACAGAAGCAGACAGCCTCATCTTTCTCCCGTGGAACAGCTGGTGGTTTTGAACTGCTGACCTTCAGGTTCGCAGCCCGATTCGTAACTGGGCTACCAGAGCTCCTTGCTTTGATGTATAGGAGGTTTCAAATGTTAGAATTACATAGCACCTATTTAGTGTCTCTTATGTTCAGATTAAGGTGCTTTGATTATACTGTGTATTTAGCTTGTCTGTTCAGCTTGCCCAGGCTTGATGAAAGAACTTAAGTGGTGTCTAGCTATGGCATTGAAGACACACATGGTTTCTTCACTAAGAGAAGCCTTAAGACAAATGTTTATGAACTGAAATTGTGTGTCAGAAGTTTTAGTATTCTAAAGGGAGTGTTTACACTTGGGGAGATTTGGTTTGTTCCTTTGTGTTTCCATGTCAGTGGTATCCCAATTTTGATTCAGTGTTGAGAGCAGAATGGTTTGGAGGAAACACACAGCAGTAACTGTTGGAAAAACAACAATGAATTTCTTCCTGTAAGGTACTCTTTCCTATACAATGTTAATAATATCTTTCGGAGTCTTAGTTGTTTCATGTAGAACTTTGTCAAATGTATTCTAATACCCGAAGAATACTAATAATGTTCTAGCACTTTATCACAAAACTGAGATTTAAAGGTAAAACATTAGGAAAATATAGGAATATATCTAGGAGAAACATGTTGTTGTTAAGTGAATCAGTTCCTACTTGTTAGGTGCCATCAAGTCCATACCAACTCATAGCGACCCTATGCACAACAGAACGAAACACTGCCCAGTCCTGGGCCA
>NW_006408568.1:6345251-6357824 GCF_000296735.1 Chrysochloris asiatica | reverse complement strand
GGTTTTTAGTAGTAGATTTGCTCAGCGCTATACATTGTTTGCTGACCGCGGCTTCCATGGGCATTGATTGTGGATGATCCCATTACCTAGTTGTGGTGGTGATTGTGTGCTGCAAAGTCAGTTGTGATTCATAGCAACCCTGTGTAGGGTCTCTGAGGCTATAAATCTTTTTGGGAGCAGAAAGCCATAGCTTTCTCCCATGGAGTGGTTGATGAATTTGAACTGCTGATCTTGCAGTTAGCCACCCACTCTATAACCTGAGACATCACCAGGACTCCTTCATTACCTAGTTGTTCATGGTATGGTTTTGAGGAATACATATAATGACACATGTAAAGCACATAACATTGTATCTGGAATATAATGAATACTCAGTAAGTAATTTAAAAATAGAAACACTCCTGCATGCATTAAGTCTGTACTCTTCGTCTTTTTCTTATCTTTTAGGTATTTCAGCCTCCTCAGTTCTGAGGAATAAGTGATGAATTAAAAATGGCAGGTTGCCCCAGTCTCATTGTGGGCAGCATCTGGAAACTTTGGGTTTCCTTAAAGCAAAACTAATTGGTTCCAAATAGCCCAAAGGAGTTGTAGATATATAAGGGGAGTTGAAATTGACAAGATGTTAAAAGGATTTTCTCTTTATATTTTCTCCCCATTATTATTTTTTGAAAAAACAGTGCCTTTGAAGATGAGACCTTGAAGCTTCGGCAGCTGAAACTGGATAATCAGGTGAGCAGTCACCCCTTTTGAAATAGCTAGATGGCTATACTGATGTGATGCTGATGGACCTGACTGTGAAGCTTTGGCAGGCAGGCCTAGAAGCTTGGAAAGCAAAAGGCTCTGCGGTAGTTCATTTAGCAGTGCCTGGAGTTAGCATTTGCTTGCTAATCCAAGGCTTAGGGCAATGACCAAGACTAAAGTACTCTGAGGACATAAGCAATAGAACTGTCCTTGGATTGATAATCACTGAAAATTCCTTGGCACCTTCCATAAGAAATGGAAGAATGTTCACATTGTATTTCTGTGTAGTCATTTGGTTCTGCTACCTTAACTAGTTCTCTATGCTATAATTTCATTTAACTACAAGATTGTTTCTTATCCTAAAATGCAGATCTGAACATGCTACTCTGCTGCTTAAAAACCCCCTTTGCCTACATACAGAGTCATTCCTTTCATAGCACTTACTCAGTTTTCAGTTACATGTTTATTGTGACTTACGTCTGTCTGTCTCCTTCACTAGACAAAGCACAAGAAGAACAGGAATCATTTTACCATTATGTTGTTGTTGTTATGTGCCGGGGAGTCGGTTCGGACTCATAGTGACCCTGTACAGGGTTTCCTCGGCTATAAATCTTTATGGGAGCAGAAAGCCTCATCTTTCTCCCATGGAACAGCTGGTAGTTTCGAACTGCTGACCTTGAGGTTCGTAGCCCAATTCCTAACCACTATGCTATCAGATAGCAGACCATTATACCAGATGTTCCTAGCTTCAGGCTGGGTACAAAATAGTCCTTCGTTAATATTTGAGTGAAGGAAGGCATAAACGAACACTTCTGCATTGTTACATGCTGTGGCCATCATGGTCAGGCAGCTTGGAACCTATACCAGCATGCATTGCTTTCATACTTACTTTTTCACATGATTTTTTTTCTAATTCAGGAAGTGTTTACCTCTGTCTACCTGTATTGCCAAAGTCTTGTCTTCTTTCTGTTGCTGGTAAAATTTATATAAGGAGACTTCTAACCCCACAAGTTACTTTTGGAAATGGAATTATTTAAAACAAGGGAGGAAACTAGTCTTCCTGGGATCATAGGGGAAATTCTGCGTGTATGTGTTGGTGTGGTGCTGTAGGATTAGCAGTGTACTGAGAACACCAAGGTCAGCCATTCAAACCTACCAGCTGTTCCTTGGACACCCTATACAGGTTCGCTGTGAGTCAGAATAGACTCAGTGGCACTTAACAACAACAACAGTATTATTCTGGAATCCCTGGTGTGGTGCACGCTGTAGGATAAAGCGCTAGATCATAAGGTTGGTTTGAACTGTAAGGGGGCACTGTTGTTGTTGTTGTTAAGTGCTCTCGAGTCGGTTCCGACCCATAGCGACCCTACACAACGAATAAAACATTGGGCTGGGAATTCGCATTATTTATTATGTTTTTTGCAAACAGATTAATATATGTTTTGCAAACAGATTCATTAAGATCTAATTCACTTACCATAAATAAGTTGTAGTTGTTAAGTGCCACTGAGTCAATTCTGACTCATAGCTACCTTGTGTAGGTTTCCAAAGAGCAGCTGATAGGTTTGAACTGCTGACCTTGTGGGTGGCAGTACAATGCTTATCCTATACTGCCACACCAGGACTCCTACCATAAATATACACCTATACAAGGGCACAATTTAATAGTTTTTTGCATGAGGGGACTTCAAAAAGTTTGTGGGAAAACTCCATATCTTTCTATTCCATTTTCCCATGAACTTTTTGAAGCCACATTATGTATATTTTATATGACATATTTGGTATTTAGCATATCCACAGAGTTGTTCAGCCAGCACTACAATTGAGTTTTTGAGCAGGCACTCCCTATTTCCCCTTGCACCCAGCCCTGTTACTGTTGTTGGTGGTAGGTGCTGTGGAGTTGGCTCCAGCTCACAGCGGCCATATGCAAAACCAAACACTACCTGGTCCTACACCATCCTCACAATTGTTGTGAAGCTTGAGCCCATTGCTGTTACCACTCGCAGTCTTTTTGGAGGTCTCCCTTGTTTTTGCTGACCCTCCATCTTACCATGCGTGATGTCTTTCTCTAAAAACTGGTCCCTCCTGATAACATGTCCAAAGTACGAAAGAGGAAGTCTCACCATCCTGGTTTCTAAGGAGCATTCCTGCTGTACTTCTTCCAACACAGATTTGTTTGTTCTTCTAGCTGTGTATAGTATTTCCAGTGCTCTTCTCCAACACCACAATTCAAAGGCATCACTTATTTACAGTCTTCCTTCCTCATTGTCCTGCTTTTACATGCATATGAGCCAGTTGAAAATACCCTGGCTTGGGTCAGGTGAACCTTAGCCTTCAGACTGATGCCTTTGCTCTTCCATCTTCTGGTACTGTATCTGAGTGTTCTGCTGCCATTCATAAGGTTTTCAGTGGCTCAGCATTCAGAAGTAGTCCCCCTCTTCCTTCTTTCTAGTCTGTCTTAGTCTGGAAGCGCTGTTGAAACTTGTCCACTGTGGGTGACCCTACTTGTATTTAAGATAGCAGTGGCATAGCTTCCAGTAACGCGCAGCCACCACAGAACCACAAACTGACATAGGAGTGGTGGCACCCAGCCCTAAATAACCACTAATCCACCCTCTGTCTCTGTGATTGGGACCTGTGTGTTGTATGTGTCTCATATCTGACTTCTTTTGACTTGGTGTAATGTTCACAGTGCTCATCCATGTTGTAGTACATGTTGGCACTTCATTCCTCTTTGTTGTTTTATGAATGGATAAATAAAATGTGGCATATCATTGTATGGATATGCCACATTTTATTTATCCATTCATACTTTGATGGGCATTTTTCACTATTATAAACAGTGTAGCTATGAACATTTGTGTACAAGGTTTTTGTGTGGACATGTATTTTAATTTTTCTTGGGCAATAAATATACCTAGGATTAGGATTGTTGGGTCACATGATAATTCTGTTTTAACATTTCAAGGAACTACCAGACTGTTTTCCAAAGTGGCTTTATCATTTTACATTCCCACCAGCAGTGTATGAGTGTTCTGATCTATCCGTGTCCTTGTCAACACTTGCTAGTTTCTGTTTTTCACATTTTTTTATTATAGCCCTTTTATATGAAGTGGTATTTCCTTGTAGTTTTGATATGCATTTACCTAATAACTAGTGATGTTGAGCATCTTTTTATGTACTTAATGGTTGCTTGCTTATCTTCTTTGGAGAAAAGTCTCTTAGAACTTTATGCCCATTTTTAAATTGGGTAACTTGACTTTTTCTTAAAATTTTTAAACTATTCTGAATCCAAAGCCCTATCAGATACATGATTTGCAAATATTTTCTCCCATTCAGTGCATGGGTGGTTTTCCTTTTTTGTCTTTTTACTTTCCTGATGGTATCATTTGCAGCCCCAAAGTTTTAACTTACCTAATTTTTGCTTTTGTCCTTTGCACTATTGATGCCGTATCTAAGAAACCATGGCTTAACCCAAAGTTACAAAGACTTTCTCCTGTTTTCTTCTGAAAGAAAGCTTTGTGGTTTTAGCTCTTCACACTTTGTCTGATCCATTTTTAGTTAATTTGTGTTTGTGGTGTAAGTTAAGGATCCAACTTCATTATTATCCATGTGGAGATCCAGTTGTCCCAGCACCAGTTATTGAAAATACTATTTTCCTACCTAATATATTGTGCTTTTATTTTCAGTAGTTTCACTAGAGCGTGTTAACTGGCTATAAAAAGTAAAGATGTTTAGGTTCTTCCAGTGACATTACTCAGACATGGATACACATTAGGTAAAGAACATTTTTATGCCATCTGGTGGAAAATAAATTAAAGTACAATACAGTCCCTTTGGACAAGATTTTCCATGCCCTCCAAAGACATGCAATTACCAGTGTGTACTGAATTGATATTTTAAGAAATCTGGTTTAAAGCTTTTGGTCTTTCATCCTATGATTTCCCATGTGTGTCAGGGAAGTTGGTCGTTTTTAGGTAAACCATTCTGACCTTGTCAATTGTACCTTGTGGCCACTTTATTCCGCGAATGTCATAATGTAACTCTAGCCATCATCTTCTTGAGAGTCCCTGGATTATGAATGAATTCTGTTTATTATGAATGAAGTCTGTCTTTAAATTGAATTTGTAAATCAGTTGGTATAGTTAGATACGGTTCATATCTAATGTCAGTCAAATGTTTGTTTTAGTAGATAATATATAGCGTTCCTTTCTAGTTACAAAAAAAAACATTAAAAAAATACTTCTGGATACCTTAAAACAACATTAGAATAATCAATAATTATTATGTGTTGCTATGTGTTGAAAGTAGTGCCTATTTATTATTACGAAACTTTAAATTTTTTTAATATACTAGAGCCATGGTGTGGTGCTGTAGGAAAAGCACTAGACTGCTATCTACAAGGTCAGCAGTTCACACCCAGCAGCCACTCCATGAGAGCAAGATAAAGCTTTTTACTCACTTAAAGATGTACAGCCAGGGAAACCTTATACAGTTGGGTCGCTGTAATTGACTCAGTGGTAATGAGTTGGCATGAGGCTTTACAAGGGTTGCTTTGTAACTATGGGTTGTATGTTAGGATGTCTATAACCAGGGACTGCCTGTATTTGAGAATCAGTGAAACCAAGCTATCATCAACGTGAGGCTTGCCTGAGCTTTATTATTGTATTGAATACTGTCCTTTTCAGCCCATTGATAGAAACATTTTACCCTATCTAGTCTCCTTTTTTTCAATCATCGTTTATTTTGGCATCACCATTCAATATTTTGTCCCTAGGTGGTAGTAAGACATACCACTGTAATCTGGAGAAGAAGAGTATTATGAGTCATTGTTCAGTTCCCAAGAGAATTGAGAATTGAGAAATTTCAAGGTGATTAAATTTTAGTTTATGTGACATAAAATCCTGAAGGTAACGTATTTCTGTTAACTGTAAGTCACCTAACAATTAACTGGCTCTCTTCCTGAGCCCCCTAACTTTGTAAGAAGGCTTTTGTTTATCTAGCCTCATGTAAAAGCATTGTTAGCTTTTTAGGGAAAAGTGAAATACAAATAAACTATGAGTCGACATTGTTGAATTCAAACTCAATTAGTACCTTCCTTTCTTCCTCATCTAGATGATGTCAGGGTGTTAAAGTGTTGAGTCAGGTGACAATTTTCACCAAGATGGTAATTTTCTAATATGTAGGGTTTTTTTTCCTAACAAAATTGGTCGATAGTAGGATATATTTAATGCAACAGTATAGTAATTGTGATCTTGAAGTTTAGTTTGGACCTACTGTTTTTTCTCCTAAGTTGTTGATCTAAATGAATTTGGTTGGTGTTGAAGTTAAAACAGGAAGGCTTCACCAGATACCTTGGTAGCATCACTGTGATCCAGAGTCTAGTCCTTACTTTACAGGTCTAGAAACTTGGTTTTGTCAGTGAACATAGATAGAACCAGGTTCTTAGGCACCGTATCACTCTAGCAAACTCACAGTTGTTGTTAAGTGCTGTCAAGTCGGTTCCGACCCATAGTGACCCTGTATAGGGTTTCCAAGGAGTAGCTGGTGAGCTTGAACCAGCGACCTTGCAGTTCAGACGGCTTTGCAGTCTGGTGCATTAACCCACAGCACCACACCAGGACTCCGTAGCAAACTCACAGTAGTCAGTTGTAAAATTAGAACACCAATTTGCTAATTTACATTGGGAACGTACTTTTCCTGTGTGTATTTGTCTCTACTGTTCTGGATACTCTATTCCTGGGAATAGTATACTTAAGAAGTTCAACTGAAAATGAGGAGACTGATCCATAAGCAAGGAATCAGTTAACAAAATTAGATAGTCCCAAAGGGTACTTCATCCAGAGTCCTGGTGTGGCGCTGTGGGTTAATGCGCCAGGCTACAAAGCCCTGTGAACTACAAGATCGGTGCTTCAAGCTTACCAGTCGCTCCTTGGAAACCCTATACAGGGTCACTATGTGTTGGAACCGACTTGACGGCACTTAACAACAACAAAAGGGTATTTCATCTAGGCCATGAAGAAGTCTTCTATAGTTTATTGCTTTCAGACAGAGGCAGCTTTCCCAGTGAACAGAATGCTCTTTTTCAGTATTTTTCTTTCTCAGAGAGTCTAGATAAGCTCTGTCAAATTCTTACTCCCTTTTTCTAGATCACTAGTAAAATACTCCTTTTATAGAACTGTCTTCTTTTACAGATGTTAACAAAATGGATCAGGCTGCAATTTGTGTGTTTGTTTCACCGGTCACAGCTATGAGATTTCATGAAGCCAAATAGCTGTGGTCAGATATATAAGATGTATTTTCTAGATTTCATATTTACCAGCTCTTCAGGTGAGTTACTTCTGATTCATTATATTAGACTTCTTGGTTGCTAGATGGACCTTCCCTCATTGCCAAGTTTGAGGAGGAGTGCCTCATGACAGCCTCCTGTATCTGTACTTTGTGTTCCTATTACAACAAGATCCTTTTCCTCAGAGTACCTCAGGTGGTAAACTCAAAACTCCAACAAGTATGTCCTTCCAGTTTACTCCAACCCTCTGTTCATTCTTAATGGTATTGTCCATCTTTGTTCTTTGGGTTTTTTTGTTTTGTTTTGTTTTGTTTTTTTACAAAAGTTGAGTAAAAAGAAATAGCTCTATTTCTCCTGTGTCTTCTGAATTTAGTTGCATACCTTTATAAGTCCTTTTCAGAAAAAACACATTTCCTTCCCTGCTGATAATCTTAGCCCTTGGAGTGACTTCTTCTAGCATCTCTTTTCTGAAGCAGTGTTGTTGTTAAGTGCTGTCGAGTCGGTTCCGACTCAGAGAAACCCTGTGTAGGGTGTCCGAAGCTTTCAATCTTGGGGGAGCAGAAAGCCTCATCTTTGTCCTGCAGACCTTGTGGTTTGCAGTCCAATGCTTATTCTGAAGCAATAATGGGAAAAAGTGATATGGCTATGAGAAATAGTAAGTTACGTGACTTTTTTAGATTTAGCTTTGGGCTTGGCACTTTTTCTATTCTAAGATAACCTAGAATAATTTCTCTGTGTTACAAACTCTTGCTTGCTAAAGTTTATAACTATGCTATATGATGGTGCCTTCTTTTCCATCTCATTGGGTATTCTCATTGGCTCTCATGCTTTTTTCTTGAGTTTTCTCACGCCATATTCCTTTACATGGTTTTTCTTCATAAACTTGAATGCCTTTGATTTAAAGTGTTCCACTTTCTTTCTTCTTACTCTTGGCCCTAATTTGTTTGATTTCTATTTATGTAAAATGAGCAAGAAAATAAAATCAAAACTTATTTATCTTTAGCTGATTAAAATATAAAAATAATTTGGTGTTTGTTGTTGTTATGTGCTGTGGAATCAGTTCTGACTCATAGCAAACCTGCACAGGGTTTCTGAGGCTGTAGATCTTTATGGGAACAGAAAGCCTCATCTTTCTCCCGTGGAACAGCTGGTAGTTTCGAACTGCTGACCCTGAGGTTAGCAGCCCAATTCGTAAACACTACACTAATTTGGTGTTTGTTGTTGTTATGTGCCGTGGAGTCAGTTCCGACTCATAGCGACCCTGTACAGGGTTTCCGAGGCTGTTAATCTTTATGGGAACAGAAAGCCTCATCTTTCTCCCGCAGAACAACTGGTAGTTTCGAACTGCTGACCTTGCGGTTCACAGCCCGATTCATAACCACTACGCTAATAAAGGATAATAAATTTTTATTCCTCTATTTACAAAGGTAAGAAAATTTGGGAAGTACAGGAAATTAGAAAAAAAGAAATAATCATCTATATTCTGCCACCCAAAGAAATCACTGTTTGTGTGTTCCTCCTCTTTTAACTTAATGCATCTGTGTTTATAAATTTTAAACTGTGATCATGTTTTGATAATAATATGGGAATTACCATATATTTTTTCAGTAGACTTGAATCATAGCCTCAGTTGGCCTAGCAGTGTATTGCTTGGTTTTAAATAGATCTTTATAAGTATTTAATTAAATACTTATTACATGAATGAATGAATCCTTGCTCCTCTTTGTGCTCCAATTTTCCCAGTTCTTAAGTGGAAAAAAATAATTTACAAGAGGTTTTGTGAAAAAAACAAGCCGGAAATGTAAGTAGCTAGATTTGATCACTACTTTGCTGACTGAGGACACTTACTTTTTTCTAGAGAGCACTGCTGGAGAAGAAGCAGAGGAAAAAGCGCCTTGAGCCACTCATGGTGCAGCCAAACCCAGAAGCCAGACTGTGCCGCTCAAAGCCAAGAGGTAGTGAGGAGCAAACGCCTTTAGTGGCACCTCATACCCCTCACAATGATGTCATCCTACATGGTGTGTATTTGGGCAACGTTCCTTGCTACAGGGGTGCAGTTCCCACAGGTCTAGGAGAGGGCAGGAAGATTCTCAAAGGGACCAAGGGGACACTATTACCACTGTTACTAGGTACTTGCATACATCCTTGTAATCACATAGGGCTGCTTTTAGTTAGAATGACAGGATTGTATTAATTAATGGAAGATATCGCAAATTTATGCCCATCCTAGAACTGAGGTTTTGGATGCCAAATGAATTAGTCCAGAATGACCTATTGAAGGGGCTTACAGCCTTACTAATGAGTCCTGGTGATGCAGCAGTTAAGCACTTGGATATGAACCAAAAGGTTAGTGGTTTGGATCCTCCCATTGGCTTAGTGGGATAGAAGACCTGGAGGTCTGCTTCTGTAAATATTATAACCAAGAAAACCCTATAGGGCAGTTTTCTGTCAAAGGGGATCACTATGAGTTGGAACCAACTCATGGCACTCAACAACAATAGCGGCCTTGTTTTATCATGGCAGAGGTTACCTGCGAAGCCAGGAGGAATGAAAAAGCATCCATTTCCCCAAAACATCGAACTCTGTGATTGTATTGGGAGACTAGCAGGAATAGAAATAAGAGCCTCTGAATCAAGCTCCTAGAGCTACCAGTTGGAATAGGATCTGTACAATGGAGGACCTATCTTGTTTTCTTGGTTACGTTCTTAAGTGTCTAAAGCACAGCTGTGTTACTTTAGAACCAGTCAGAGCATGTTAATAAGATGAGCACCAGCGCTGGGCTGCTGTGCTAACACGTATCCTGATAGATCAGATGTTAAGGAAGGAAGAGCTGTGAAATTCTCATTGCATAAACTGCAATCACCCTCACAATGGTCAATAACACTTCCCTCTTTTTTCTTTCTTTCGACCTTAGGCATTGATGGTCCAGCTGCCTTCCTGAAGCCAGATACCCAAGATTTGGAAACCAAACTTCATGTCCTGTCAGTAGGCTCTTCTGCTACAGAAGAGGACACTGAAGGAAGCATTGATGGGGAAAGCACATTGGATATGGCTTCCAAGCCAGATCTTCAGGAGATTCTCCAAAAACATGGTGAGGATTGGTAGTTTTAAGGCATTTTGTCTTCTTATTCATTTGTAATCTTTTCCTTTACTTTCATTGTAGGTTAAAGTTGATCTGGGTGATTCACCATTGCTTGTAGTGTGGCTTAGGGCTTGACATTATTAAGCATCTTCGGCATCTGCATATTGGTCATTGTCAACAGTGGAAGTATTTACCTTGTTACCTGGAAGAACTGGCCAGTTCAGGTTGACTTGAGCCCAGAGAGATGACCATAGAGAGTTAAATGGACTTTAATTAATTATTGGGCGGCTAACTGCAAGGTCAGCAGTTCAAACCCATCAGCTGCTTCTCAGGAGAAAGACAAAGCTGTTGGGTCCCCTCAAGATTTACAGTCTTGGAAACCCTTATATAGGATTGCTATGAGTTGGAATCAACTTGATGACAGTGAGTGGGTTATAGGCCATATTACAGAATTTCTGCTCTAGCTGGAGTAGGAACTTATGAGGGACTCTAAACTGAAGAATGACATGATCAGATTTGAGCTGTAGAAAAAGTACTAGGCACCATAAAGAATGAATTGGAGAAGGGCAAGTCTGAAAGTAGGAAAACTAGTTAGTAGATGGTTTGGGTCTGTGTATACTGTGTGTTGTGTGCAAGAATTGCGAAGCAGGGAAGAGACAGAATTGCTCAACTAGAGCTGTGAGAAGGAACAGGAAAGGCATTGGGAGGAGGTGGTGAATGAATGGTGAAGTATGCACATTTTCTGCTGTGCTGACCTTAGCTGTGGAAGCAGCTGGATCCTAGCATTTTGAATGTTTGCTGTGTCAGGCTCTGGACGTGTATTAACTCAAAGAATACTTACAACAAAGTATTTGAAATGCTGAGAGGTCTGTATGTCTTAGACTCTCCATTTCACAGCTAAGGAAATTAGTGGTATAAAGATGGTGGTCAAAAAGTTCTCCTTAAACCTTTAGTATAACCATATTGGACATATTTGCTAAACTGACACTTCTTAGAATTTAAAGAAGAGAACACTTAATGGGTGTAAGATGCAACTTGTTCAGATATGAAAAGCATTCATTCATCTGTGACTGAAACACCATTTCTGAGAGAAAATAGAGTTGGCATCTTAGTGGGCAGGGCAAAAAAACAAGCTAGGGGATAAAGAACTAGACTAAGAATCAGAAAATCTCATCCTACCACTTTTTTTTTCAACCAAGGGAGCTTTATTATCTTTCAACTTTGAAACCTATTTGCAGCATACCTGAAACCTTTTATAGTCCTTTAATGAAAATAGAGGGAACAATTGTATAGTTCCAAACTCTTTACTGATTTGGCTTCATGTGAGAATCTTCAAAATTATCTTTTCAATAAAGGACTAAGTTAGATACGGCATAGTGTTTAAGGCACATAAGAATTACATGTTTCACGGTAATGTAAGCAGAGCATAGGAAAAAAATAAAGAACTTGGGTTGTAGTCTCTCTCTCTTTTTTTTTCTATCTATTAACCTGTGTGATTAGATACATAACTTATCAGGGTCTGTCTCTCCATTGTCAAACAAGGCCACTAGCCAGTCATTCAACCTCTATGGCCTTCAATACCAAATGGTTATAGGATGAGGACATTCCATCTACTGTAACAGAAAACAGTTCTTTTGGAATATATTTATTTTAATATTTACAAATCTTAAATTTATTTCTAATTCAAGTTAATTATTTATTCACTGTGACTTCATTAATTCTTTATAAAAATTGAAATAGAGATTTAAATAAAGATAGCTGTGTATCACACTGTTGTTGTTGTTGTTAAGTACCATGGAGTCAATTCCGACTCACAGTGACCCTGCACAGGGTCTGCGAGGCTGCAAATCTTTACGGGAGCAGAAAGCCTCATCCTTCTCCCATGGAACAGCTGGTAGTTTTGAACTGCCAACCCTGAGGTTCGCAGCCCAATTTGTAACCACTACACTACCAGAGGTCCTTTGTCTCACACTAAACCCCAAATAATAAGATGTGAAAATTAATAACAAATTAAATTATGTATAACTTAAAATTTTGGTTTCCAAGTTGTAAAAGTGAAGCAGAAATTATAGGATCCATTTTCCACTATTGTTTCTGGCAGACTAATATTGTTTTCCAATAGCCTATGAGGAGCTCTGATAGCGTAGTGGTTACAAATCGGGCTGCTAACCTCAGGGTCAGCAGTTCTAAACTACCAGCGGTTCCACAGGTGAAAGATGAGGGTTTCTACACCTGTAAAGATTTACAGCCTCAGAAACCCTGTACAGGGTCACCACGAGTCGGAACTGACTCCATGGCACGCAACAACAATAATAGCCTATAAGGTGTTTTTCTTCTTTCAGTTCCTTGGAACTTTCAAAGAGAACAATAAATGCCACAATATGTTCATCCAAACATACAGAGAAATTAATCTCTGAGATTTGATTTCTGTTACTGTGAAGTTCTTCTGTGTCTAAGAATG
>NW_006408568.1:6317962-6344496 GCF_000296735.1 Chrysochloris asiatica | reverse complement strand
ATGGTGGTGGCGGTGGTGATGGTGTGCCATCATGCCGTTGAGTCGCTTCCTGCTAGGAGCGACTCTGTATATGGCTTCCTAGGTTGTAAATCTTTATGGGAACAGAAAGTCTCATCTTTTCTCCTGTGGAGTGACTAGTGGGTTTAAACTGCTGAATTTGCAGTTAGTAATCCAGTGATCATCCTACAGTGCCACCCAAGGCCCTAGTAGAAAAAAATTTAAGATACATACAATGATTTGCAATAACAAACAGGCACTACTTTGCAACATTAAAACATTATTATTATTGTATTATTATGTTAAGGTTGTTTTAGTGTATTTGGAAGTGTTTCTTTAATGTTTTTAATAACTTAGAAAGGAACATTATATATTAGATTTATTCCTAGGGACTCAATATCTTTGATTCTATTGTAAATTGTATCATTTTTTTAAGTGCTCAATTTCTAAATTTTTATTGCTTGTACTTAAAAAAAGCAATGGACTTTTGTGTATTGATCTTTTATTCAGAAATCTTGTTAAGCCCTCTTTATTTATCTACAGATTCTTTTGGATTTTCTGCATAGAGAATCGTATCGCCTATAAATAGTAAATTTAATTTCTTCCTTATCAGCCCTTAGGCCTTTTCTTTCTTTTATCTTGCCCTGTTGTGCTGACTGTGTTCTCTAGCTCAGTCCTGAATAGAAGTGGTAATGGTGCACTTCCTCGTCTTTTCTCATCTCATAGGGAAGCTTTCAAAGTTTCACCTTTAGGTATGAGCTTGCTATTTATTTTAAATATCTTTATCAGATTAAAAAAGTTCTGTTCTTTTACTAACAGGCTCCCCCTCCCCAACTTCATTGACAAATAATTGATGTACAATAAACTGCACATTTTTAAAGTGTATTGCTCTTCAGATAGTTTGATTAGTTTTGATTATGTATACATCTGTAAAACTATCACAGTCAAGACCATGAAATTTCTATCATCGTTTCCTGGTACCCTTTTGGAACCCATCCCTCCCTCCATCTGATTGTCCCAAATCACTGGTATTTTCATATAAATGGAATCATATTAATCTTTTTTTTTTTTTTTTTTCTTAACCTGGCCTATTTTACTCAGCATATTGATTCTGAGATTCATCCATGTTCCTCATGTATAGTTTGTTACTTTTCAAAATTGCTAGTATTCCATTGTATCTCTACAGCACAATTGGCTTATCTAAATGATGGACAGTTAGGTTGATTCCAGTTTTTTGCTATCACAAAGTTGCTATGAACATTTGTATACAAGTTTTGTATGGACATATGTTTTCTTTCTCTTGGGTAACCACCTAGGAGTGACAAGTATATGTTTATATTTTTAATGGAGGTGAGGGTGAAAATATGAAGAAAGATTTGTTGAATTTTGTATAAAATAGCTTTGTTCTGGTTAGGCTAACTTAGAAAGTTTCAAACAAGAACATTGAAACTCTCTCTAAATACTTGCTTCTCTTTTTTAAGCCTGTGTTCACAGTTGTTGACAGTTCTTTTTCTTCCAGGTATCTCAGGGAGTTTGAACTTCGATGAGGAGGATACTGATGGGGAAGAAGAAGAAGGGAAAAAGTTAAGATCTCATTCACCACATCCAGAAACAGAAAGACCCAATTCTGCTTCTAGCCAGAAGTCAACGACAGTATGTAGCTTTGAATCTTCTTCCACTGGAGCTGATTTGAGTATTTCCTAAACATTTCTTCAGTATTAAATGCCATTACTGAATGAGGGTTCCTTCAGATGGTTAAAGTTAACCTTGAAGTTCATGACTTTTGATTTCTTGTCTCAAGTCAACTTTGTGAGGCAATTTCCTTCTTTCCATATTTGGCTGCTTCGTTACTCCCAGTATTGGTGTCTATTTAATTTGTTGGTTCCTCCTCATTTTGTCAGAAGCCATAGGAGTAAAATCAGTAGGTTTTTTTGTCTATTAAGTGTTTCTCACAGAGATGATAAGATTTTTCCGACTGTTGTTCTTCCAGGATACAGGAGCTTCCAGTACTGCAGCCCAGCAGGCTGATTGCCAGCTGGGAGAGGTGGAGAATTTAGAGGAGTTTGCATATAGTCCTGCCCCTCGAGGTATCACCGTAAAATGTCGGATAACCAGGGATAAAAAAGGAATGGACCGGGGTCTCTTCCCCACCTATTATATGCACTTGGAAAAAGATGAAAATCGGAAGGTATGAGAATTGATTCCTTGGACAAATCTTGAGGTAGAGGGGGGAAGAACGTTTTGAAAATAGATGGTTGATGGGCCTTTAACATAAGGAAATAGCCCTGAAAATAAACCAAGTCAGCCAGAAGGAGATTATATTTATTAATTCCCAAATATTGTGTTATCACTGTTTTCAAAAAGCTCATAGTCTAATAGGCAAGTCCCTATTGCTCCCCTTCTCCCCCCAAAAGAAAAAGGAGCTTTATCCATAATGGGAGAGAATATTTGAAGATAATTATTTACCTCTATCTCAGTACTTATTTTTTTGGTATTACAGTATGCTCTTTGTGTTTCATTTAAAAAAATTTTTTTTTATAGTATAGCATGACATTATGGCAGAAGGAGACCAAGTGTTAAGGAATAGGTAGAATTAGAAATCTAGAAAAACATGTAAGTTAAATAGATGTCTAATTTCTTATTCTAGAAATTTTAATTCATCTTATACATATTTTTGACGTCATTTAATACTTGCTTATGGACAACTTGGTGTGGCACTATAGGATCAGCACTGGACTGCAAACCACAAAGTCAGTGGTTCAAACCCACCAGCTGCTTCTTGGAAACCCTGTACAGGGTTGCTATGAGTCAGAACTGACTCAATGGCACTTAACAACAAATGGCCAACTTATATTGTATTAACACCAGCTGTAAGTGGATGACTTTAAATAAGAGTCTAGAAATGAGATCATGACAATAGGTATCATTGTTATTACATTGTTGTTGTTAAAGTGCCATTGAGTCAATTCTGACTCATAATGACTCTATACAGGGTTTCTGAGAAGCAGCTGGTGGGTTTGAACCACTGACCTTGTAGTACGCAATCGTTGCTGATCCTACAGCCCCACACCAAGAGTCCCATTGTTGTTATGTTGTTGTTAAATGGCATTGAGTCGGTTCCAACTCAGAGTGACCATGTATAGGGTTTCTGAGGAATGGCTGGTGAGTTTGAACCGCTGACCTTGCAGTTCAGTGCCATATGGCCATGGCCACTGTGTATTGAATGTTTACTACACATAAGGCATGCACTAAATGCTTTTATTAATCACTTGTAATCTTTATAACAAACAATGTTGCATGGTAAGTTTTTTTTTTCAAAAAAATGTATTTCATTGTGTTTAGGTGAAAGTTTACACAGCGAATTAAGTTCCATTTAACAATTTTTACACGAAGTGTTCCAGGAGGGTCCAGTTTGCACACAGTGTCAGCATTCTCATTATTCCATTGTTGGTTCTGTTTCCATTGATCTGTCTTCCATCCCCCTCCTTAGTTTCTCACCTTTGTTTTTTCAGTAAATGTTGATTGTTTGATCTCCTATAGTTGATTGTTTAAGGGAACACTCATGGGTGATAATGTTTTATTTGGCTGAATGGTAGCCTCCAGAAATAGCTTCAGTTCCAAGTTCTAAGGTCAGATTAGGGTGATAGACTCAGGGGTGCCTCTATTGGTCCAATAAGTCTGGCCTTTTTTAGGAATTTGAATTTTGTTCTACATTTTTCTCCCATCCTATTTGGGACCTTCTATTGTGTCCTGGTCAGAATGGCTGGTAATGGTAGCCAGGTGCCATGTAGTGCTTCTGGTCTCAGGTTAGACGAGGCTGTGGTTCATATGGACTGTCATTAGTCCTGTGGACTGGTTTCCTCTTTGAACAAGGTAGTATTTCTTATCCTTACTTCATGGATGAGGTTATGGGGGTTAAGAGAATAATTTACTGCTCAAAATCACAGTTGGTGGCACAGCCACATTCAAAACCACTTCTGTGTGATTCATTCTAAACTCTGAGCCCCTGCCGATCCCGATCCCCTGCTATTGTCCAAATCTAGTTGAGTTTAAGAAAGGATGTATGAATATGACAATATTCATATCATGGAAATTATAGGGAGCAACAACAAAGGGATATCAGGATGCTCACAGTAAAGGGTGAAGAGGGTGTCTGTGATCTAGTCTCTCCATGGAGAGATTCTTGTTTTTTTAACGTATCATTTTATTTAAAAATTTTCACATTAGAGATGCCCAAAGTAAGAAAATAATAGTTTGTTACTTTTCAGTTTTATATTTGTAGGCAGATTATTTAATGACATTTGAAGGATAATGTCTCAGTTTGCAATCTATATTTTGATACATCTACAAGGAATGGAATTTTTATCTATATTCAAACATTCTCCAAGCTTTGCCTCCTAAAATTCAGAAATTAATGAGACATTTCCTCATTTTAAAGTTTCACTAGGACTTGTAACCATCGACAGAAGAGCATAAAAAAAACAGATGAGGATGTTTCTAAAAACTTAAGACAGTTAAAATTTTCTGCAAAATCTTTATTTATGAGTTAATAGACATTCCCACTGTCCATCATTCCTAGAACAAATATTGAAGAGGTATGATTGTAATATGCTGATAGCAACAAATTGAATTCCCATTAAGAGACTGATAAATTAAAAGGTACACACTCATATACAATGTTTTGCCACACTGTGAGTCTTCTAAAAAGCTAGGAGACAGTCCCATTATCTCACTAGAATACGGAAGGCAGTCTCACTAGTCTGTGAATATTAATTCCTCTCAAACCTTTTCCTCCAAGATTAAATTGTGAAAAGAACCAGGTTATTAGACGAGGGCTGTCTCACCAGTGGACATCTGTTATTTCCTCCTTACTGACAGTTGAACGGGGTGGCAGAGCAGAGGCAGAGGGGTGTACAATCTTTTTTTAAGAGACTAAGTCAAGTCAGAGTTTCCACAGCATGGCCACAGCTTTGCAGATGCCACATCGTGATAGTTGAAATAGTAGACCAGCAAAGGTTAAAGCCGAGAGTGCCAGGAGGCCAGCCTTGGCAGCTTTCTGTGGTGCAACCTCATGGACATAGTAACAACCTGACCCATGCCCCAGTGACCATGGAGAGTGAGAACCGCAGCTAGAGAGAATAGTCTGTCGCAGGGCAAGGATACAGATAAGCAGCTGGGAGCAGGCCCAGGAGCAAAACACTGACAACCTTCTCACCAGTCCAGTGGAGAGATGCAGCTCTGGAACCAGCACAGTGGCTGGGGGACAGGTGAATGTGCTGCATTCCTGGAGAAATGCTGAGACAAGAGCAGGTCTGGTCACTGGAGTTCAGAGGAACAGAGCTTGGGCTCCTAGAGCACCACAGACAACACTCAGCCTCCAAACCACTGCCATGTCTGTGGATAGATGCTTAGTCATGTCATTGGATGAAGCTCTTTAAGAAGTTACTGGAGATTTGAGAACTTAAACTTGTAAGCAATTAAGTGGAGAATTAAAGCTAGCAAATTTAGAAAATTTGTACAGGAAGGAAGCACTGGTAGTGAATACTATGAAGCAGAATAAGAGTTAAGAAAAGGGGGAACAAAAAAAATATTGTCTGCTTGGTACACGATAGGCAGGCATTTGTTAAATATTTGTTGAATGAATGGGAAAACAAAGCTCAGGGTGTCTTTTGACTTCATTTTTGACTGATTCTTTTTTCTAGATATTTCTTCTTGCAGGCAGAAAGCGGAAAAAGAGCAAAACATCCAACTACCTTATCTCCACTGATCCAACAGATTTGTCTCGGGAAGGAGAAAGTTATATCGGCAAACTCAGGTGAAAGGAGCCTTGTATCAGTCTCTGTACTTTTCTGATGCTAATGTTACTGTGGTCAGTTCTGACTACAGATGGAGGCTAGCTTTTTAAGGAACTTAGATCTTTGAAAGAACTTAGACCTTCCAGGCCTGCAGAACATAGTAAAACCTGTGAAAGACAGTAAAAAAAAAAACAAAAGAAAATGACAAATGACGCTCGTGAATGTGCATAGAGAGACCAGAAATCAAATCTTAGCAAATCAAATTCAGTGTGTATTAAAAGAAGAAAAAATATAATCAGTCCAGGAATGGAAGGATTATTAAAAATTGGGAAAGTCAATGATAGTTTTTTTGTTTTCCTTTTGATAGATTAATGGAGAAAGCATATATAGCCATGTCAGTAGAATGTGAATATTGTTGTTGTTAAGTGCCATCAAGTCGTTTCCAACTCAAAGCGACCCTGTGTAGGGTTTCCGAGGAGCGGCTGGTGAGTTTGAACCACCGAACTTGCGGTTCAAACCGACTTTGAAGTCCAACTCAGTAATCCACAGCACCACAATAGGACTCCTGGTAAAAACAGCAATTTCTAAGAGAAGCACTTAGGAGAAAGGAATAGAAGAAAACTTCTTAACTTGGTAAAGAACATTTATCAGAAAACAGGGCAAACATTAAGTTTAATGGTGGATGCAAAAGGTTTTTACATCATAATCAGAACAAAAGAAGTAGATGTCTGAAACATGCAGGTTTTTATTCAAGAGACGTCTAAGAAAGTTCGTTCTTCAAGTACTGTTTTGTTGGTTTTTTATTTAACATTTTATTGAGGTTTGGGTGAAAGCTTACAGAGCAAATTAGTTTTCCATTCAACAATTTCTACACATTTTATGACAGTTATAATTCCACTTCTTCCCTTCATTCCCTGTTCTTCTTTCCTGCCCTTTGCTGCCTTCTGAGCTTTGTTTTTAGGTGAATATTGCCCTTTTAGTCCTTTTTGGTTGATTGTTCTGAGGATTTTGTTCCTCCTGAGTGTTCTTGTTCACTGTGGTTGTGTGCCACCGAGTCAGTCCCAATTTGTAACAACTCGGAATGGGATTTCCAAGACAGAAAGCCTCATCTTTCTCTCTGTGAAAGTTTAGGGTGATAGTCTCAGGGGTAGACTGATTCAAACTTCGGACCTTGCAGTTAGCAGGCCAACTCATAATCCACTACACTACCAGGGTCCTTATTGTTTACTGTATAGGCCTGTCAGTTGTTTGATTGAAAGGTGATCTCCAGGGGTGGGTGGGTTCAACTCCAGGTTTGAAGGTTGTCTAGAAGGTTCCTTTAGCCTCTTGTCACCAATAAGTCTGATATTTTTTTATGACTTTGAATTTTATTTCCCATTTTTCTCCCGCTCTGTTTAGAATCTCTGTTGCAATCCTGACCAGAGCTGACGGTAGCGCTAACTGGGCACTGTCTAATTCTTCTGGTCTCAGGCTAGTGGTTGGAGGCTGTGGTTCATGTATCCATCCTTTGGGCTGTTTCCCTGAGTCTTGGATTTTGTTCACTTTTCTTTGTTCTGGACAGGAAGAGACCAATAGTTGTATCTTAGATGTTCACTCACAGGCTTTTTGGGTTTTTTTTTGTAAGTTATTTTATTAAGAAAATGTCTGTTTTACAAATTGAATGTGTATTATTTTGCAGTCCCTGAGAGCTCCAGTTGCTCTCATTCTTTGGCTAACACTTTGTAAAATTAGTCTTTTTATTTTTGGTTTTATAATTATTTGTTTATTTAATTGTAGAAATATATATACAACAAAATAGTTGCTATTTCAAACATTTTTATATGTATAATCCAGCCACACCACCTGTCCTCCCCATGTTGCTCAACCATCAGCACTATCCATTTCCAATTAGTCTCACTAATGTGTGCCATTTTAGTAAGTGTGGAGTGGTACCTAATGCACTCACAGGCTTTTGAGACACTAGTTATTACTCACCAAAGTAGATTGTAGAACATTGTCTTTATGGACTATGTTATGTCATTCGACTTAGATGCCCCCTGAGGCTATGGCCCTAAGCCCTCAAGCCTACTAACTCAGTCCCTAAAGGTGTTTGACTATGGATAAGGAATTTCCTAACTCTGCCGCAGTGTGCTTTACTATTTACATAGCTATATTTGCAGCACATACAAATACATACAATGTAGACTTACCCTCTGCTGAACCTATAGATGCGCCTGGGTATGCTCCCATATGCCATCCCACACCTGTTCAGCTTACATGTACACCTATGTATCTACTCATCAGTGTGGAGTCCTGGTGGACTGCTAACCACAAGGATGGTGGTTCGGACCCACCAGCTACTCCTCAGAAGCCCTACACAGCATCACTATGAGGTGGAACCAACTCAACAGTGCTTCACCACCACTGCCATTACTGTTATTGTAGGATTGTGTGAGTAATTGTTTTTATCCTTGGTCTCTTTTACTTTGGTGTACCTCACAGTGACTTCCTTTGCCTTCCTTGGTCATGATGGGCTGACCTCCTCATTATTATGTATTGCCTTTCCCTTCACTCAAGTTAATACCCGTTGTTTTACTATCTAGCTGGTGTGGCACTGTAGGATATGCACTGGACTGCTAACCACAAGATCAGCAGTTCAGACCCACCAGTCGCTCCTCAGAAATCCTATACAGGGACACTATGAGTCAGAAGCAATTCAATGGCACTTAACAAAAACAGCAGCAACTATTTAGCTATACTCTGGTCCCTGATAACTTCAAAGAATGTTTCTTTTTGTGTGTAAACCTTTTCTTGGCTTTTTATAATAGTGGTATCATAATAGTTGACCTTTTGTGACTGACTTACTTCATCCAACGTAACGTCCTCCAGGTTCATCCATGTTGTGAGACGTTTTGCAGATTCATTGTTATTTGACATCTCATAGAATTCCATTGTGTCTATGTACCATAGTTTGTTTTTCCATCCATCCATTGATGGGCAGTTAGGTTGTTTCTGTCTTTTTACTATTGTGACTAGTGCTGCGATGAACATGGGCTGCATGCATCTGTTTGTCACAACTCTTATTTTTCTAGGATATATACCAGTAGAGGGATTGCTAGGTCATACAGTGTTTGTTTCCAACTTTTTAAGGAAGTGCCATGCCATTTTCCACAATGATTGTGCCGTTTGTAATACTACCAGCAGTGTATGAGCGTTTCAGCCTCCCTACACCCTTGCTAGCATTGTTTTTTTAATTGCTAGGGTGAGATGATATCTCGGGGTTGTTTCGATTTACATCTCATTAATGGGTAGTGATCTAATACAAACCTGGTGTGGCACTGCAGGCTAATGCACTGGACTGCAAAATCTATTTGAACCACAAGGTTAGAAATTCAAACTTACCACCTACTCCTCAGAAACCCTGTACAGCGTTGCTGTGGCTCAGAATCTACTTGACGGCACTTATCATCAGCAACAACAATGGGTAGTGAGGATTCCTGGCATGGCGCTGTAGGATCAGCCTTGGATTGAGAACCACAAGGTCAGGAGTTTAAACCCACCAGCTACTCCTCGGAAACCCTATACAGGGTCTCTATGAGTCAGAATAGACTTGGCGGCGCTTAACAACAACAGAAAGATGTGGTAGTCTGTTTCTGCAAAGAGTTATAGCCTTGGAAACACTCTGGGACCATTCTCTGTCCTATAGAGTCTCTATGAGTCAGAACTGACTCAGTGGGTTTGAAATAGTTAATAACTGTGAGCATTTCTTCATGTATTTGTTGGTCACCTGAATGTTGTCTTTAATGAAATGTCTTTATATCCTTTGCAGGGTTTTTAATTGGATTATTTGTCTTTTTGTTGTTTAGGTATTGAAATTTTCTATCAGTTTTAGAGATTAGTCCCTGTCGGATAAGTTGTTGACAAAAACAAATGTTTCCCAATCTGTAGGTTCTCATTTCACTCTTTTAGAGAAATCTTTTGATGCACATAAGTTTTTAATTTTTAGGAGGTCTCAGTCATCTAGTTTATCATCTGCTGTTTGTACATTTCAAGTTATGTTTGATAGGCTATTTATACCATAAATTAGGACCCCTATGTTTGCCCCTATTTTTTCTTCTAGGATCTTTATTAGTTTTAGGTTTTACATTTAAGTCTATACTTTAGTTTGAGCTAGTTTTTATGTGGTGTGAGATCTGGATCCTGCTACATTTTTCTACAAATGGATATCCAGTTTTGCCAGCACCACTTCCTAGGAAACATAGAGATTTTTATAAAGGTTGAGAGGATAACAAAATTATCTCATTTGTAGATGATATGATTATCTATCTAGAAATCTACGAGAATCAACTGAAAAACTTTTAGAACAATTAACAGTTCAGTGAGGTTGGCAAAAAAAAAGGTCAACATATAGAAATCAATAGCTTTCTTTTATACCCAGCAATTATCAGGAGGGACCAGTCCCTGGAAAAGGAAATCCTTCTTGGTAAAGTGAAGGGTCAGCGAGAAAGAGGAAGATCCCTAACGAGATAGATTGGCACAGTGGCAGCAGCAATGGGCTCACGTGTAGCACAATTGTGAGGATGGCACAGGACCGGGCAGTGTTTTGTTCTCTTGTGTGTAAGGTCGCTATGAGTTGGTCCCAACTCCACGGCACCTAATAACAACAATACTCAGCAATAAACAATTAGAAAATAGAAATGTGACAGTTTCCATCATAGTAACAAGACACACTGTAAGATACCTAGGAATAATGCTAACAAGAACGTTGCTGACCTATATGGAGAAAAGCTGGCACACAGATAAACAGATAGATCCGTGGAGAGAATGTACAGAAATGATCTCTTGTGTATATATGATCGCTTCCTTGAATATACCCTTAGCTCCCTTGACCCTCTTTCTACATCATTTTTACTTGGTAAAACTTGAGACCTGGTTAAGTCAAACTCTTCACTTGTTCTGTGCTTTGAGGAGCATGTTCATTGCCACGAAATCTAATAACCCCCAGTACAACAGAATTACAACTATGCCTGGTCCTGCTTTAGCTTCATGATGATTGGCAGCCTCAGATCTGTTGTAGCCACTGTGTATTCTGAATGCTTTCCAACCGTCTTGTTGTTGATAAGTGCCATCAAGTCGATTCCACCTCACAGCAACCTTGTATAGGGTTTCTGATGAGCGACCGGTGGATTTGAACTGCCAACCTGCAGTTAGCAGTCCAGTGCTGATCCCACATGGGTACTCCCCTTCCAACCTCGGGGGCTCATTTCTATCACTCTACGAGACATTGTTCTGTTGTGACCAATTCATTGCCTCATTTTCAGACAGTCGATTGCTAGGCCTTCCTTTACAGTGCCCCTCAGTCTAGCAGCGACATTGAAATCTGTCCACCATGGGTTACCCTTTTGGTGTTTGAAATAACAGTGCCATAGCTTCCAGAACCACAGCAACATGCCAGCTACCACAGTGTGACAAATTGACAGACAAATTGAATCTGTTCAGTGGTTGCTGAAAGAAGCTGGAAAAAATTACAACCAGGATGATTTATCTCACTTAAAATGTGTTTAAATTCACACATTAAGCAATTGTGTCTCCCAATCTGAAATGATTGTTTCACATCTCTCTTGTCAAACTTCCCTTTCCCTCTCCCTCCCAGCTCACTCACAGATGATGATCATGCTAGTTATGCTGTTGAGAAGCAGAAGGAATTGGAAGGATTCACCTCCTGCACTTATATCTCTATGCTTGGCCTTCCCTATTATCACAATGATAAAATATCCCTGCTACTCTTGAATCAAAGTGTTGTAGCTCTCTGTAGGATAAGCACTGGACTGCTAGCTACAAGGTTGGTGGTTCAAGCCCACCATGGCACACCACCACCACCATCAGCAGTCTTCATGACCTGTCATTGTGTTATTTTGTGAGTGCATTGTCTGCCTATCCACGTTACAATATGAGTTCCAGGAGGGGAGAGTCTCTTGCTTTCTCCTTTGTATCCTTAATAATAGCTGGCACATTGTATGTGCTGGGCAAATATTTGTTGAGTGAATGGATAAATGAATGCTTTAAATAAATCATAGTTCTTCCATTCTGTGGAAAGTATGCAACAGCTTTAAGAAAAATGAGGTTGTTATTGTTATTAAGTGCCGTCGAGCCAGTTCCAACTCATAGCAACCCTTTCACAGGGTTTCTGAGGCTTTAAATCTCAGGAGCGGAAAGCCTCACCTTTCTCCTGTAGCAGCAGGCAGGCTCAAACATCGGATTTTGTGGTTCACAGCGCAGTGCTTACTATAT
This sequence comes from Chrysochloris asiatica, assembly GCF_000296735.1. Classification (NCBI taxonomy): domain Eukaryota; kingdom Metazoa; phylum Chordata; class Mammalia; order Afrosoricida; family Chrysochloridae; genus Chrysochloris; species Chrysochloris asiatica. The sequence goes on along the minus strand of NW_006408568.1, from coordinate 6,332,434 downwards.
GGAGTCACGGCGCTTCCCCCTCCCCCCCAAAAAAAATGAGGTAGCTCTTTACATATTGACATAAAAATATCTCAAGTTATTTTAAATTTTAAAAATCAAGTGTCAGAACAATCCTTCAAATGAGCATATAATGATGCGGTAATCTTTTTTAAAACTCTTTTAAGTCCCTTTTTTTGTTTTAATGACAGAGCTTTGAAAATGTAGTGATGAGCATTTTAGACATTTGGAGAACAGGCAAAATAGGCTTCTGCATAGTTACTTCTAGATTCTGTATGCCTGAGAGAAAAAGTGTAGCTCATCCTGGTAACTTTTTCTCCTGATTCTAGATCAAACCTCATGGGGACCAAGTTTACAGTTTATGACCATGGAGTCAGCCCAGCCAAGGCCCAAGGCCTGGTAGAGAAGGCCCACACCCGGCAGGAGCTGGCCGCCATTTGTTATGTAAGTACCAATCAGGAGTTGACTCCCTTCCTTAGTCTCCTGGACTTCACGCTGGCGTTTCAAACTTATGTAACCACAGCTAAACTCATCATCTTCCCTCCCAGGTTTATTTCTGTTTATATGATCCCTTGTTTCCATTGCTGGTATCATTTTCTCCATATACTTGTTTTAATTTTTTAAAGCTAAGGAACTGCCAAATTCAGTTGTTCTTTCCTTTTGTGTCCTGTCTTTCCTTTACCTCTTCTTCCATTTTCCTAAATGCCACTGTATTAATTCAGGACTCAGTTACCTCTTACCTCTTACCCATTGGCCAGAAGTTACAATAAATGAGAAACTGGTCTCTTTTGTTTCTGGTCTTTCCCTCTGTAGTCTGTTGTAGACTTCTGTCAGATAAATCTTCCAAAAACATAGCTCCAGTGGATCCTGTTTTATGCTTCACATCACTGAATGGGTACCCAGTGCCTACAGAATAAAGTCCTATAGGGCACATTAGCCTTTCCTTTCAGATTGCTCCAGTGGTGCTCCCCGCTCCCATTCCTGTCATTCTGCCTCACTGGCCCACCTGTAGTGCCTTTGGTCTAGCCACACTTACTTAATCACTTCCTACTAAACCAACAACAACACAGGCCTTGGCGTACAGTAGGCATTAGAAGGGTGGTTGAGCAAAAGAAGGCAAGAAAGAATTAACCCAAATTAGTTGTTGCTTTCATCTTACAGCCTCAACTTAACTTAAATTAGAATTATTCTCACCATTTGATTTCTGGGAGCTTGTATCTTTAAGCACCCGAGAACAGTTTGACTACCATCTTATATAGTATTTTCTCTTTCTAGCCTCAGACTCACTTATATGTTATAACCTATGTATTGGTGGTGTTGTTAAGTGCCATGGAATCAGTTCCGACTAATAGCAGCCTATTATAGGGTTTCTGAGGAGCAGCTAGTGGGTTTGAACCACTGACCTTGTGGTTCACAGTCCAGTGCTTATCCTATAGCACCACACCGGGAGTCCTATGGATTATATATGTATTTCCATATACACACACATACTGCATACACATATATTGGGGGGAGGGAGATAATAAGCTTATTTATATTTATATAATCCACCTAGTTTAACAGTCATTTGAGTGTTTTACTTCCTGGTACAAGTCCTGGAGTGCTACTGTGGTGCTGTAGGATAAACACTGGACCATAAGGTTGGTTTAAACAGCAAGGTTGCAATTCAAACTCACCAGGCACTCATTGGAAACCCCATACAGGGTTACTATGAGTCAGAACTGACTCAACAGTACTTAAATAGACAACAACAATGGTATAAGACGTATTTAATTTAAACTGTAATTCTCACTGTATACCATACAATGTCCTTTGTTCAGTGAGAAATGAATATATATATATTTTTTTTTTTATGACAAAGGTGGACAGTTTGGTCCTTAGACAGTTACTGCAAATTTCATTTAGGAGTAAGAATAAAGTTTCAAGCCATAGCATCTGTTTTAAATTCAGATTGTTTCAAATTAGGTTTAAAGCAAGCTTAGTATTACTTGTTTTTGGTTCTCTTTAACTACAGTAATATAATCATTTTTGGTGTTCCTGACATTGTCAACATTTTACATGCCCAAGAAATTAAGAATGTGGTCTCTTTTTACTTTTTGTTTTCAAGTTCTACATACTTTTCCTATCTTTTAGGAAACAAATGTACTTGGATTTAAAGGCCCTAGGAAAATGTCTGTGATTGTTCCAGGGATGAATATGAATCATGAACGGATACCGTTTCGGCCACGAAATGTAAGTAAGAACATATTTGATCTGTAAAAGAACTCTTAAAAGAGAAGACTAGACTACAGAAGAGATCAATTGGAAGAAAAGAAAACGTATATATACACCCACATTGTTGACATGTGAACATAATTTGATCACTGTAAGGATTCTAAGGACAAGAATACAATACAGAAGAGATCAATTAAAGTACATATACTGTACACACCTTGACAATTGAACAACTCCGCTTAGGAACATTTGAAAAAGCAGTTGAAAATCTGCTTATAACTTTTGACTCCCCCAAAACTTAATTACTAATAGCCTACTATTGACAAGAAGCCTTAGTGATAAACAGAAACAATCAACACATACTTTATATGTTATATGTATTACACAGGAACACAGTGGTGCTGTAGGTAGCACTGGATTGTGAACCACGTGTAAGAAAGATGAGGTTTTCTGCTCCTGCAAAGATTTAAAGCCTCAGAAACCTTACACAGAGTCACTATGAGTCCGAACTGACATAAGAAACTTAACAACAACAAATGTATAGTGTACTCACATAAAAGCATTTTTAATACAAGATAAAAAGATATTTTGCAAAAAGCACAAGGTTTCCTGAATTCCCTTTTCTTTTTATAACAATGGTCTTTATGTTGGATTCATTTATCTTGAAATGGTGGGCAATTGCAGCTGCAGACCTCAATCCACATACGATACACATTAAGCAACTGAGCTTTTTCTTACACTGTCACGGCTTTCCTCTGGTCCTTGGGAGCACTTCCAGCATCACTCGTGGCACTTTGCCTAAGTCCTATGGTGTTACCCATGGTTTACAGTACTGCACTAAGGATGATGGAAAATACGTGAAAACTGCAAGAGATCGCCTTGCACTGCAATGCACAGTTTACTAGAAAGGTAAACTGCTCGTGCAGATGACTAGCGTCACACAGGTTTTAAAAACAATCTGCGTATAAGTAGACTTGCGCAGTTCAAACCCAAGCTGTTCAATGTGTGTGTATGTTGGTGCTTCTAGAATCCCAAGCTTGAGTATGGTTTACAGTCTTCTTTAAGAGAGCTGTTACTCCAGAACGTTAGAAAAAGTGTTATTTCAGAGTATTTGCTAAAGCTGCTCATTCAAAATCACTTAGTCTACAAAGAGAAATGCTGAATGTTGGACAAGAATTTAAAGACCTGGTTGAATTTGTGGTTTTGTCTTGCTTTCCTCCCTCACAGTTGAGACTGAGTTCTTATGTACAAAGTAATGATTTTCCCTCTGAGCAGGACCACGAGAACTTACTTTCCAAATGGCAAAGCAAAATGATGGAGAACTTGATTGAACTACACAACAAGGCCCCTGTCTGGAATGATGACACTCAGTCCTACGTCCTGAACTTCCATGGCCGGGTCACTCAGGCATCTGTGAAGAACTTTCAGATTGTCCACGAAAATGACCGTAAGCCACAGGAAGAGCTGGGTAGGAATAGAAGAAAGATGTTCTTAACAAGTTGTGGAAATGAGTATTTTCTCTATAATTGGTAAAAGGAATCACATTCAGTTAAGAATTATTTAAGAAAGAGATTATTTCTCTTGAGAGGCACAATTACAATTTTCGAAACAAACTTGTAAACCACTGTGTTGAGGAGGGAGGGAAGAGTACGAGGTTTATGGTAGCAAATCCGAGAAGGCGAAGTTGAGGCTGTTCAGGGGAGCAAACCAAACAACAAACAACCTCCAGTACAGGTTCCTGTGTACTCTAGCCCATGGCGCTTGTATTGTTTCAGTAAGCTACCCTTGACTTTTCTCTCCTCTTGCCCTATCATGCTAGTCAGGAATAGCCTCCTATTCTTGGTAGTTAAGAAGAATAGTGATAGAAACTTTGCTCTTGTTTAGCAGACATTCATGATAATACTACTACTCTTTCCATCTTCCTAAAAGTTTCTTTTGTTTAACCTTCAAGAGACCTGGTGATTAACTGGAGGAGTAATTGGAGGATTTTTCTGTATCTTAAGCCCATTACTTTAAAATGTCCTAATTTCTATCTGTTTACAGCTGACTACATAGTCATGCAGTTTGGACGTGTAGCAGACGACGTGTTCACACTGGACTACAACTACCCATTGTGTGCACTTCAGGCCTTTGCCATCGGGCTTTCTAGCTTTGACAGTAAGCTGGCATGTGAATGAGAGAAAACACAGGCACAGAGCTGGACTGCCTCTCCTACAGAGCTTTCAGAAGCAGATAGTTATCTTCCTTGCCCCAAGAAGTGAAAACCAACAATCTGTCTTTTTGGAATGAACCCTGACTGTACTCACACAGACATACACACTCTCTCTCTCTCCTCCTCTGGGTTTTTAACACTTGGTCAGGGATCATTTCAGTTCAGCATGGGTGAGAGTTTGTTCACAGCACAGAGAAAGCTCTGGTTCCCAGAGCATCAGGGCACATTGGTGACTCCTGAGGTTCAGTTGTCCAGGATCCTACCTCAAGGATCAGAATTCCTTATGCTTCCAGAGATGATTCCCTAAATTGCCTTTATTTTCCAGGGCAGCAAATATTTTAGGCACTATGGGCCATATTGTCTCTTAAAACTTTTCAACTCTGCCTTTGTAGCACAAAGCAGCCATAGGCAGTTGATAAATGAATGAGTGTGGCTGTGTTCCAATAAAACTTTATTTACAAGAGTAGGCAACAGGCCACATTTGGCCTGTGAGCCATAGTTCTCCAACACTTGCTTCAGATACATATCCATATCATCTATGGACTTGGACAGCTTCCAAAATGAGCCAGTGGTCATGAGAGTATTTAAGTGAGAAATGGGGATACCTAGGAAACAATAGTCCTATAGACTGGATCTAAAGAGGTTTTTGCACTACATTTATTGTTACGCAGCTTTTACTTTGTGTTGGTGGCAGTGGTCCACAGTATTGTTGACCATTTAGGGTGGAAAACCTAAAGTCAGTAGTCATCTCAAGTACACACAGGTGACAGCTCTGCTGTCCCACCCAACGTACCCAGGGGAAAAGGCAACATCAGCCACTCTACCCACCCTAAAAGAACTTCTGCTTACTTGGAAAAAAGTCTAGAATTGTATTTCCTTTATCACAGAAGTGTGGTATGTTTCCCAGAGCTAGCTGGTTTCTCTCCAACCCCGGGGCTGGGAAGGTACTGATGTCACTGCCCCGTCTTCCCTCAGAGCAGGTTGGCTGGTCCCAATCTCATAGTGGCTATTGTGATCAATTATGTGAGAATTTTATGTAATTGTCTTAATTTCAGTTTAGATATAAGGTATAAACTCTAGTGGTGACTTAGTCCAGGTAAGACTAAGAGTAATTTGACAGTTGCCTTCACTTTCAGCCCAGGAGTGCCTCCCACAGCTATATTACCATGGAGCTGTTGGGCTAGGGGGACACAGACACCTGTAGACAGTGTAAAAGGCCAGAGAGCATTATACATAGAAACGTGTCATTGTCTTTATCTAAAGCAGAGGCTTGGTGAGGACCAGCTAGCTGGCTGTTTAGCATATCAGACAGCGCTGTGGGCCTTTCTTTTTACCACTGAGTCCCACCAGCTGTCTGAGACCTGGTGCCTCAGAGCGGATGGTGCCCCTGCCCCTTGTCCTCCCAGGTCCTAAGGTTTCAGATTATTAGCACCTCCCAACAAATCATCTGACCCAGTCCCTGAGTGCATCTGACTCTTGGGAATCCAAGAACTTTGATGAGCTCTATGTTCAGCATTGTTGCACCGAACTGTTTGCCAGCATGGGGCAAGGAACCCCATGGCTGTTGCTCCATTATATTTCCCTTCTGTGGACTTCCTTTTCTTCCCTGCTGCCTGCTGCTCCTTGCTCCACATCACACAGTCACATGAAGGAGCGGGGAACTGGGAGATGCAGAGGCCCTGTGCTCATCCCCACCGACAAGTCCTACTTGCTTTGTTGTGGCATGATTGGTTTCCATCTCAGGCATGCCCCCATCAAGTGCCTCTCTACAGAAGTGCCCTCAGGCCCTTCAGACCTCCTTCCCCACTGTCCTGATTACTGCCTAACAAGCCCCCATATTGACAATAGAAAGCTGTTCACTTATCCCCACTTACAGTATATGGCAGTGTCTGGGGAAGGGGGAGCCTAGCTGGATCTAATTCTGCTCCACCTCCTCTTCCTTGCTCAGAGAGAGATGCTACTCAGGTTCCATGTGCTTTCTGCTTGAGTATGCAGGTGATTGGTTTTACAGAAATCATATTTATACCTTTTGTATGCTACAGAAATAAATGATAATTTATATACACATGTGACTGTTAACTATTCTTCTTTACAAAGCCCCATCCTGTTTCCACTGTCATGTTCAGTACTAATGATTTTCACTTCTTGGCAATAGTGTGAATGAACCAGTTCTCTGAAGCCCAGCAGATACCAGTGTGAACTCTCACCTGAGGGTGGAGCAGGAGTCTACAGACTGACAAGTCTGAATTCCAGAGATTGTCTCAGCACACCATGCACATGATACCAAGAGTTTCTCGGGGCAGATGATGGGACAAAGGGCTGAGCATAGAGGGGGGCCACAGCATGGTAGAATTCTCTTATTCTGGATGCTCATGATTGCTTACTAACGCAACACCATAAACAGATGAAATGTTTAATAGTGAAATACATTCCATCTCTTACCTCTACCAGGTTGCGTAGTGGATTATGAGCTGGGCAGCTAACAGCAGTTCGAATCTACCAGTCACTGTGTGAGAGAAAGATGAGGCTTTCTGCTCCTGTAAAAATTACAGCCTCGGTAACCCTGTACAGGGTCACTATGAGTCAGAACCGACTCCACGTCACAACCGCTACCAACCTTGCCTCTAAGTGTTTACATTTCAAAACTACCTCACACAGATTTGTACTCGGCTCCCTGCTCTTATTAGTGTCATGGTGATAACGGAACATGGAAGAAAGCAGAAAGAGCCTAGGAGGTAAGACCAGAGCTAGAGTCAGAATTTAATTTTAATTCTTTTAGCTTAATTTTTCTCTTTCGCCTGAGTCATTTGGCTAAAGCATATTGGCTGGCCAAAAGGATTTGTTGTAACACAGTTTTGTACACTTTTCAGTGACCAGGGAATATATCCATGGTCGTTGATATAAAAGATTTCAGCAAGTGTTATTCTAAAATGGACCTGGAAAGGGCTCTTTTTTGATCAGAAGTTGAATAAACTTCAGAGAGAACCTTGGGATGTGGCAGGCTACCTTTTTCCTCAGCCCTCCAGCACTGTCTCTAGGTAGAATGGTTCCTGCCATGTACTTATATATGTCCAGTAGCTTACCTCCACCTTGTGGACCTCTCAGATTTCTCAGAACGGACTCCAGCTAGGGGCTTGCCATGGATTTGCAAGCCTCTGTCCCACCTCACACACTGAACCTTCTTAACTGCATACTGAATCATTTGGCACCTTCTTGCTTTGGTCTCTAAGCTACCATAGCGCATATACTTTAAAAGCTTCACTGTTGTGTTTACCGACCAACACTTTTCCCACCACAAAAACCTGGCAATGCCACAGTAAATAATTTGCCTTTGGTACACTGAGGTTAGGTAAGCTATGAATAAATTACAGATGGTTTCATGGCTCCACCTGCTGACCAAGAGTATGCATTACACACATGAAAAAAGATTCTGCAATCCCGGTCCCACTACCTTGTGTTTACCAAGACCCTTGTGCATGATTTCTGCAGGTCTGAGAACAGTAATATTCTAGAGTTTAGAAACCAAGTGAAATGCCTAGGATCTGGTACAAGGCAAGCACTTGACGTAAGAGGCTAGATGCAGATATTAGTGTTTTCGTTTTTATTAGCGTTCTTTTAAAACGGAACAATGAGTTTTGATTAATTCTTTTAGCTAGGCAGTTGCACAAAACAGCTTACAAACTACTTATAAAGCAGTTTGTGGTTTTCCAGGGAGTATGATGAAGGGAAAGAAACAGAGCAGGTTTAAATGGCTAGCTAACCATCTGAGTTCAAGTCTCAGCCCTGATTCTACTTCACATGCCTTACTTTGTACTAATTTCTCCATTTTTTACATGAAGTAACACTGTAGGCAAAGGGGGAAAAATAGCTGTGAGGTTAATGGAAAATTTGGCAACATTTCAAATATAAAATGATGTTTTCGTGCTCTGCCTAGTCTTTTGGTTTCATTGGGCCCGTGCTCCTTTGCACGCTTTTGCCCACTTGGCTATGTGACCCAAGTATGACTGTGAGAACAGAATCAGCTGTATAGGGAGTGAAGGTGGTAGTGGTGTGTGCTACTCAGTCAGTTCTCATTCCTAGTGACCCTGTTACAGGATTTCCCAGAGTAACTGGTGGGTTTGAACTGATGACCTTGCAGCTGTTGTGAAGTGCCATCGAGTTGGTTCAGACTCTTAACGACCCTGTATAGTGTTTCTGAGGAGCAATTGGTAGGTTTGAACCACTGGCCTTGTGGTAAGTCCAGTGCTTATCCTACTGCACTACACCAAGATTCCTGACTTTGTGGTTAACATAAAGCATAACCCACTACATCATCAGGGCTCTTTACAGCAAAGGTAGAGAGGGGACTAGAGGTAGGATCTCTTCTGCTCCACCACCATGTTGTATTACACAGTTTTAGTTTCATACACTTCAGCTGCTACGTGCTATCAAGTTGGTTCTGACTTGGCAACCTTCTATGATGCTTCTGGGGCTGCAACTTTTTATGGGAGTAGAAGGCCTCATCTTTCTCCCATGGATTTGAACTGCTGACACATAACCCACTATCCTACCAAGGCTCTTTAGTTTAATACGAGAGGCTTCAAAAAGTTTGTGGGAAAATGGAATTAAGAAATAGTGGAATTTTCCCATGAATGAACTCGTTGAAGCCTCAGGGGTATACTAGGGATTAATATGTAACTGAGCACTTGCTACCTAGATTCTGTTCCTTAGGATTCTCAACTATTCCAAGAATAACGACCAGTTTTGGGATAAGCTCTTCTGTGGTCTGAGGCAGGAAAATTAGGAAGGAAAACAGACTGAGGAGAAAGGGTGTCGGGCAGAGGAAGACTAGGAATTACACCAAGAATTTCAGAAGTTGAGAGTAGGGGACTGGGCTGCCACCCATTCTACTACCACAATGCAACTCGGTGCTGATTACCTCCAGGAGATGCTGCAGCAGGAGCTGGAAGTGGAGCACATGGAGGTGGAGGACATGACCAAGTCCAAGTTCAAGAGAAGCTGCGACCATCAAGACAGCAGCTAGTGAGCCTGTGCCTAGTGGAAGCTCTGCACATCCCTGCCTTTGAGCAGAAGACCCTGACACCAGAGCAGTAGATCTGTAACCTGCGTAGTTATTAAATCATGAATCAGAACCAGCAAAGAGTCAACACATGGCATAAACACACGGTCGTGCATAACTAGAACCGCACAAATAGTAGAAGACAAAACAGATGACTGAGACTTCCTAAAAATCCAACACTTAAGTGCCTCAAAAGATTTCACCAATGATCTATGCATCTTTCGTTGTACCAGTAATAAGCTGTCTGTTTTAACCACTATAGCTCTGTTGTAAATTTTAAGATCAGAGGCCTCCAACTTTGTTCCTTCTTATGCAGTGCTTTGCTTATCTGAGGTCCCTTTTCTTTCCATATAAAGTTCATGATCATTTTTTCCATATCTTTCAAGAATGATGTTGAAATTTGGATTGGGATTGCATATCTATAGATTGCTTTGTGTAGTGTTGACATTTTTACAATATTAAGTCTTCCTATCCATGAGCATGGTATATTCTTCCATTTTGTAAATCTTTTGTTTTTTTGTAGTAGTGTTTTGTAGTTTTCTTTGTATAGGTCTTTTGTTTTCCTTGTATTTATTCCTAAATATTCTTCTTTTGGGTTGCTATTGTAAATGGTTTAATTTATTTTTCAGAGCTGTCTTTATTAATATGGAGGAATCCAATGGATTTTTGTATATTGATCTTGTACACTGATACTTTGCTAAATCTTTCAATGAGTTCCAATAATTTTTGTGCTGAGTATTTGGTATTCTCTAGGTATAGGATCATATCATTTACAAATAGAATTTTATTCCTTTGCTGCCAATTTGGATGCTTTTAATTTACCTTTCTTGGCTTATAACTCTGGCTAAGACTTCCAGACCTAGAAAACCTTAAGAGTCACCAGACCAGCGTTTAACCAGCTTCCCTGTGGTCCTAATAGAGACTGAAGCCAGGTCCATCAAGGGCCCCCATGAATTACTTCCAGATTGAGTGCCCTGAACATATATAACACCAAAACCAATAGGAACTCTAGGACAAGGAACTCTGCTGTCACATTCTTTCCACAACCACCTTGAACTGCAGGAGCTCACCAAAGATTGCTCCTCTCTGGATCCAACAACTGCAATGTTTGTTTTTACAAATACAACCTTAAAATGCCCCGGAGACAACAATTTTAGCTTACATGAAGAAACAAGAGAGAATGGCTCAAACAAATGACTAAGATGCAGAGCCAGAAAATGATTCTGAGGAAGAAAAGTAATGGAACTAACTGAAAAATGATGAAAAAGAATGATAATTACGTACCTTCAAAGGACTGATAGATCAAGGAAAGCAGCAACAAGAACACAAGAAAATGTTTATTAGAATTCAGGGAAACAATAAAAGAACAAGTAGCAAAATAAATGCAAATTCTGAAACAATATAAAACCTGCAATTAGAAATCCAGAAGATTATTACTAAGATCTCCAAAATGGGCAATACATTGAAAGGGCAAAGAAATAGATGCCAAACAATGGAAGCCTGAATTAGCGAGCTTGAAGATAAATCTCTCAATACTAGTATGCTAGAAGAACAATCAGAAAAATTCAAAGAAAGCCTAAGAGCTATGTGGGACACCATGAAGAGAAACAATTTACATATGATCAGAATTCCACAACAGAAAGAGACAAGCACAGAGAAAATTATCAAAGAATTATTGAAAGAAAATTACCCTAACATCATGAAAGACAAGAAGATAAGCATAAAAGAAGCTGAATGAACCCCAAACAGAATAGATCTCAAAAGAAAATCATCAAGGCATATCATAATCAAACTTTCCAAAATCAAAGACAAGTAAAGAATCCTGAAAACAGTTCAGGAAAAATGAAAACTTACCTACAAAGGAGACCCAATAAGACTAAACTCCAATTTCTCAGCACAAGCCATGCAGGCAAGAAGTCAGTGGAATGACATATACAAAATTCTGAAAGGAAAGGATTTCCAACCCAGAATAATCTACCCAGCAAAGCTGTCCTTCAAATACAACAGTGAAATTAGAATATCTCATGTTAAACAGAAATTAAAGGAATTTGTAATGACCAGACCAACTTTGCAAAAAATGCTAAAGGGTGTTCTTTGGACTGAGAACGAACAACAGCAGATAACCACTTGAGATTACCATGTGTGACACCACGCAGAAATCAATCCATATGTGGAAGTGTTTGGAGTAGGGCAAACCTATAGGACTGAAAATGGGGAACCAGAGATAACAGTGTATAATGAAGTCAACTGCAAAGCAAAAAGAAGGAATAGTGTAAATATAGAACTTCCAAATGGCAAGGAAGTCAAGTATATATCAAGATAAAGCAAACTGTTAAGCTGGGAAAAATAAATCATGGGTAACCTCAAAGAAAAATAATACACCTGCACATCAAAATAAAAAAAGAGGAAAATCAGAAAGATTTAGTAAATATTAACACAACAGAAATGAAAACGAAAACAAAACCCACAAAATCAGCACATAAAATCCAGCACTACTATACACACACACACACAAATCACACAGAAAAATTATAACAATCAATTTATTAATTACACTAATCATTTCATAATTGATTACTACTAACAATTATACACAATGCAAATGGATTAAATGTTCCAGTCAAGAGACATAAAGAGCAGAATGGATAAGAAAATAGGATCTTTCAATATGCTGTCTACAAGAGACATAGAAAGATGGAGACAACCAGCCTACATGCCCATCAACAGAAGAATGGTTCTTTGGTACATACATGCAGTGGAATACAATGAAGAATGATGAATCTGTGAAACACCCCACAACATGGTTGAACCTAGAGGACATTATGCTCAGTGAAATTAATCACAAAAGGACAAACATTGTATGTGACCAGTGCTGTAAAAAAATTTTTTTTTAAGTTTTCATGATAAAAGAAGCAATCTATGATGGTTATTCATGGGCTAGAGGGTAGATCCATGGATTCATGTTAACATGGATGACAGGGCAGGAAATAACACAACAAGAGGGAGGTTAGCAGAGGAGAGATGAAGGTAGTGGGAGACTGGAGGAATGCAAGAGTTAAAGTGAATAGAGGTAAATGCTGTTAACTGTTGCTTGTTGTTGTTGTTGTTAAGTGCCATCGAGTCGGTTCCGACCCATAGCGACCCTGTACAGGGTTTCCGAGGGTGTAAATCTTTACGGGAGTAGAAAGCCTCATCTTTCTCCCGCGGAGCGCCTGGTAGTTTCGAACCACAGACCTTAAGGTTCGCAGCCTGATTCGTAACCACTACGCTATCTGATCTGTAAATGTTTATTCAATTCACAATAAAAAGTTTAAAAAAATAAAGAAATGGAGACTCAAAAGTATGCCCAAGGTAAAAATTAGTATGTGGACAAGCTGGAATTTGAACACAGATGGTTTAACTCCCCAGAAAGGTCATACGGCATGACTTATGCTAACTCTCATTTTCAAACACTGTATCAAGCATAGTTACTGAAAATTTTAATTGAACAAGGTCTTAAAAGCTTGCAAGTGAATATTTCAGGTATAATAATTGGTGTCTATTCGCCTGGAAGGAGTCAGGAATAGAAGGACGGTAAGGAATTTCCTTTGACATGAGATCAGATGAACTCATCTGGGCGTCGTTACTGAATAATTAAAAATTCTATAGAATAATCCTGATCAAAAGGAGGGAAAGGTAAAGTAGAACTTCAAATTCTCATGGACTCCAGACTTTTTAGAATCATGGGGAAATCCTAGCCTAGTCAAGTTGACACAAAACCTATCAGTCACCCATGGTGGCTAAGAACAGTGACGAGGCACTGAAAACCTTAGGTATAGCAGTGGAACATTGTCTGAATGTTTTGGAATTGCTGGAAGATGAGCTTCTTAGATTGAGGCACTGAAAATATGAGTGGGGAAGAACTGCCTCCTAAAAAGAGTCTACCTTAATGACATGGATGGAACAAAGTTTTCAGCACCTTCATTGTCAGATGGGGCACGACTCAAAATAAGAAACAGCTGCAAACACCCTTTAATAATAGGAACATATTATTAATGGAAAAATGTATGCATCTAGGAAAATTGGAAGTTCTCAAAATTGAAATGGAATGCATAAAGATCTATATCCTAGGCATTACTGGACTGAAATGGATAGGTATTGGCCAATTAAAATTGAATAATTATACAGTGTACTGTGCTAAGAATGACTAATTCGGAAGGAAGTACAGTGCTGTCTGTGATAGGATAATATCTATACCTACAAGGAAGAATAGTTAATATAGCTATTATTCAAATTTATGCTCTAAAGCCAATGATAAAGAAATTGAATTCTACCATTCTATAGTCTGAAATCGATTAAACACACAATCAAGATTTCATGACAATTGCAATGAAATGGAAACGTTGGAAACAAAGAGGCAGGATCAATAGTTGGAAATGATGCTGAAGATCTCATGACAGAATTTTGCAAGACCAATAACTTCATTGGAAATAGCTTTTTTTTGTTGTTGTTTTAATAATTACTTAAAAAAAAACCTTTTGTTAATTAAGATTAACAGAGCAAATGATCAGTTTTACACTGAATAATTCATACGCTCTGCTTTATTACTTGGTTGAAGTCCCCTCCATGTACCAACAGTTAACAGCATTTACCTCTATTCACTTAACTATTACATTCCTCCCTGTATTACCTGCTACCTTCATGGTTTCTCTGCTAACCTCCTTCTTGTATATTGTCCTGTCATCTATATCAACATGTGTCTGCCCTCTATGAATAATTTTCCCTCTACCCATCTCCCCCGTAACCATGGTAGATTGTTCCTTTTTTTTGTTGTTTGAACAATTAATTAATTCACAACCTCAAAGTAACAGTGCACACCCTCTTCCCACCTCCCATCCCAAACTGTTTGCTGGCATTGGAGTCTCTATCTTGAGGCATAGAGTTTTTGTTTGTTTGTTTATTTCTTAAGTTTTTACTGTGAATTGAGTGATAGTTTACATGGGAGAACATT